>NC_140448.1:15418502-16018502 GCF_963576455.1 Neolamprologus multifasciatus | reverse complement strand
AGATTTACTGAATGCAGCCGTGCCGCTGCCATTCAGTCCCCGTTCTTATTACGAATTAAACATCCTGCTTAGATTTCTAATATTTGTTGTCAGTTTCTGACACCGGATTTCTCTGTGTTTCAGTTTTTCCCCTTTGGTTTCTGGGTTGTTTGTCTCGCTCTGTCTCTGACTTTCCCTTTCTCTCTGCCTTTGTAGTGTCAAACATGGACAAAGAACAGCGGCATAGCAGCCCTGGTGAGTGAGATGCAAAGCAATGGAAAAACATCTTATTAATTTGCCATTTCTTTGACTTTATTTGTCAGGGGTGAGAACCCACAACCTGACCTTTTGCATCCTTTGCAGTATTTTCTCTGAATACTTTCATCATAGCCCAATAGTACAGATTACTATGTCTATTTATGCCGACTCTATCCACTCTTTGAATGTCAATGCAGGCTTCCAGTTTCTGATTATGTTTTCTGACCTCCGAGGTCGGGAAAAATAACGAATCTGAGTCAGTTTCTGTTGCCCTGTGTGTAGCAAACAGTGTAGGGCTTTCAGGTACAACATTCAGGCAGCTCTTTGATGAAATAAAAATATTATGTCCAGAGATACTTTTAAAACGTATTCTGCTTCATAGTTAATTAAGAAATTTTGAATTCTGATGACTGCTAAATTGGGCGCAGCAGTCCTAGCTCCAAGCAAAGCAAAGCTTTCACCCCGGCCTTGCAGAGGGTCTCAGAGGATTAGGGGCACTTTGAGCTAAGCCTCACATCCGCCCAGAACAGCAGAGGAGAAGGCAGCTTCAAACACTTTCTTTTTCAACATTTTTTTGGGGGGGAATCATCTACAGTCTGAACACTGACTTTCTGCTCTTAGCGAATGCATGGCTTTCCTTAAACAAACACTGGGGCCGTCACAATCCAGTTGCACCTATCCTTTAAGATCCCTACTCCGCTGTCAGTTGCTTGTGCTACACTCTTGCAATCAATATTAATTGGCTCATAGTTACCAAGTCTGTTTGTTCTCGGTTGCATGTAATTTACTAGGTCTACAAAGCCTTTCGTTTCCAACCCACAGCAAGAGTGTGTTTATGCCTCAGTCACTGCCAGCCTGCTGAAGCACACGCAGCTTCATTTCAGACAAAGAGAATTAAATGATGTTTGTCCAGTGGGTTTTTTTGAAGACATCCTTTGGATTCAGAATTTTCTGTTTTACACAAAACATCATTTTAATAAAGTTTTCAATCTCACAAGTTTATTTTCAAGCACAGCAAGAAGAAATGTGAAAAAAGCAAATCTCGCAGTATTTTTCCATTTTGTATTTTTGTATACAGTTGCAGCATGATTGTGTGCATGTATTATCTATTATGAATTGTGTTTGTTGGTATAAGCGGCATGCTAAATGGCTCTCTGCCAGCTTCCCTCTCTTGTTGTCGAAGCGTGCTTTCTTCTGTGTCATAATTCGCCGTCTCCTTTTGCATTCACCAAGAATTTCATCATCAAAGGTTCGCCGTCCCATGAGATATTTGTTTTGTTTCCCATTTTACTGACAGCAAGTCGTCACCTGCAGAGCAAAGATGAGATTTGCGTAGAGTTCATCAAAGAGTACATTGTGGATTGTAAGAGCATTCTTTTTTCCCCCCCTCCCTTAACCCTTCGTTAGAACATTTTTTTAACCAGAGACAGATATTTCAGGCAAGCATGGCATGGCAGTAAGATCTCGTTGGCATGGCAGTCCGTTAGATACCTGTGTCCACACATGTGTCATGAATTATATAGTAGTGGCTGGCAAAAGCACAGTAATTAAGTGTATTCTCTGTCCCACACACAGGGTGACCCCTCTGCCTCCTGTCACTTCATCAATATGATATTTTTTCCCCTCACGGCTCATTAACCTAACCATGAATTATGCAACCTGCATGCTGTAGTTTGTAGGAAGTTGTGGATTAGCGGGGAGTTCTGTGTCAGTCCATTTAGCAGCATGAACTGAAATCTAAAATAAATAAATAAATAAAATGTCGACTAATTTTATTTGCACATTAATAAAAAAGTAAATGAGAACTGGAGCGATTACACAAAGCAAACACGCTGGAGAAATCCCAAGGAACAAACAGAAAGCCCCAGGGCCGCAGGGCCTCCTGCTACACCTCTCAAGCATGCAGCGCACACATGCACACACTATCATGCGTGCTTTATTTCTTGTGCAAAAATAAACCCAATCAAAGGTAGAGATAATAAGCATGGGGACAATTTAAGGGGAGAAACAAAATAAACATGACAAGCCAGATAATATGCAAGCTATTCGGAAATGGGTTCAAAATTGATAATAAAATTGGCAACTTTTTTCCAGATGTTGGTGGTTTTACACCTTGAGAAAGCTTTTTTCATTCATTTTATTTATTTATTTTATTTGTCTTTTGGGTTTTTTTTGTTTTTACAAGGGCAGCGGTAGAACCGTAAGTGAAAATGAAATGTGTGTGCAGGCGTAAGAATCACAACAGTCCTCCTATAACAGATGCACAGAAGTGTAGTTACTGGTGTCACCACTCTTTACCTGATGGAGATAAGATTGCAGTGATACTGCTGTTTTAGACGAGGAGTTTATTTACCGATGGACACCTTTCGCCGGCTGATCCTATTAGACTGATTAGATCTGAGTCTTCATCACACTGTGCTGTAACACTATGGTTCTTTAACTTGTTCTGGTATGCAACAGCTGAAAAAAGTTCATGCTCCAGATTTTTTATCAGTTAATAGCAACAATAAATGATACAAGCTGAATGAGGTCCGTGTGATAGCATCACTGTGCTTTTCCTACATAAATCATATTTTACTGTAGTAGATCTGTGTCCCACTGGTGGGACCACCACTGTAGTGCACCCTAATGCACACTACAGTAAAACTATATGCTTCCAGTGATTTAGGAGCAAAGATTTTTCCATGGAAAAAGACATATGTTGCTATTACACCATGTTAAGTTCCATTCCTTTCTTAGATTGTCCTTAAATCCATGCTGTTTATTACTGAAACTATGCCAAACTGTATTTTCAGCATACCGCTGGGAGTCTTCCTGTCAGACTTCAAGCTGGGTGTCGCCCTCACGACTGCGTCCACCTGAGGTAGGATCCCATTATGAGCTTAATGACACCCAGCAGAACATCAGACGCGGAGGCAGCACGCGCTCTCTGCAGCTGGACTACAGGGTGATGGGCTACAATGCGGACAAAAGCCGTGAGAGGACACAGGAAACTGGGAGGAGGACCTTTCAGTGGGAGAGGAATCAGTCTGGAGAGTGGGAGAGAAAACACACCCCGGACAGAAAAGAAAAGAGAAGGTACAAGGAGGAAGGAAGGAATATGAACATTAGGACCAAGGACATGGAGGGACACCAGGACCACGGAGATCAGCAGCTGCAGGACCAAGACAGCTGTGACGACAGCTCCTCGCCCGTGTATGAAGAGTACCAAGAGTCCAGACATGATCCGGAACAAAATGAAGACACGGAGAGCCTTTATGATACTCTACCCCCAACTCGGCGAGCCTATGAAGGATATCCGTCCAGTCCCCCAGGGCTAAACCTGCACCCAGCTCAACTTATGCCCCCCCTCAGGGCCTGGGACTTACAGACAGAGGAATGGAGGGGATCACGGGAAGACCATGGAGGGCTTGGTTCTAATAGTCTGGCAGGTTCTGGGGATGAGTTAGAAAGACTACTGAACCTGGTGTCACTGAGAGCCAGGAGAGCCACACGAATAAACAGAGCCTCTACCAGATCTGAACCTGCAGCAGGCTGGGATGGGCTGAAATGAGCTCACGCTCAAGACTCCTTAAAACAAAAAGATTTTCTGTTCCTTTGCAAATCACAGAGTGGTGGTGATCCTCTCTGGTTACGGTTCACATTTATAATCTACTCGAACATTGGTCCACCACCTAAAAAAATAATAATTGGTCAAGAATGTTAACATACACACTTTTATTATCCGACATTATTATCCTTGTGTAAACAAGCACTAATCCACCACCAATCCCCTGGCTCATTTATAAGCGGGAGGAATAAAAGGAAATATATGTGTCTCCTCACAGCTTCACCTGTGCTGCCATTGGCTCTGAATCAGTGCTTTTACATGTATTATTTAGAGTCACTGAAGAAGAACATTTGGAGCTTGTTTTAGATCGCGTACCCCTGTATGTGCAAATTTTCAAAACACGTATTTCGTTCATCGCTGTGTCGGATCGCACATGTACCGGCACACAATTATTTTGTTAACTCAGCCGTGCAATACTTAATGCATTTATTATTTTTTACTGCGCGCGCTCAGGTTTGTTTTGCAGGGAGCTTTTCGCTCGCATCCCACACAGAGACTGAGAGTATTAAGATTACCTGAGGTTGATTTTACACAATCATTTAATTTTCCTATGTGGATTTATTTATTTATTCATATTTGTAGCTTTGCTTATGAGTCTCTTCATGAGCACATGCGTTATAGTTACCTGGCCTGTGTAGATATGATTAAATACAGGACTAAGGATATATTTTTTTATTTACTCAATCGGCTATTCTAAGTGAGTAGAAGGACACAGAGCTACTTATTAAAACACATTAATTTAATGAATATGTACATAATGTAATTTGAATATATTGAAGCTTTAGCAGTGCTTCAGGCAGACTGAAGCCCGCGTTACACCTGGTGTTAATATGTGAAATGAATTTCGGGGCATTATGTGCAGAACGGCTTAGAGAATTGTGTGGACATGCAACCGTGAAGTACAGAATCACTCACCCAGGACATGTGCTCATGGTTGGCTCGCTGATAACGCAGTGTAAATGCTGCTGCATTCCCAGTTCACACACAACAAAGGGAATGCAAATGAAAATAAACTCCATGTAACGAAGCTTCGAAACAGCGCTGTTCTCTGAGAATATTCCTAGTTGACTCCTAGTTGGCTAGGAGTAATTAAAGATAAACATATTCATAGTAGCTGTTCGGGTCATTTGTGGATTTTTTTTAAAAAGACACACCGTGTGCACAAAAATACACACACCTCTTCCCATGCACAAACTGGTATTTGTAAAGGAAGAATGTGTGGACCGTGTTCGTACTCCAGACCGTGACAGACCATCGTGAGGCAAGCCCGACAGAATGGAGAGAAGATGAAAAATGAACCGAGACAGAAGTGAAGAAAAACAGCCAGTTTGGCTGAGCTTGCATTCCCTGTTATCAATATATATATTTCCAGCCCATAAACGCATCATCAATAACTTAGCCTCTGCACACCACCACAGTGGATTTTAAATCAACCAGTCAACCTGTGATTGAAGTGCAGACTTTAAGCTTTAGTTCAAGGGATTTAACAAAAGTGTCCCATTAATAGTGTTTAGGAATTACTGCCATTTTAATAGACAATCGCCTATGTAGTTGGGTGGTTGACTGACAAGCAATTTTAGGGCCAGATGAGACCTGTTTCCTGTTTATTTTATTACAAATTAAGGAGGTAAAAAAAGAAACAGGAGTAGATTTCACTTCTAGATCTTTTATCTCCCTGAAAATGTTCTGTCAGATCTTCAAAGAGTCACTGTGATGGTGTACAGAAGCAAACAGTGAAACAATGTCCAAATACTTATGGACCTACAGTAACTGTATATGTACCATTTACAAATTTCACTACACGTTGTTATGTATGCTAAACTTGATCAGACCTCCTTTCCATGTTCTGCTTGTTCTTTCTCTTCTTCTTCATCATCTTCCTCTTATTATTGTTATTGTTTTCGGTGTAATAATTGTGGGTGCTAGCTGTATATGATGGCCTGCTTTCCTCCTGTGATCTGATGTACTTGTTGCCTCTTATTTGCAGTCTCCAGGTTTTTTTTTCTGTCTCTTTTTGTTTTTACTTCTGCCAGGATCCTCTGCTCTGAACATCCAGAAGTGAAAGCTTTTTTTCTCCCATCACTAGTTTCTCTTATGTTCATGATTCCAGAACTGAGATCACCAAATACACATTTTAATTACTCCACGACTCATATTAGTGTCTCAGTCTCAGATTTGGGGAAATTGCACTTCTTCTTTGCTGTGTTTTTTTTTCATTGTCATGTCTAATCACTTCGGAATTTATATGCAAATGAGGAATAAGGGAGGATTTACATCCATTCATTATGAAAGCTCTAAGTGGAAATCATGCGCATGTGTAAAGTTTCGCTTTGATTGAGATTTATAAAAAAGCACCATGCGTGGGCAAGGCTTTACAAATATGAGTAGAGGAATACAGATTCACTCGTAAATCTGCATAAACTTTTATGCATCTGGCTCCTGTCAGAACTAAAAGCCACCTTCATGTCACAGTTACTACGCTCATCATCTCATCTTGTAAACATGCCTTTGGGAAAATGCTCAGCAAACAATATATGTACATCAAATTGAAGGACAGAGTAGATGCTACAAAGTAAATGCAAGCCGTCTATGCCTCTAAGTATGTAGTGAGAATTCAAGGCTGCACTTTTGTGTTAAATTAGCGCATTTGTTGTTGCAAAAGTGGTTTTCATTGACAGAGTTGAAAGATACTGTGCCGATGGACTCTTTGGAAATACCGTAACATCCAGCAGTAACAGACACATACCAGTTGACATGTCTTATTGTGATCAGGTTTAGTTTCACCTAATGTATTTTGTGTCTCATAATAGCAGCGTCCATCTATTCATCCTCTCTATCCAATTCCTATTCAGATGTACTCTGTATTTGGGGGGCTGAAGCGTGCCACAGCTTGCACAAAGAAACATACCGGACAGGTCAGACTACAACATGGATAAACACATTCACACCTGTGGGTACTTTACAGTTTCCAGTTCACCGGGCCTGCATGTCTGCAGACTGTGGAAGAAAGCTGAGGCACCTAAAGGAAACCCACAGGAATACCGTGAGAGCATTCAAACTCAATACAACAGCTTCCACAGGCAGAGGTTTGCAACCCAGAACCTCAGTGCTGTGAATCAACGCTGCCAGCATCTGAGACATCTTGGCTGTCATCTTTTTATTCTTTATTGCCATCCACTGCAGTTGAATCATCTCGCAAACTACCATTCATTCCTACGGGATCATAAATTATTTCAGGTCACTCACATGCTGAAGCGCAGCACTGCATGGGTGTTTGAGTGGCTGCGCATTAACAAGACTTGAAGAATGTTCCCCAATCAAGGAGATTCACGTTTTATCGAGAATTAGAGAACGAGAACGGCATTTGTCCTTGGGGCGAATGTGTAATGGATGTGTTATAGCAGGTTAGCTAGATCTCAACCTAGACTATGTGAGATAAATAATCCCCATAAAATATTTAATCCTATCAAGTCAGTCTTGTCATGCCTCTTATGTTTTTCTTTCCCTCTCCACCGGAATCTGGCAGATTCATTTAGCGGAGCTTAAAGTTGTCAATGTCCTGGGAAGACATGAAGGCATAATAATGTCCCCTGAAAATGTAAAGTGCACAACGTGTTTGATCAGTTAAACAATAAATTTCATTCTGAAATCATCAGAGGTGATTTGAAAAGGCTGTTAGGATCTTGGCTTAGATTCCCTTGCCTCTATACACTGTCAACAGTTGAGCAGATTTCAGCATAATCTTCGCATTATGCCTTTTTGTTTACCTCAGGAACTGAATTATTTGCTGACTTGAATAAATGGATCCAGCTTATTGTGTGGTACTCTTTGTTCCTGGGAGTTTATTTCCATTCTGACCCATTGCGATGATGAATTTATGCAGACGGTGCATCTCTAAAAGGCATGTATCTGTGATTAGATAATCCTTTGGCTGTCTGCATGGAGATTTTTTAAGTCCTGTTCCTCGGGCATTGAAAAATGCGCCCAGAAAATATTAGGCACAATTTTCAGGATTCTGTGCATTTCCTTGTGCACTAATGCAGGTGGTATTACATGAAGAGTGGCACTGCACAAGAGCCAGGGAATTGTTGCAAGTGTATATTTTAAATATATTTTAAAATTTTATTGTGCACTTAAAAATAGTAATATTACAGTTACCATCTGCAAATGAAGTATGTTTTTTATGAAAACCTTTATCAAATATGAACATCTGGCATTTGCAATCGGGCAAACACCTAAAAGAAGACCTATTACCCTTTCCCTTAGTTTTGATACTGTTACAGAGTTGCCACAGAAAAACAAAGTTTTGAATAATGAAGTGTGGTTATGTGTAAGTAAACCATAATCTCAGGTCTCAGACTGCTCAAATGCTCATTTAGAGTTTTCAACCCTTTTGTTTTTAGGGGCACTCAGCTGGAGGAAAGGGAGCTAAAGTGCAGGTTGTTTCAGGTTGAGAATGAACTGAGGGCTCTACCAAGCCCCAGTGCAAGGTAAACAAGGTTTGGACACGTGGAAACATCAAGAGCCTCGGGTATTTGGGCATGCACATCTGCACAAGATTCAAATTAGTGTGACTTTAATGTCACAAGGTCACCTACTGTTGAGTAGAGTGGCATTTCTTAGTAGCTTTATCTGCATCACTAAAAGGTAAGCAATTAATTCTTGATTGTTGACAAAAAGGTTGAAGGCAGCCAGTCTGTGGCCCTAACTAACAAGGACACACACAAAGGAATCTTTGCGGTTTTTGATTATCCTCCTGACCCCCCGCGGAGTTGATACACAGACTTTCTCCTTGTTGCCATCCAAGCCTCCTCGTATAAACATCACCAAGCTGACTACCTGCCAGAAAGCATTCCCATGGCAACCAGGCATTCCCCCGATTGTGTTTTATTTTCTCTGGCACATACAACACATTTTGGCCAATTAAGGGTTGTGGAGGTATATGTGTGTCTATGTACATTTTTTTGTAATATTAATTCATGTTTTTCCCCTGCATGTCGCTCAACACAATATACATGACCTCAAAAAAAATAGCATGTTTTTATTTTTAGATGCAGTGCCATGCAGGAGAGTTGTTTAAAAGATTATCCACTCACCCACTCATGTGTGACAGATATATATGTAGGTGCTATGTATGCATGCACTGATTTAATGTGAAGTTACAAAGGGAGCATCACAGACTGTATATAAAAGATGGATGCCACCCACAGGTTAGTGAAGTCCTGTTTGCAAGTCTCAAGCTAAAAAAATATGGCTGTCACCATCTTGGTATTTGCAAATTAGACACGATGAGTGGAGGTCGATCTGACTGAGAAACTGAGGGACACTGCAGTTGTCAGGGAGGATTGCCTAAAACCTGCCCTGCTTTATCATCCTGTGTGACTGTCATGGAGACCAGAATTTATAAAGTTAAATTAATGTTAATACGTGAAAATAGTAGGAACATTACAAGTGCCAAAATGGTAACTGAGGCGGAAAAAGCAAATCAAGCACTCTGTGAACATGTTTAACATATAAACAACAGCTGAATCAGCAACACTTAAACTTAAAAATTAAATATACCATACCAATTATTTATTAAGATCTTTAAAATTTGGTGTCTTTGATGTCTACCAATCAGTCAAGTTTGGAATAATTTGGGATTTTCTCCAATCTTTACAGGGTCAAAACTATTCATACAGGCTCAGATGTATGCATACATGATAACTAAAACTTGTTTAAATATCCCTTAGAAAGTTATATCTCCACCAGATGCTTTTGGCAACCATCAATAGGCTTCTGGCATAATTCTGGCTGGATATTTAAATAAGTCGGTTTCCTGGCACCTACACAGCTTTTAACCCTGGAATGAAATAGGATTGAGGTCGGAGCTTGAGGAAGGCCATTCCAGAAGCTTAATGTTAACCTACTTTATCCAATCCTAGAGCAGATTTTGTTTGAGATCATTGTCTTGTTGGGACACTCAGTTGTGTCCAAGTTTCAACTGTCCAGTGGTTGATTCAATTTAATTCAGTTGTATTTATATAGTGCCAAATTACAACAGTCACATCAAAGTGCTTTATACTATAAGGTAAAGGCCTTACAATAATAATACATAGAAAACCCCAACAATCAAAACCCCAACCCCCCAACACCCCCATAAGCAACCACTTGACAACAGTAGGACAGCCCGTTCTCACTCCCGGGGCATAGTATACTGATGTTTTGTCACGTCCCGCAGCGTTCCTGAGGAACGCGAAAGGTGACCTTCCGCGTTGTTATGGTCCGCGCCAGGTTATGGCTGAATTCCAGTGGAATGACGGTCCCGCGGTAATAGATGTTCCAGCCATGTATTCCAGCCCTAAACCTAACCTTATCCCTAACCCTAACCTAACCTTATCCAGCAGTTAAATGATGTAAAATAGTGTTTTCCAAAGCGATTTTAAGAAAATGAATGAACATGTGTAGATTGAGTCCAAACGGTTCTCATGTGTTCTCCTTTTTCCGATGTTGTCATTTGGGATTGGGTTGGGTACCCGAAAGCGTAAAATGTTGACGATTTGTCACGTAGTGTAAAATATTACGCTTAGGGAGTGAAAACGTGTTGAGTAGGAAGGAAAAACTCCCTTTTAACAGGAAGAAACCTTCAGCAGAACCAGGCTCAAGGAGGGGCAGCCATTTGCCATGACCATTTGGGGATAAGGAGAGGAGAAGTGTAGAGACTAGAGTAGTGGTTAGACTACACGCCTTTGGAGCAGAGAATCGCAACTTCGGTGTCTGTCCAGTAAGGGTCCTAAGGGTAGGCTAGGGTAGGCTAGACCCATGCTAAGCGATCAAAAAGGTCCGTGTCAGGTGTTGAGGAGGCATCAGGCACCCTGATGAGAAGAGAAGTACAAGATTAGGAGAGGACAAAAGACACACCGTGGAAGTGGGCCGGAGATTATTAAAAACTCATGTTTGAATGCACTGTTGTATAAAGACATGGTGAATGAAGTTTGAGGTGAAGCTGAAGAATTCAGAGAATTTGACCACTGGTTCAGTCTGCTATTCTTCTTGGATTCACTGCAGTGAGTTGTTTTGATTTTCCAATTGTTCTGAATATTGGTCAATGAAATGAGTGCAAATTAGTGATGTGCGATACCACTGATTTGCTTTCTGATCTGATACCAAGTATAATTCAGGGTGGTATCGGCGATACTGATCCGATATGATACTTTGTACAAAAACTTTTTTTGTACCTCAAATTATAGCTTCATAGTGATTACAGGACGTCAGATTACTTGTTCTTATCACTTAATAATGCAGAATTATCATACAGAAAACTGAAGTTGTGTGCCATTTGAGCATGTTGCCTGCCTGCAGCACTAAAGGACTCCTCGAGAGACGTCTGTCTCGCCCTAGCAGCACCTGTCTCCCGCCTCGTCTTCAGTTCGCCTCAACATACACTCCTCATATTCTGTGATATGATTTACTCTGAGGTGTTTGACGAGGTAAATGGTGTCGCCACAACACCTCACTTTCTTGCCACATGTATCACAAACCGCATCTTGGCTGATTGTGGAGGTAAAATACGTCCGCACATTACTCCATTTATGCCCAGCCATTGTTGTGAGTGCACACGCCAAGAGGCTGCGACACATTTATACAGCCGTATTTCGCACATGACTATTAAAGGCGGAAGAGGAAGTAGTTCCTTCCAATGTAGACAATCCAAATGATATAGTTTCTTTCCACTCTGTTCCTGTTAATGATAAACTACAAATTTACCCTACATTACTAAAATATTGATATTTTAATATGAGAATCGATTCTAGAACATAAATGACTGGTATCGGAGGAATCGATATTTCAGTATCGATCCGCACATCACTAGTGCAAATGCTTTTTACAGTCACTAAAGATGTATGCTGTAGACATATTCCACCCTGGAAAAAGAACAGTTCAAATTAATCATTAAAAGTTAAACATTTTTCATAATATTCATGTCCATCATCAATGTATTTAACCTTCTGACCACAAATGCATGGTCTGATTGCTCTGAAGGAAACTCTCAGTTACCATGTAGACTCTCCTAGACTGGATTGCATTTGTTTAACCAAGTGATACACTGCATTTTATCATGTCAAGCTCAGCACCAGCGGAGGTCCAATTTCAGCACTCCCATCATCCAAGACACCAATATGTGCTTAGCATAGGTATCAACCATAGCTAATCTAGCTAATGTTAACATCTGTTTGTTTAACTCCTATACTGTGTGCTAACATTGTGTGCTCAATTACACAGTTTCCTGTTCTTCTTGTCATTAGACTGTGCAGGCATGAAAGAGTGACACAAACGGCATCCACAAATGTCTTTACTTTTATATCAGTCAGTTTCTCGTGTCTGCTAAAGTTCTGATTTTACAACATTTAAGTTGTCAGACAAAATTAACGTCCACACCACTTTAAGTCTTGGCTGATGTGTGAATTTTGCAAGATTCACATGTTAAATGACCACTCAGGGATAAAGGTGAAAGGACATCCTTGCAGCAATGCAGAGGGGGAAAAACAGTGTGTTTTGTACATTAAATAATGTAAACATATGTAGTATTTCCCCCCAGATAAATATAAGCCCATTAAGGGCAGTTTTACCAGATGCCAGATGTCCCTGGTGAAATAACTCTAACATTTAATCAAATTGTACAGCTGTTTTATTTATTGTTAATTTAAGTTTTACCTTATAAGCCATGTATCACATACAATTCCCACTGATGGTCAACTGCTCACTGTGTTTTATCATGCAGAATTTATGCAGTTATGTTTATTGCTGTGCATGCTCATCTACCGAAGGCCCATTGTGAGCTAGGAAAAGACGCTACGTTTTTACAACCAGCCCTGTGTTGGCTAACAGAATGCAGGCTTAAGGCACTTCCGCACTGGCTTCACTTTTCAGACCCAAAAGCTACATTCATCTTTTATGCACAATATCTGGGAAGACTGCATGTCTGCGTGCTTTAGGTTTGGAAGAATAAGAAAGAGTATATTAAAATTGTTTTCTTTGAAAGAGTATTTGCAACGTGTGCATTTTACTATATAGAGCTATAGCAGTGTTTTCATGAAGGCAGTCATTTTGCCAGTGTTTTTTTTTTTTTTTTTAACTGAGAATATCATTTTTGAGTGAAACAATTCATATATCTTTTAGTGAATGCCAGTTTGTGTCAGTGCAATAGATGGAAATAGCTCATAGTTAAATGCTGCCTGGCTTGTTCCAGCTCTGTTTTCTCTCCCTGCAGGAACCATGAACCACAAAAGACTCAAACAGGTACAAGGCAGAACTCAAGGGAGACAAATCTCTATTTTCCTCAGCCCAGGAAAAATTTATGCGCTACAGTGTGTTCATAAAACTTGATGAAACTTGTCACTGTGGGAGACATTCTAAAACTTCTATTACCAACTTTACAGCCTAAAAATAATCAGCCTGTTTTGCTCCCTAATGCGATCACAACACCTGAATTTATGTTTCCTCTATTACCCCTGCCTGTCGTAACAAGGCAAAACAGAAAATAAGATTTTATCAATTAGCATAATATGCTAAACATTTCTCAGGTGAGAAAGCCAGATGTCTCTAAAAAGGGGCAGCGGTATGTCAGCTTTTTCTGAATTATTTCCTGTTTTCACTTTAGGTCTTTACTGGAAGAAGAAAAAATATAGGGATGATTACCCACAGGACATTACCCTGATGTGCATAACCTTGCACAACATTACTACTGCCTCTCGCTCAGTGTGAGGTAATGAGAATAAACAACAGGAATGTAAACACACACCACAAATGTCCCTGCGCTGTGGTAAAAGAGAGGCGAAACAGTGCAAGCAGTTTATTCGTCCAGATTTAGAGCTCATTAAATTATGGTGACAAAGGATTGTGCAACATGTTCCAATGACTTACACTGTCTCCCTGACAAACTTGTTTGATGACCATCCCACTTGTTTAGCGTATTCCAAGCACGCTGGCTCTCCTGGTGACAGGCACGGGGTCAAACTAAAGGCAAACTTGAGGGGGTGTGAGGGAAACAAGAGATAGAAAAATAAACAAAAAGTGACTGTTGTGTTTATTCATCGTGCATCAGGGGACAATGATGAGGACCTGCCAGTCCCTTTAGCTCTGCTGGCTTTTCATTGGACCAGCTGGCATTTATACCACAAAGTCAGCTAAGCCACTTAAAACCGCTTTCTACCCCCACATTTCGTATTTTTCTTCCCTTTCCTTTCTGCTCCTTTTCTTTTAACAATGAATTTCTTCATGATCTTTCTGGACACAGCAGGGAAGAGAAGAAATGGACAGAAGGATTAAATGATGTTACATAAAGGAGAAAGGGATTGAAAGATAGACCGTGTAAGAAAGGCAAGAGATGAGTAGAGGAGTGGGAAAAATACGAGAGATTACCATTCCCCAGTTCTTGCTTATTGAGGGGTAGCTGTGTGGGTGATTATAAATCCACGCTGTTTCTCAATAACACCGGGATTACACACCCGGCCAGACCTAATCTATGTGCCTGCCTCTGATGAGACACAAACACACTTACACGTGCACTAACACACACATGTGCACAACAGCATGCAGACACATACCTGCACGCAAACCCACCCGTGACCACAGTGATTACAAACACAGTCAGTGTCTGGAGCAATTTCATCTCATGTGTTATGAATATGAGCATGATCTGACAGAACATGCCTGCATGCTTAAAACAAGGCAACAAGGGGAAGAGGGGAAATGGAGTGGGACTAGGTGATGTCTATGCACATGTGCGAGGATACGAATTCACATCAGAAAGCCGCTCTCGGCCGTGTAGGAAGCTGTTTACCAGCTCTATCCCATCACTACCCTCCCCCTGCTGTTTTAAGAGATTATTACTAAGGCAATCCGCTGGCATATGCCTGCAAAACTGCTATGTGCGAGACAGGGATGTTAACCATGCGCTTCATGTCCTTTATTGGATTTCCTTATGTGATGAAAGTGCATAAAGACCATCGGATTATGTCACATTTACACAACATTAAAATACAGTAATTGCCTCAAACTTTGGGACATTTCTTTGGCGGGGAAGATTTCCCTCTCTTGGCCACTTACTGCAAACTATACAAAGACCACAGAAAAAGCTGAATCCCATTTTCCGGGATATATTTTTTTACCCTTCATTCATCTTGGCTCGAGCCCTAATATGCTGATATGCAGGGGCCTTCAGTGTTAAGCTGTTGGACTGCATTACAACACTTCCCAGTTTGTTCTGATCTTGTAAGAAACTGCTGCCTTAAAGAGAGGTGAGACAGAATGATGGCTCAACAGCTGCTGAGAAATATGGCTGCATCATGGGCTTCAGAGCTCAGCTTGTTATCTTCTCTGGCTCAAAGGAATTGGTACGCTGTCACCTTTAAGATTGCTGAGATCTGATTAAGCTAAGTAAAAGGGCTGGCTTGTGTTGTTCTTTGATCATCAGGGGTTGTTTTTCATGCCAGCAGAATAAGCATTAAGATTTGCTGATTTTGCTGCAACTTTAAGGCAAGGCAAGGCAAGGCAAGGCAAGTTTATTTGTATAGCACAATTCAACAACAAGGTGATTCAAAGTGCTTTACAGAGACATTAGAAACAAAAACAAATAAAAAGCATGATTTAAAATTGATTAAGACTTTTATTAGGCCCTTGTTAAACTATGAAAGCGTGAAATGCCTTTGCTAGGAACCTTTACAGTCAATCTGACAATTCAAATGTAAGAACAATAAAAACACAATAACATAAACACATAAACATGTGTAGAAGACAAAACGCAAGCTAACATCTTATTAATAATGATGAAGTAAGAACGTCAACCTCTTCCAGTTTAACCTTTGCCTCAGTTCCAGTTTTCAAGCTGCGGTTTAAAATGATAATCTAACAGCATAAATTCCAAATCCAGATTGTACCAAAATCTCTTATTTGGCTCAGGAGCCGTTTCCACTAAATTTCATACAGGATTTTTAAGCTTATGGGCCCATAGCTCTCTTTTAAAAAGGTCTTTGGAGTGATCTTTCCTATGAATTATGGTTGAAAAATACAAATCAGTAGACACAAGTAGAATAATAACCAACCACACCTGTCAATATTTGTCTTTTTTTAATGACCATTACTGCCTGTACCAAATTCAGTGATATGTGAAAGCTTAAAATTTAATTTATGCATTTAATAATTGTCAAAAATGAGTGAAAATTTCAACCAAATTTTTTTTGCAAAGTCAATGAAATTCATCCTCTGGGACCACATGTGTGAGTCCAAAGTTTTAGATGTCCAAATCTGTTCTCAAAAACACTGAAGACTAGTTTGGCTATTTTTATGTTCCCACATCTTTAAACGTTTAAACGAAACAACAAAAAGCTTTCAGTCCCATCCTAATATAATGATAACATGTTTGTATGCTCAGTATCTGTATGTACCCGAACTGTTTGGGCCAATGAAACTTTGCAAGAACTTTGTCACACATACAGCATTTCACTATGCGTTTGTGTTTTTTAAAAAGATTTATTATTGAGATTTATTACAAATCCCTCTTCTCTTGATTTTCATATATATTACGTTCATTTCATCATAATCCTGCAAATGAAAATGTGATGTTCCATTTTTCTTTTGCATTTGGTTTGGTTTTCTGTTGTTAAATGAATGTAGCAGCGCTTCCTCCAAACCTGTTTTCAGTTGTGTTACTCAAAGATTAGATTGTTTATACTCATGAATACAATCCAATTATGGTTACACTTGTTATATTTATTTCAATAACTCTCAAAACAACATAAAGTATAGACTCTATACCTTTTCTTTTCTTTACACCTGGTACCTCCGACACTTGTTTTCATGGCACCATCTGGTAATTTCCAGAAAACTCTGCAGAACAGTGACTTGTGTTAGCAAAGACTGCGTTATCAATATTAATAAGCCATGTTGTCATGTAGAGTACAGCACAAACAACACGGCCATATGGAGACGCTACTGTATGTTACTGGCTCTTCAAGAGGGTTATGCTAAAACCCACTTTCTTTGGTGAGATTCTCAGTACATTATTCATCTACATCCTCATTTCTGCTCTTATACCCACAACATTAGGCTACACTGCCATAAGTAAGTGCTTAAGATCTTTTTTTCTAAAGAGTATATATCAAAATAGGACAATTTATGGATTCAGATTGGGTTATAAATTGTAGGGTACTTGCTTCTTTTTTTTCTTTCTTGCTTCTTTAATAATCCTGGATTTATTTTTTTTATTTTTACCTTAAAAGCCTTTCTTAGTGGGTTTTTCTTTTTACTCAAAGGCTTATATGACAAAACTCAGAGGTTTAAGGTTACACATCACAGTGCTGTGCTGATAAAGGAGATTTCCTTGTAATTAAAAATGCCTTGAAGTTTTTTTTTATTATTATTTTTTAAGTGCTTAAGATTATCAAAAGTTCCTTCAGAGCAGACGAGCACTGTAATACATTAGCTTGAGATTGAATAGTCTGTGAAGCACAGTCAGCGCAGTCTTATCGGGGATTTGCAGTTTCAATTAGCAGATTTAGATGTTTTGTGGTCTGTACCATCAAGACTATAGATTTTTTTTCCAGGTGTGAGTAATATTATAAATTCATTCAGTCACTGTCCCTTCTATGGAGTTTATTTCCATACTCAAAGCGTATGATTGCATGCCCTGACCTCACTTGCCAGAGCTGTCTGTCTCCTGGTCATCACATCAGGCTCATGTGGAACTCATCATACTGCTTTGAGGATGACACTGGGCTGCTCTAATCTGTTCCTGCTGCTGTGCTTGAGGGCACCAGGGTCATCCATTCGCCCAGTAGTGAAGAGTTAAACAAGTGGAATGGCACTGTCCTCAATGTGTCACCACAAGTATTGATGACATATGAATCCACCAGATCTGACGGAGAGACTGACTGCACTGTTACCCGTGTTAAGGATGAATGGGTTTAGCCTGCAACCTCCATTTACTGTTACTGCACTGCGCACAAAGTGAATTATAGCTTAGAGTCCATAAGTGGCACTCAGTAGAGACACTACTAAAGTACGTTGGTTCAATCAATAGTGCACCGTATTTGCAAATGAAAGGCTTCAATTATATAGCCTGGCACCAGCTGCATGAAAATGCTAATTTTAATACCCTAAAAGCCAACAGCATATTTGTACTTGCACACGAATAACTTCGGACAAAGAAAAAACAATCATTACATTTTCAAATTTGTCGTTTGCCTAAGACGCATGCCTCACACAAGTCTGTGTGTGCTGACTGGACTTCCCATGCCGACCCACCGCTGTGTGTACACTTAGAGCACAACCAAGCATTGTGCTGAGATCAAAGACAGATTCTGGGATGTCACGCTGGGGATAGGCAGAGGGGAAAATGAGGGAAAATCTTTGTTTGCACGCATGCCTCGGCAAAGTAGGTTAGGAGATGAAGAGAGAAAGTCAAAGACGGCAAGAGGTGTGAGAAATGGAGATGCGCATAAAGCCCAGTGGAAGGCACAAACGTTGTTTGTGAAGCCGTGTCTTCCCCGTGCTCAATCTGTGGATTTGATGTTTTGCCTCAGTGCCGCCTCGCCACGGACAGCGCCGGTTGCGTCGTAGTTCAGAGCATGGCAAGGACAACACAAACGGTCAGGGAAGGCAATTTGTTCACGCGTGTGTTCCCAGAACAGCAAATTAAATGAGGTTTCCGCCGGCGGTGCGATGATTTGACATTTTTAAAAAAAAAATATATATATATATATATATCTGAAGAAATAGCCTTCTTCTCTCCCGCGTGGGCACATGCAGGAGGAGACTTAGAGATGCCAGCCAGCAACCCGGGGACACTTGACGAGGATGGAGATTTAAAATATGAATGGACTGGACCTTATCTGGAGGACTATTTTCTGAACGACAAATAATTTGCATTCATTGCCAGAGAGAAGGTGTGGCACCGCGTATCCGAGCTGCCCGTGGCACGTGGATGGATGACTTTTGTGCGAACATAAGAAAGAGCCGAGAGTACATGTAACTTTATATGCCACACGTGATTCCCGCACAATAGCCCGGCAATTCATTCCCATCGCCTTTAAGTGGCAGACTCTCGTTGGGCTCTTGTGGAACTCGAAATGGTGCGCTTAATGTTTCGTTTAGGACACGCCGGTACCGACGGTACCTGCGGGACATAAATTTACAGCGGCGATTCAAAAGCAGCTCGGGCTGTGGGCCAGTGATGCCGGACACATTAACACTTGTAAAGAACCGGACAGAGCCACGGCTGGGGCAGCTAGATCGCACCCTGGCCACAGAGGGGACCGCCCGCCCCGCCTGGGTCATTGCAATCCTGGCCAGTGTTTTGATCTTCACCACGGTGGTTGACGTGCTGGGGAACCTGCTGGTGATCATCTCGGTGTTCAGGAACCGCAAGCTGAGGAACGCGGGTAGGAGCTTTTCCCCCAATTCCGATAGTCTGAAAGGACGCAAAGGTCGCACAAAGTCAAACCACATGATCAGTGATCACAGAACTAACAATACTTCGCCATTTACCCATATGGAAAAGATACAACTTACTGTAGTCTAGCGAGAGTTTGCATAATGATGTAGGTTACGTAGGCAATGCTGAGTGTGACATCTGCTCGGGGGTGAACACTGGTTATATAAAATCTTGTTTTTGTTTCACCCCGCACGTTTCTTAATCTCGGGCTGCTTCTGCGCATTTCTTTAACCCATTGACCTCAGAGCGCACTTAGCCTTTCCGTGCCACTGTCATCAGAGCAACAACAAAAGAAATTACTCTAGTAAACTGTGCATTTTATATGCGTTACCTTGAGAAAAAATATAAAAAATCAGTGACTAAACTGAACTCACATTAGGTACTGTCCAATTTAAACTGATTCCTACTTTTGGATTTTTAACTTGATTTCAAATTCAACATCTTGGTAAAGCTTAGTTAATACATCGATGCTGATTAAAAGCTGCCATGCATATGGACAGGATGCTTACAGTAGGTGCAGATGGGCACAGAAATGATACAGGCACAGATTTCACCTGTGCTTCAAGTTAGTGTGTTCAAGTAAATGTCGTGTAAGATGAATTAAGCTGCCACTGGAGCTCTCATTGATAGCTTGCACTGTTAAAGCTACTCTGACAGTCTGGCATCCCACTTTTCCCACACTCACACGCTCTACTAGTAAAGTTCACCGGCACTCTGAGTCACACTTACTATGAAAGGGTTGGTTAATAAGCAGAGGAGTCCCTCTGAAAAGCTTGCTATAATGGTGTTGATGAACTTATTTTGTTGTGAATGTAGGCGCCTCTGCATGCAGGACAAAAGTACTCTTGGACCTCTAATTCATCCAATTATAAATGAAATGAATAGCTACAAATTTTTTAGTGAGTCATTCAAACTTTTAATGCGACTGGTTTACTCCCTAATTCTCCATATTTATTACAAGCTTGAGATGCTTCTTTTGTGAACTGAAAACTAATATTTTATTCTAATGGAAATAAAAAAAAAATGCTTAAGAAGAGACTGAGATTAAAAACTTGCCAAGATGGATATTTTATGCAGTGAAGTCTGCCACACAGTGCTGACTGGCTATTTTGTGCTTTATCGGGCAACAAATAGGGCAGGAAATATGCATTTATTTGCATAATCTGTAAATCAGCAACTATTTTTCAGCCAGTAGGAAGCAACCAGGACTCATTTTCCCCCTTATTAGTCAATAGGGAAAAAACCCTTAGGATTTATCAAAGCAACTACAAGCTTTCATTGAAGCACGTAATGAAGTTGCCCTCATATCCACGAGTGGATATGAGGGCTTCTCATGGAGACGTTTTTTATTCCATTTGGGTGTATTCTCTTTCACTCAGATATACACAGCGATCACTGGAGCATTTGAATGCCACCCTGTCTTCAGGTTCAATTTTTTTAAATAGAGGTTTAGGTTAGGTTCAGTGGATTCATAGCGCTAAATCTAATCAAGGTTATTTATTTATTGAAGCTATCAAGAAGCAGAATTCAGAAAATTAAGAAGTAACAAGTCGGGTGCCCGCATGAATCATTTCTTTTAGCAAGACAAGGCCTATAGATATCCTCATAATCATTATCTTATTAAACTTTACACACAGTGACAGCAGCATTCAGAGGATTTAAATAATCAAAAAGAAGGCTTCCCACTTGTTGAGAGAATAAAACAGAGATTATAGCCTATTAAAGAAAAGGTTGGCTGCTGCTTTAACCACAGAAAACGTTGGATATCTTCATCTCTGCTGTTTTCCCACAGTGACTCAGGCATTACTTTGATGGAACCTTTTTGAATATAAAGCATGAACAGTCTTTGGTGTACACTTAGGAGAAAATCTGCAGTGAGTTCATGCAGTCAAGTGCCCCCAGTGAGAATAAAACATTAAATGTCATTTGTCCAGTGGAAATCTTTCATATAGGCTTTTAAATGGCTTGGATCTTCTGGAAAAGGGGGACTAGGAGGCATGATCCCACCAAATGGATCAATTTTTAATTGTATAAAATGCGCATCTACAATTCCAACAACAACAACTGCTTGTACAAGGACAATCTTGTGATTAATCACATGCCAGCAATTTCCCCATATACACCCATTAGCATAAGACAATATATCAAACGCTTGATTAAAAATTGCTTCATTTCTATTCAAGATATTCTTGGATGGTAGGGGTTAGTCTTCCCATATATTTTTGTTTTCTTCTTCTTTTTGGCCACTCGCATGGTGCATATTTCTGCCTTAAAGCTGATCTCTCTCAACTGAGACAGCCCACTCAGCAGTTCAAAAACGACACTGAACCCACGATGGTGAACTCGAAGGATGGCTCCTGTAGATTGAAATAACCCACTCGACAGTTTAGATGGGAAAACACCTGACCTAACAGTGGTATATTCACAGTCACAGCAGGAGCAGGAGGGTAGCGCACGATTGCTCACCATTGTTGTCATGGCTTTGCATAAGTCTCCCCTGTGGCAGTGAACAAAGTATACTGACAGCCGAGAGTAATTTTTCATAAGATGCTTGGTTGATGATTGACTACTAGCTCTCACCAACCCACGTATATGATGTGTGCATCCCCATAGAAAATTGAGTAGTAGACACTCATTATTCTTTGGCTGAAAAGGCATCAAGATACCGGCTATTCATACAAATCAGAACTTGGAAGCACATTGTTCATGCAACCAGTCCGTGTGTGGAATGCGAAGTGATTGCACATTAACTTCTTTCCTGTCAGTTATCTCTGTGTCTTGTCTGTTCAGGCACCTCCATGTTAAACTTTCTCCCTCTCATCATTGGCTATTGTGTATGGACAAGCAGGTGCCACAGGCACACAATCACAAGCCAGTGACACGAAAGTTTTTATTCATATGAAATCACTTGTTTAGGAAAATACAGTTAACTAGAAATGCAACTATATTATTGTGCAGTTTTGTAGGAATGTGTGTGTCTGCACGGAAAAGCACCTGCTGTACTTGTGTGGGGCAGAGGCTTTTGTCGCCTGAGATTTGTCTTTGAAGGCACTTAGGTGTTGCAAGCCTTCAAAGAGTGTTAGACAGGATCACACATTACAGAGACTCTCTTCAAAGAGACTTTATTTACGTCATATCTCCTCCCGCTTCTCTCATTCCCTCTCTTGCTATGTTCTAAAACTCACTGCTTGCACAAATATAATGCTTAAGTATTCCTTAGTTAATACTTGGGGGAAGAAAACACCCTTTACCCAGTGAAGTTTTACACAATTTGCTTTCAGTCTACCTCTAAACATCGAAGCGAACCGTGAAAACCAGTCGTATTCTGTCTAAATCTGTGTTTTTGTCTGTGTCTGTTTTTGTTTGTGCTCCTGTGAACTTTTTTCAGTGTCCATTTAAAAGTGTGCACATGTAAGTACAGTCCAAATCAATGTATGAATGAGGTGCTCTTATTTTGCAGCTGTATCCAGGTTAGATTAAAACCTCTGTGCCCAGGGTAGACAGGTATTCCACTATAAACTAATGGCTGCTGTGGAAATCTGAAATGAATGTAGGTGAACACACGCAGGTTACCTTTATGAGTTTTATTTACCTTTGCACAGCAGTCAAGTAAGAGTACAGACAGCATGACAGCAGTCTAGATGCTTTTTGAAAAAGCAGAATTATAAACAGTAAATCAGATGCTGAAAGGAAAGTTGTCTGCTATGGTCACAGCATACTCATAACTCATACATTAACATGTGTTACATATGAAAGAATGAACTAATACGGAGCCTTCTATTCTGTACGTACAGCTTTACACAGAAACTTAGCTGAATCTGTAAACTCTCCATTACACTGAAACAATGGAAAAATTGTGTCAGGCTCATAAATGTTGCAATTTGATTCCACATACAGTATTTACTGTATCACTGAATTAGTAGCTCATATAATAATGGCTTTAAAAATAATAAATGCATCAGCAAAGTGTGAGGATGTTTTCTCCATGTGTGACATGCATGCAATTCCATTTTTCAGTGGCACTGTGGTATACGGGTTTGTATACCTGAATACTGAATAAATTAAGATGGAATATCAGTCCTGAAAAAATTAGAGATTTTCCAACATCGCATCATGGTTGCCTCTGCCAATGGTTGGACAGCTCCTGAGATCCACAGTCACCTAAGGTGACTTATCAGGGAGCCAGATACCAGAAGCCAGAACAGCCATGCTACCAGAAGGTGCCGAGGCTGTCCACTAAAAATGCTGTCACACACAATTTGCTGCCTACACAACCCTGAATCCAAAAAAAAAAAAAAAAAATCATGGGCAGGTGCTTCGGACTGTGGAAATTGGTATTTTGTCGACACTGTGTGAAGTCAACCTCTATACTCAGTGCCCAAGAAGAAAGCCATTGTTTACAAAATGGCACAAAGGGCACATAAAAGGAAGCCTGATGAATATTGGCAACACACTTTTGGCAATATGAAACCAAAATGAATTGTGCAGGATTTTTGGCATGGGTCTGGCCAGGACTACCACAGTGACTGCATAATGCCGATGGTGAAACAGGGAAGTTTGGGCATGCTGCTAAGGGATGCATGAATACAAAGGCTATATGTGCAATTACATTTATAAATGGCACTGTGGTTTACAAGTTTGTATACCCGAATACTGAATGAATGAAGATGAACTACAAATCCTGAAAAAAGAAAACATTTTCCAACATTACAATGATTTCAAACACTGTACCACACATGAAAAAAGTGAAAACTGTGAGCTGGCCAAGTATGTCTCCTGATTTTAATGTATTATAAGAGCTGAAAAATATTATGTGCGGAAAAAAATCTACAGATTTATGCAAGGTTGATCCGTGGCCAGGAAGAATATAATTTTTACTGAAATAAAACCCCCGATGTAAATAATATTAAGGAAATAAAAGGATGAAAGCTTGGGAACAAATTGTGCAGTGCAGTCTAGTGCCTCCCATCTGAACCAGAAATGTCAGCGAGAGCACTGCTGTTCCAACTGCATATAGAGTACTTCACCACTATGTTGTTGGGAGTCTGGACTCCCAAGCTAAACTCATCAAGCTTGAAGTTCCAAGAATGCCAGTCTGAACTTGGCATACACCATATTGAGAATGGCCTTGGGTCTTTTGGTCCCCTCCCCTCTTAATGGTGCTAAAGCATTCAAACCACCTCTCAATATACTCTATTCTTAATTATCTACTTCTCTGTCATAGCTTTGATGTAGTTGGCTGTTTTCACAATGATAAGACATGAAAAAGATGATTAAGGAATGACTTTAACAGAGAGAGAGAGAAATGTCAAGCCTGTAAATTTACAATTACTCTTGTGAGATACTCTGAAAGCTCAGACACTTCTTAAGACAGTTTGATTGCAAAGGCAAACGTCTTCCTGACATTGGAGCTGACCAGCCATGATTAGGGACTTGGCTACAAATGGGTGCGCAGATGCTCTATGTAGTGGTTATGAGTTGTCCGAGAAGTTTGCAAATAGGTCTGCATGAATGACATAGGAAATGAGATGAGAGACAGAGAGAGGACTTCTGTTAAGCTGCTAATGGACAACCTCAGCTTTTTAATTTATTGGACAGTTCCCAAGTCTACACTCCGCATCTTTAAATTTTTAGGCATTCAGCTGACACTTTAATCCAGAGTGTGTCCCACTGAATAAGTATGGGGGATTTCTTTGTCTTGTGCAAAGACATTTTGACAGGACATACAGCTGTTGGCAGACTATTGCAGACAGTCTCTCTGAATACTAACGCTGTCCTGCTGTCCTGTCTATACTGATAATTGTTACCAGATGAGCATTTAATGACAATCTGAGCAATAGGCTATTAACAGCTATGACATACGGTGATTTTAAGAGAACTGAGACTGACATCCCTCCTTTTTGTACAAAGAAGAAAGTAAATGAGTTCCATTATGCATTCACAAGTGATTTGTTTGATAAATGCTGAGAATTAAGCTAAGATATATGAACACAGTAACGCATTCAGTTATTTTCAAAATATATCATCCAACTTAGAATAGATATGAAAATGTAATATAACCATTTTTGAATAACTGCAGGCACGCACGCACACACACACACACACACACACACACACACACACGCACACACACACACGCACACACACACACACACACACACACACACACACACACACACACATAGATAGGTAACACTTTCTGTTACAGCCCAGCAATGATGTGCTATTAGTGGAAACAAGAAGGTAATAACATGGAAATAAGTTATAACAAAAATGGTTTTAATAGAATAATATTAGACAGAAGATTATTTGAGTGATACAGGGTCAGAACCTGGAGAAAGTAGTGTTGAAAGAAATGTATGTTTATTTAATAAAGCAATAAAGAGGGATGTCAGTTTGAATTTTTACATATTGACTGTATTTAATAAAGTTGTAATATCAAAGTAATAATCGATGATTAAAAAAATTGTATTGTGTTACCACATTATAATGTTGAAATTAATACTGCATTTTGTCCCCAGTAGCCTTTCAATTTGACCATAACAGTTTAAATATTATAATTAATGCTGTGGCTTATTACCATGACGCTTGTTACCTGGAAGACCTTTGGTAGAAAACTAACATTGTAAATGTGCAGTCTCCTTCTAAAAGTAATCAGGGCACATAATATAAGTGTTACTGAGTGATAAATTGAATTTAAGCATCTGTGAATGTAAATATGGTTGATTTTCTGCTAATTACATAAACAATTCTTCCTTCCTCCAGCTTAAAAGATTCAGTTAGCCACAAAATGCTCACCATGTTAAACTAGACTTACTATTACTTTGTCATTATTTGGTTATTATATATATTGGTATTTAAGTGGTAATAACTTACAAATATTATAACAAATATTGCTTCCACTACTACCACATCATTACCAAGCTGTAATATAAAGTGCAACAATAATATAAAAGCCTGATGGTTAAGTTTACACTCTGCCAGGGAAATAGCAAACGTACAAAAGGATGCAGTTTAACTTCTATCCTAAAATTTTAGCTACTTAAAACTTCCCTTACTCTGGTCCAGCATCTCATCTCTTGTTAGATTATATAGATTTTAATATTCCATTCATTGCTTTAAAAAAAATACAGTAGTTAGGCCCTTCTTTTCCAACAAGACCCAGTAGGCATCTTTAGATCCTTGGTTCATTTTCGTTCCCCTCATAATTTATGCATCCAACCAAGGTTTTTTGCCATGGGGGCACTTGGGTGTTTGATTTTAATTCATTAAAATCAAAACAGGAGATAAGCAAGCTGAACAGGTTGTCAGTTCAGTTAGATTTTGTTTAATCCTGAAAAGCTTTCTCAGCTTTCTGGAGTACAGATTTAAAAAAAAAAAAAGAAAGAAAGAAAAAAGAAAGTTCTGAAAAGGCAGACAGACGAAGGTAGATTCATAGCATTTTCCCAACCACCCTAATGGAACCTGTACAACAGAGGAGATGGTGAAAAACAGGCAGAGAGGTAGTGATAACAGAGATGAAAATGGGGCAATGTTAAACTGTAGCTCAAAAAGATTAAAGGAAGATTTTAGATGCAAAGCCCTGTTGCTAGTTTTATTTGAAATAATGTGTTTATTTTATATTAACTTATTTGGAAACATGCATCTTACATCCCATTGTGACAAATATTAGCCACTAAGTCTAGTTCCTCATGTAATTTCAAGTAGAATCCATAGGGGAGCTGAGTTACCACTGATCTATAAAGCACAGAAAAAGAGTGCCTATGGGGCTTCAGGGGATTTTCTGTATGTGTGCTGGGCTTTGGCATATAATTCTTTCATCATTCGGATTCTCTGTTTCTCTTTTTTTCTTTTTTTTTGTCCGACTCAGTGAGTATTTAGGCAGAAGTGAAGGTTGGACATGACTGCTGGGGATGTCTTCTGCAGCATTAAGTGCTCCGGGAATCTACTTCTGCCAGAGCTGTGCCCAGGCACTGTCCTGTCTCTTTTGGGTGAAGCATGAATTCCATAATTCCCTTGAACGCAGACAGCTGGATAAAGGAAACAGGAGGAGCTCAGGCCATCTAGATGGAGAGCAGCAAGCAGACAGAAAGCAAGAGAGAGAGATGCGAAAGGAAAGAGCGGTTTAGAAAGAGCTCAAAAACAGAAAAATTATAAGGACACGGACTATGAAATACAGAAAGACAGCCCAGTGTTTATATAAGAGACAAACAGGACTGAAATCCCTTGCTATGGAAAGTAGGAGAGTGATGTTGTGTTTCAGAGGCGCAGCCAAGACAATGTAAGAACTACTGTCATGTGTCATCAGAATCACCCAGCTGTTATCAGTACTTTGGTGCTGAGATGGGGGATGATTCAGTAGTTTGCATGAACGCGTGCACGCTCACACAGCAACTGACAGAACAATCTCCTTTAATCTCAATAACCATGAACATGATAGATTGACCCATTTAATCTGCAAAGCAAGTGATTGGTAATTTCATTGCTTTACTCCTTATCAAATCCTGTAGTGTCTGCCATATCACTACCCCCCACCCCACCCGTATCCATAATGCATGCTTTGTGATAATTTGAAGTGCATTATGTAACAATTTCTCAAAACCTTCAGGCAGCAGTGGGTGAAGAGGTGGAAGAAGCAAGGGATTTGCTGCAAGAGAAGGAGGAGAAAGGAAGCGAAAAGAGGAGGGAGGTGAAATAGAGAAGCCCTGAAAAATCAAGGGCAATCTAGGATGAGAAAATGAGAATAGGATAAAGGAGGGAGGTGTTACAGGGATGTGCAGAACTGTATTCATGCAAGCAACTTCAAAACAAGACAGGCAAAATGTTTGTTTGTGGCAGCAAAGGAGACAGTGGAGGGGGACTGACGCCTCTTTCTAATCCGCACGTCGAAGCAGCCCTTCAGAGAATAAGATAAACATGGTCAGTGTACATAAAAGCTTAAAAGGCCAAGTGTGAAAAACACGATACTGTCTTTAAATGTGGCTGGGAAGCCTTTTGAGTCTTTGTTTGACAAAGCCAGTAGAGACATGCGAAAAGGTAGGTGGACAGAGAGGGGAGGTGGCATACAGCAAGGGGCCTGAGGCAGAATCAAGCCCAGACCGCTGCAGGACACACCAAGGCTTCTGTGTATCCTTGCACACTCATCCGGGAGAGCTTTTATCTAATATCACACAAATACAAGAGTTTGTGTCCATATAAAAGTGGTATTTTTTTAAATTAAAAAATAACTAAAATCCCTAATAGCACAACTTGTATCATAGCAAAATGCACAAATTAAAATGTATTACATCTACCCGTTTCCAAAGCGGTAAACCCCGGTGCTGTTTATGATTTATGATACAGAGTGCTTTGCTACAAACAAAATTTTAAAAAGAAAAGTGTTTTTTATTCTCTTCGTTAAACCCTGAAGTCATGTTTAATACAATGCGGCGGTTCTGATATATCTTGTTAGAGGAGGTCATATAATCAGCCTCTTCCTGAAAGAAAGCACTGATTAAAGAGGTATGTGTAAAGAAAGCTGAAACTGTTTCTGATTGATTTCAAATACCGAGAATTGAATACTAAATCAAAACGCATTGATTTTAACTCATGCATAGTTTATTCTTTTTCAAACTCTAGTTAAAGATTCTCAAGGTTCCAGAGTTATAATGTGAATACCTCATTTCATACATAAATTCATTTTTCGTCATGTTCACCTTTTTAAAGTTGTTCGACTTTCTCCTTTGTACTTTTCACATTTGCAGCTGAATGGACTCAAGAGCTTGAGCGAACAAGACATTTGTTCACTCAGGTAATTGTTGTTCTATTGTGTCCACTTAAACAAGTTTCAAACATGTATTAGCCAGGGCACGTCAGGCTGCCCTCAGGCCTTTTGCATTTCACTTAAATCACATTACGGCTACAGTTGAGCATCAAGGGTATTGTAAGCCATTATTTGAAACAACAACAAGCATCGCTTTTCATGTCCTCTAGTGTTTTTCCCCCACCTCCATTCCACAATTTATGATCAGAGTATGTTCGCAGTGAGGGTATGTCTCGGCAGTTTGAGTACTCAAATGCTGGGTATCCAAAATGCCAAGTTTTCTGATCAAACACAAAAGTGCCCAGAGAAATTAAAGCCCTTCAAAGGCTACAGTCAGTCAACTGGATGTAATCCTGCAAGTAATGATGTGAAGAGACAAAGGCAATATTTTACATAATGAAAGAGGCTGTGCCTAAAAGACTCTTTTGTGGTTTCATAATCAATAATGTCAATAGGCATTTCTCCATGTGTGCAGTGCAGCGGTAATCCTGATTTTTATTTTCTCTGTGTTCACTGTTATAATGATAAGCTAAGACAGCTTTCTGATTTAATCATCTGCTTTGCTTTACAGTTCAATGTGCACTTCAAAGGTCAATCTGCTAGGACTTACCAGACTTAATGTCTGTCTGCTGAACTCAGAAAAAAAGCCACTAAGCCACAGAATCGCAGCAATATGTGGGTCCACTATGTAAATGTACTATAGTGTTGTACTTAGAATCTACTCTTCAGGAAGGTAAATGCTTTTCCCCCCCACCGTAGCTTTGAGAGTTTGTGATACATATAAGTATAATCCTATATAACAGTCTAATTTGAAGATTTTTCACATCCCACTGCCTCCATTGTTCATTTCCAAACTCTACAATAAACTATTGCAAACGCCGCATGAATTTAGTGGAAGAGTGAAGTGTATTTGCTGTTAAATCTCACTGCACGGCAAGCCTGGCAGCATGTGCCACTAGACTGAGCACCGCAGCATTTTTAATGTGAAGGAATAGAGGGAGAAATGGACGAGGGTCGGTGTTGTGCATTTGAAATGCAGGGGGTAGGAGGTAAGAAGGGTTTGGTTTGCCTGAGGCAAAACGTCCACAAAGTGCATATTGAATGTGAATTGTCCTGATCTGAGTTCATCTCCACATTCAAACAAAAGCTTACCAATGAATAGCAAAAACTAATAGCAAAAAATCGAATACACACATTATTTGTAGGCTTGTGACATGTGCTATGAGTTCTTCATATGCCATTCACTGTACAACTTAACAGTAAGATTTTATCTGCCTTGAGCTGGATTAACGGTTTTGCAAAACAGTTGGCAGCTACACATCTGCTCCCCTAGCCTCTGACATGTTACATGTTCTGTTTTTTACGTCATATATTTTTTTTCTTTATAGAGGAGACTAATAGCCAGCAATACTTACTGAAACATGTCTCTGTCATGTCTGTGAATAAACAACAGTAGTAGTTCAAACGAAGCTCTTCAGATTTGGTTTCCTCTGGGACAGGAAAAGTTGCAACACAATTAATAAATAGAAACAAACAATATGTTGAATATTTTGAAAATGTAATATTTGAAGTGGCAGTCACATAGTAAACAGTAATAGTTACCTACTTAACACTGGACGTTGGATAGACGTGCAGGTCGTGTCTATAATGAATCCATCAGTCCATGACCAATTCTGCACATCTATACGACGTCCAAACTAGGTCCACAATTTGGATGTCCAGCCATGACATTATATGATGTTCAACATTTGAACTTTGGACTGGGTAATTTTTTTGGACATCATGTGGACATCTAATGACAGGTGCAGGGAATTTACATGATTAATAGAGGTTGATTTACTCAGGACATGTGGTTTGTTTTGTTATTTTACATTTTCTTGTTTTTCTTTAACTGGTTTATTTATTCCAGTTAATCAACTTATTTGTCTGTAACAAGTTTAAAACGGTCACTAATTAAAATGTGTTGAAATATTTAAAACATTGAAATCCATGTTAAAATGCAAATAATAATGGTTAAAGTATTTCGATAGGAGTGCAATGGGTTTAATAAGTTTAAAAGAGCATTTGCATGATATGTGTTCAGCTTTACTAGTATCCTGTTTTAGTGTGACGAGCTCATGATTGTAAGACGACGTGTGGTTGTGATCAGTAACTGGACTGAGATAAGTTGCAACGGAAAGTACGAGAAGTTTGTGCAAATGCGTATGTATGAACTCGATTATCTGCTTGACAGCCTTTGTCATTGTGCGCATTTTGCAAACTGCCTGTGAGGCCATTGTGCACATTTCTGCTTGAAATCCACCGTGCAGCTGCTCACTTTTGTTTTAGAGTCAATCTTGGAGTTGTCTGTTGATCACTTTACATTCCTTCACACATAACTCTTATTATTTAGTCCCATATCAGAAGGTGGGATACTGTTCCAGATCATTTTCTAATAATGTCATTTTATCAAATGATAACTGGAAATGCATACAAAGGTGAAAAACATAGCTACAGAAAAATTAAAAATTAATTAGCATATAGAAAACACAGAAGTGAGTCTAAATTTGACGTTGAAAGACGACTACATTTGGACTATAAATAGACATGGAGGTCTATTGATAGATGTAACAAAACGTCATCTGGCGTTACAAAACAACCCTTTCAGTGGACCAAAATTGGACGTCCACAAATATACATATAAAAGACGGCACTCTGACGCCACTTTGTGCTGTGGGAAAATGTTTTTTTTTTCAACCCTGCTAAGATCATTAAAATCTTAATACGGTCACTGGCAACTTCTTTTCTAGATAAACCTTGGCAGTAATGGGTTGGACCTCCTTTTGCTTCATGGCACAGATTAAAAAAGGGACTTTGGTTCTTATTGACATGATGCCATCACCAATTTTGCTGCAGATGCATCATCTGCACATCCATGGTGTGAATCTCCAGTTCCACCACATCCAAACAGTTCTCTGTTGTACTGAGATCTGTTGACTGTTGAAACAATTTAGTACAATGAACTCGTTGTCATGTTCAAGAAATCCCTTTGACCTTTGTGACATGGCATGTTATCCTGGTGGAGGCACCCACTGGAACAGGGGTACACTGTGGGTATAAAGGGTCATGGGCATGGTCAGGAACAATACTCAGGTTGACTGTGGTATTTAAATGATCCTCAGGTGGTACTAACGGGACCAAAGTGTGCCAAGAAAATATTCCCAACACTACTACACAACCACCAGCCTGAACTGCTGATACGTGGTAGGATGAATTGATGCTTTCATGTTATTCTGCAGAATTCTGACCCTACCATTCGAATTTTGCAGCAGAAACTGAGATACATCATACAAAGCATTTTTGTAATCTACTATAGTCCAGTTTTGGTGAATCCATTTGAAATGTAACTTTAGGCTTTTCTTCTTAGATGACAGGAGTAACTTTCAGTGTGGTCAAATTTTGATGTGTTGTGCATTCATAGATGCCTTTCTGACTACCTTGGTTATAAAGAGTGGTTATTTAAATTGCTGTTGCATTCCTATCAGCTCGAAGCAGTGTGGCTATTGTCTTCTGAGCTCTAGCACTCAGCGATTTCCCTCTTACTGGATATTTTCTCTTTTTTCTGACCATTCCCTGTAAGTCCTAGAGATTGTTGTTGTGTGAGAAAATCCCAGTAGGTCAGCAGTTTCTGTAATGCCGTCTGGGACCAACACCCATATCATGTTCAAAGTCACTTACATCACCTTTCCTTCCTATTTTGATGCTTGATTTGAACTTAACAGGCTGTCCTAACCATGTCTAGATGCCTAAATGGATTGAATTGCTGCCATATGATTGGCGAATGCAGTTGAACAGGTGCTTTCTAATGTTATAGTGCTTTATATTCTGTGTAGTGTCGCCTGTTTGTCTCATGAAAGTAATGGGAAGTACAACCAGGCCCATCAAAGCACTTGCTGAACCAGACTGAAGCTTCAGCTCAGGGGTCTGTTGTTCTGTTTCAGAATACATCAATTACAACAAAAAGATGCCGGCTCCTACTAGGCACATGCATAACTATATGTGACACTTGTGCATGTTGGGGAAGCAAGAAAAGTAATTATAGGTGAGAAAAAAAAATTATACTAAGAAATCCAGCAATAGAATGTATTGACAGATCTTTTTGTGTTGGTCTCAAGGCAATTTGTGAATTAGTCACAGAATGAGATTTGTTTGTTGTGTATGTGGACATCAATTTTCCTTTTTCTTCTGACAATCAGTTCAAGTTTTCTGGAGTCAATATTTTTTTAGACGAGCGCTAAGACAGCTGAGCTGTTTAACATGTACTTAATAGATACTTAATAGTTATTAAGTATTACTTAATAATCATACTTAATAGAAATTATATGTAAACAATTTCAATATAAAATTACTGCAATTTTATATTTTCTTGTGGGATTCACACTCCAGTGGTGTTTGTGTAAATCCTGTGAATTCTTCCTCCTAAAGTGGATTTTATTAATGTTTGAAACGAGATACACTTCTATATTTTATATATAATTTTTCATTTATATAAATGGCATGTTAAGGGGAATTATTGTCCACGAAAAAAATGTATACATTTTGAAAACTTTCTGAATTGCCATGAGACTTATTTTGCTTCACTCTAACTTAACCTCTTAAGCCCCAAGCCTAACTGATCTCCTGCCTTTTGCCCCCGTATCAGGGGGCGTTGGGGCTTAAGAGGTTAAGGTCAGTCTAGAAAGCATCACTAATATGGCATGCATGAAAGGTACAAAAGTTACAAATTGAAAGTCACTGACAATGAAGTGGAAAAAAAAAGACATAAACCATTCATGCTGCATATTAAAATTTTGATGCTTGAAGATGTTCAAAAAGGAAGGAAAAGAAATGCTGATATGACTAGAAGATTAATGTCTGATTATACTTTTCAGTTACACTTGGTGGAAAACTTAAGTTGTCGCCGCCTGGCTTCATTTACATCTCAGTGACCATAATCTCTATGAACAATTTCAATCTGGTTTCCGCCCCAATCATAGTGCAGAAACTGCTCTGTTAAGGATTACCAATGACCTTCTGATGGCAGCTGATTCTGGTCTCCTATCCATCCTCATCCTTCTTGATCTTAGTGCGGCGTTTGATACCATTTCTCACAATATTCTCCTGAACCGGTTAGCTTCCATTGGTATTAGTCATACCCCACTTACCTGGTTTACCTCCTATCTCTCAGACCGCACTCAGTTTATCCAATTTAAATCCCATTCTTCAACTCTCTATTCTGTTTCTGCTGGTGTGCCCCAGGGTTCAGTATTAGGGCCTCTTTTATTCATTACTTACATGCTCCCTCTTGGTCATATATTTCCGAAAATATATATCAGTTTTCACTGTTATGCCGGTGACACCCAGCTCTACATTTCTTCTAAACCCAATTCATCCATCCCACCCACCTCCCTCTCAAACTGTCTTATTGAGATTAGATCCTGGTTCTCCTCCAATTTTCTCAAACAGTAATAAAACTGAAGTTTTACTTGTTGGTACACATCTATCTTAACCAAATCCCACAGTTTTCCCATTAACATTGAACATTCTCCCACCCTTCCCTCCCCTCAGGTTAAGAGTTTGGGTGTCATACTTGATAATACTCTTTCATTCCAGTCTCACATTAATTACATAACCCGGTCTGCTTACTTCCACTTACGTAATATGAACCGACTCCGTCCCTTCCTTACTCCCATGCTGCTGCCATCCTTGTCCATAGTCTTATTACGTCCCGTATTGATTACTGTAATTCCCTCCTATTTGGTCTCCCTAAAAGGTCCCTTCATAAACTCCAACTTCTTCAAAATTCTGCAGCTCGGGTCATAACTTGCACTCCGTCAAGAGCTCATATTACCCCAGTTCTTCAGCAGCTTCACTGGTTGCCCGTAGAAGCCAGAATACATTTTAAAATCTTACTTCTTACATACAAGTGTATCCATAAATCTGCTCCTTCATATTTGTGAGACCTGCTCCATATCACCACTGTTTCCCGCCTTCTCAGATCATCATCTGCTATTCATCTTACTGTTCCATCCTCACACCTTATTACTATGGGGAACAGAGCTTTCAGTCGCTCTACTCCTCGGCTCTGGAACTCTCTTCCTCCTGCACTAAGAAATATTGACTCCCTTTCCGTAATTAAGACACAGCTCAAAACACATCTGTTTAAACTGGCTTATTCGCTTTAATGCTGATTTTATCTGTTGTCAAGCTCTGTTTTGTAATTTTAACTTATTTTATGTATTTTATGACTACTGTTCCTTTTATTAATTTTGTTTTTTGTAAGGTGACCTTGGGTGTCTGAAAGGCGCCCTCAAATAAAATGCATTATTATTATTTATTATTATTACTTTAAGGTCCATAAGAATAAAGGAGGCGTCAAACCCCCTATTAAGATTGTAATGAAGTGGGATGTTGATATCAAAACGTGAACCTTTAATCTTTTCCACATTGTTCCCATATTACTCAGAGTGGTGACACGTTTTAATGTCGACAGTTTCAGTTAGCCTGAGGCATGACTGAACTGAGTGGCTGCTTATGGTACCAAAGCAACTATGGGGCCACAGAGAGCATAAAAAAGATAAAAAGAATTTGTTTTTCAACTATTTAGCCAGCAACATTTCTCAAAAAAACCCCAGAACAAATAAACATTCAAATGGGATATTATTTTTTTATGATTTACAGCATGTTTTTCTCTTTTTGTACCAATTACAAAGATACAGTACATGGTCTGTGCTTGATAGACCTTGGTGTCCCAAAACCTTTAGGTGTACAATCCCGTGAAGGACATTGTTACTGCTTCTGTAGTAGTTAAGAGGGTAAGTGGCAGTGAGTTTCTGCTTATCAAAACCACTTGATTAACTGATCATCAGCAAGTGTGAGCACCTATATAAAAACATAGGTTTTGGTGGTTTGTAGGTCTTTTGTGTGTTAACACAAGGGCAAAGAGGAAAAACATCAGCAATGGTCTTAAAGAAGCAATCAATGTAGATTTATTCTACTGTAAAAACAAATTTTCAAAAGTGGAAAACATTCAAGACAGATGCCAGTCTTCTGCGAGGTTGAGGTCCTAGCAAATCCATCCAATGGTTAGACCATGCATGCACAGAGAAATCTCAATAACTACATCGAAGAGACTGAAGGTTCAGTTAAGATGCTAAATGTGAAAGTTCAGGACAGTAAATCTTTTTTTTTTGGGGGGGGGGGGGGGGGGGGTTTCCTGGAAACCATAAGAAATTTGTAATAGTGTCTTTTGGTTAGACAAGACCAAAGTGAAGTGGTTTGGGCCCCTCTTAGCAGTTGTTAAACAAATTAGTGGTGTGGTGATGATTTGGACTTTTCTTGAGCCTGTCAGTGGCCCAGTCAAAGTCCAGACTGCAAACTGATTAAGATGCTGTGGCGGGACTTTAAGAGAGCTCTGCATAAATGAATGTGTGCAAACCTCAATGAACTGAAACAATGTTGTAAAACAAAATTGGTCAAAATTCCTCCACAGCGATGCGAGAGACTGTTAAAGTAATTCAGAAAACACTGGATATGTCTGACAGGAAACAAAGAAGAAGCATACACAGGGGAAGAGCACAAAAAACAACAAAATCACATAAGCACTTACGTACACACATAACTTGTGTAGGGCTATTGTGTCATAGTACTAGACTTTAAAAGTACTGTATTGCACACTAAACGGAAGTTACTAAAGGGGTGATTGAGGAGGTGTAAAGCGCAACAGTAAGTGCATGACGCTCTGTTGCTGAGGTGTAAGAGGTGAGGTTGTAGGTGTAAGGAGACCAGTGATGTGTTGGCAGTGTGTCTAATGCTGTTGAAATTTTTTTGTTGGATACTTTCATCATGGTGACAAAGTGTTACAGGAGGGGTTGGATTATACTTTCATTTGACAGCAGCAGCGGAAGGTGGAGGCAATAGAAATAACCTTGGGCAATATTAAGCTTGCTGTTTTTGGTTTTCCAGCTTTCAGCTTTACTTTAAGTCAGCAGATTTTAAAAAAGTCAAGAAACACAACAACTGGGAATCACAGTGGTGAGCTGGTAGAGACCAAAAAAGAGCTGAAAGTAGGGAACATTGCATGTTTGTGCCACAGTGATATTTCTTTGTAACTGCTGGGCAAGTATGTGGACATGGTAAATAGCTGGTAATAAATTCCTCTTCACTGCATAATATGTCAATTTGTATTTACACACACATTCTGCAGCCTCCAACTAAGCTGAAAGAAAATGTAACATGTTTAAAGTCAAAAGTATTATACACCACCTTACATCATTTTGGCTGTTACCCATTAGGGGTAGGATTAAAAATAGATGTTGCATTTGCAAAATGGTAAATAGTTATATATATCTGAGGGGGGAAACATCAAACGTATGAAGAAGAACTTTTAGAAGATCAAAATATTAATAGAGTAAGTAAGTTCTTGGGGATCCCTTTACTTTAAATATAGCTGGGTTGGACTTTCTTTAAGACCACAAAACACAGTGCTTCTCGGACATATTCTAGTGAATCGACTCGACGTTTCCATTTAAAGCATCTAAAATTAACAGGCATGTTTTCTTTTTTCTTACTAAAGTCAACTTTGAACTCTATGTTGGTGTAGTTTTTGTTTAGTGTAATACGCTTTCCATGACACTCCTGCAAAAATAATTCAACATGGTGGGGTGTGGGGGTGGAGAAGCATGCAGCTGATAATACTGCAGCTTGGATTTAGATAGCAGCCTAGCTGCTGAGGGGCCTGACGGGCCTTTAGCAAAATTGATGAGGACTGAACGTTCGGGAACCAGCAGGCAGAGCTGACTGGCAGTATTTACCGTTCCCAAGCAAACATAATGTAGATCACCTGTGTTGCTTTGAATTTCACCATGACCTGTAATTCTTTTTGGACTATGCACGAATCTAAGCACAAAGAGAAAAGCATCAGAATGTTAGACCGTGGAGGCTTTGAAACTTTGCTGAAAAAAAATGTGCTAAAGAAGTTAACCAGAAACACTTTTATTCAGTAGGTAGAAACAATATAAGCTCCCACTTACAGCTGCTGAAAATATGGCTCCTCCTCGGGGCTTTCTTGTTTTATCGGTTACAGTATACTTCCTAGTCCTGGGCAAAGGCCCCACTGGAATGGAAGCACATTTATCTTCTTCCAGTGTGAGAGCCTTAAGTAGTCTTTTACCTACAAAAAAAAAATAATTAAATGCTTCCCTCTGTGTATATTGTATTTGCTATTAATTCAGCATCCTTATACCCTTTATCACACCTATGCTGCATGTATTTGCAGCCGGGAGCTCTCTAACTAGAAAAAGTAAAAAATGATTCTCCTATAAGTTGGATTTATTCTACTGGGTAACTGGTAAAATGTTTCTTAAACCTGGCTTAGTCATTTATCTTTCTCCAAAAAGACAGCTTACCAGAAAATCACAGTCATTTTCTTTTCTTGAGCCAACAAAATACTAAAGAATATCATTTTTGGATGTACTAGGCCTCTTGCCCTACCACAGCTGGATTAGGTTGCAGCCCCACTGCAACCCCGAAGTAGATAAGGGGTTAGGATTAGGGCCATTTTAACTCTTTGTCCAGTTCAGTAAGGTGAATTAGACATAAACTTGTGACATAAGTTGTAACTGACTGTATTATTGTAGGGTCTTTACTAGAGATGGACCGATCCGATATTACGTATCGGTATCGGTCCGATACTGACCCAAATTACTGGATCGGATATCGGCGAGAAATAAAAAATGTAATCCGATCCATTAAATATCAAAAAAGCACCTCACAAAACTTGCTACGCGGCGTAACTCGGCTCATAACCGTAGCACGTAGCAGCAGTGTGCATCACGTGATAGAGCGGCTGTGTGTATTTGTAGCCTTGCTAGCAAACCAGCATTTCATCTATGAGGACGTTTTCCCAGAGAGAAGTAAAGAAAGTGTGTAAGTTCATCTCTGAATGTTTGTAAAGCATTCCCACGTTAAGCTTAACAACCATACCTGGAGCGACTGCCTCTCTCTCTCTCTCTCTCTCTCTCTCCTGCTGCTGCTGCTTCAATCTGAAACTGCTTAATGATCAGCTGATCGGCTTTTCTGTCGCGAGTCCGTCTCTCTTCTTAGTTTTTGGCCCACTTCTCACCAGAAAGAGGAAACCAGCGGCTGAAAAACAGCAGCACGTTTAAGCTTGATAAGCTGTTGTTAGAATTTATTTAATATTACTTTCTACACCAGGATCTTTTTCTACGTAGCTGACGGCTGGTAATTGTGCAGGGGCGGATCTAGCAAAGTTTAGCCAGGGGGGCCGATAGGGCATGAACAGGGAAAAGGGGGCACAAAGACATACTTTTCTTTCTTATTCTCATTTAAAATGTCTAGTTTTTAATAAATAATTATCTGACTCTTACACCCAAAGTTTTAATCTTGTGTAAAATATATAGAAGTCCATTACTGTATATAGTAACTGTTAAGTCTAATATACCCTAGTAAGCTATAGTACTTTTTCCTTTGGGAAGATACCATCTGTGCAGTCTGCAATTCTGTTGAAGAAAGATGTTGAATCTATTTAATTATTCTTGAAAAATAATTTATTTTTGTGCATTTTCCCCCTGCATCAAATTAAATTTGATTACATCGATTAAGCATCATGAAGTGGAGGGTGGTTCCCTTTTTTTTTTTTTTTTTGCTGGGAGTTTGCAACCCTATTAGTTAGGTTGCTTAAAATTTCTTCTAAGTACTCTTTAAAATACCAGAATAGGGAGGATGGAGCAGGTTTTTACTTTATTAGATTGATCAGTGTTGCTGAACTATGACATATTTTGGACGCAGTGTATTTTTTACATACAGGTATAACAGAATAGCTTTAGTGTTGTTATTTATTTAAACTTGAGTATAAACTTATACAAAATGCAGCAAGATATTAAAAAAACGTTTTGTTGATTAAAAAACACACTATATCGGATTCATATCGGTATCGGCAGATATCCAAATTTATGATATTGGTATCGGTATCGGACATAAAAAAGTGGTATCGTGCCATCTCTAGTCTTTACATTACAATATAAGTTGCTTGGGGTGACTGTTGTTGTGATATATATAAGTGCTATATAAGTAAAGTGTAATCAAACTGAAATTATTTGACTTGATTTGAACAGAATTGAATTGCTTTTTGTAAACAAAGGAGTTTAAAATTGACCTTAACTTCTAAAAAAGACCAATCCTAAATTTGGAGAACCTGACATTATACACACCTAGTGAGAACAGACTCATTTGGAGCAGCAGTCAGTTTAATGATGCATTACATAAAGTAAAATTAAGTCAAACAAATTCATATGGATTTTGAACAGATTTTTTGTAGACCTTTGTTCACTCTTCCTGATGCTAACTAAGTGCAGGTCTCCTTCACTACATCACAAAGGTAAGAGTAGTGTGGAGATTTTAGAGTGAGCTAGTGATAAACTTCAGCTTTCTTCCTTGCAAGTTGGTGTGCATGACTTGTGTAATTGATGAACTTAAACTTTCCAGCGCCAAGTCCTTGAAACTTTTGATGTTCCTTCAGCGACTGATCAATACGAAATCTCAACTCGCTCTGCTCCTCGCTCTCTGTCTTTCACAGTGTCCAGTTAAATTCCAGATAATTAGTTTGCGACCAGGTTACTGGCTATATGTCTCACCAGTGTTAAATGTCCGTGTGCCGTTATCCTGCTCTTAAGCAGTTCAGGTAAAGCATTAAAACCATGTCTTCTCAGTTTCTGTCCATCAATTTCTGTTACAACAATGTATTTTTTTATGGTTCATGTTATTTTTATTTTTTTTAAACAAAGGCACAACATTCAGCAGCTTTTCTGGTTATTCTTAGTGACTGTGCAACATGCTGTTTTTATAAGGACTTTCTCTTTGGGGAAATGATGTTTAGCATAATATTTAAGAAAGGCATTTACATTCTTTAGTCTTCGAAACTGAGTAATTCAAGTAACTAACTTTCTGCACAGTTGTGGATATTTTCAAAGCATTCAATGAAAATGAAAACCTACAGAACTGCATATATGCAGGTCCTTTATCATGCTGTTAAGGAATAATTCATGTTGTTTAATTTAACAGTGATGTAAATGCAGTTTGCTTGTATTTTTATTAAATTGTATTAGCTTTTAACCAAGGTCAGACTTCATGGCTTTCTACCTCTAATATTGAATTTTTTGAAAAAGCAATGGGCAAAAAGAAGTCAAGCTGAGTTAAATGTTTCATGCACAAGAAACCTATTCACAGAGTGCAATGATGACACACAATCACAAATAAATACATTGCATGAAAGGTCTTGGAAGTTTTGAATATCCGAGCGTGAAATACAACCACCAGCTCTAAATCTCATCCCATAACTCATCCCTCCTCCTGACACGCTTTGTATTACCTCACAACCCAAATGCTGTCCATATGGTAAGTCTCTTGCAGCACGAGCGCTGCGGTGGCAAAGCCTAGACCTGCTCAAAACACGTGCCTGAACACAAAACAGCCATATGCACTTGGCAGCACTAATTATTTGCAAAGGCCAGACACTATTTAGTACACTCACTCTCATTATTGTGCTTGCAGACGGGGGAGCAGTTCAGTGCTGTGATATTTGCCACCGAGATATTTGATTTGATAAATAGAATACAGTGCAGACCTCAAAACCGAGAGGTTTTACTTTGTAATTCCATGACTTCATGTACGGAAAGCAAGCCATGTTTTTCAGTTGTCACATGATAACTGGATAATGTTTGCTGCATAGACTGAAAAAAAGTCATTTCTTTTCCTTGCTGCACTAAGTTGTAGTCTATCAGATTTATGTCTTTGCTTATTCATTTTTACAAATTGTGTGAATACAGCCTCCTTCCTGTAAGTGTTTGGTTTTCCTTATTGGCTGACCAGTTCCATATGCTACAGCTACACATATTATTCTCTCGCTGACATCTTTCATCGTATTGAAATTGCTGTACTTTTGCTTCCTAACTTCAGCACAGCCAATATAATATAGTATAAACTACTGGGTTGTGTATCACATGTATCATACTGTGGAATTTCTTTTCAGCGTGGTCATAATAATTGAGCAGGAACTTTGGAATAAGCTCTTTGGTCATCTACCTTTTCTATTACAGTGAATAGCTCCATCAATTTTCTGTTGCGTGTGGACAAACATCCCAGTTGGTTACAGCCTAATACCAGAGAAGTGTCTCTTTTCCCCAACACCCCAGATAGCAGATGACATACTGAATAATTCATTGTATGCATTCTAAAGGTACAATTTCCTCATGTCTGAGCAGTTTATACAGGTGTGCTAATGCACACCATAAGGTCCACTGGAACAACATGTAAGAGTGGTATTCTGATGAATGTGCAGCTGCATGTATTGACGCTCACTTGAGAGGATGAATGACTTGGACAAGTTTGGTTATTTGCTAACTTATATGACAGCAGAAAGGCCAGAAGAGTGACCCCCCTGTGACCCTGTGTAGAACTATTGATTCTAGATTCTACATTATCTGTGGGCTCAGGCAAACAGATCATACATTTGCACTACAAAAATGTTTAGAAAACACTGCTCACATTTTTCACTATAAAGTATCGCTTTATTGAAATGTTGCACACTGTTAGACTTAATCCACCCCCATTAGCAATGTCACTGCTGTTGCTGTTATTCTACAACTGTGAGCAAGCCCCTCTTTAATGAGCGATTTTGTCAACGTACATAATCATTGCATTTTCTTTCTTTCAGTACCCTTTCCGCTCTGTGCCTTCTTTCTTTGTGCCTGACTGAGCATGATTTAAGTTGTTCTTCATTATTATGAATGTGATTTACTCAGCAGTTGTAGTGGTTTGCCCGAAACCAGGGTTGTGCTACGAGGCATTTAATTGCTTCTCATTTAATTAGTGTAATGTATGAGGGTTTTGTTTGGTTTTGCATTCATTGTATTATTTTGTTATTCATAAACACGGCATAAAAGCAAAAGCAAAGGGATGTCACATCACTGACTTTTCCAGAAGAAAAAAAAGGCCATACTGTTCAGATGAACCTTTCTATAGGGGAGCAGAATTCTCAGAATATCTCCAGCTGGAACAACTTGAAAAAAAAAATGCAGATTTTTGTGATGTGCTCTCAGATTTGGGCATTTTTCTTAGTGTTTTTATAAGTTATTGAGAATTATTTATGCACCACTGTGAAAGCTGTTTATTACTTATTACATCATGTTGCATTAGCTATCGCTCAGCTACTTTCTTAACTCTGTACCACAACAATGATTGCCTGTGGTTACTTAAAGTTAATGTATTTTTCTGAAGAGGCTTTGTATTGAGTGTCGCACATTGTTTACACTGTAAACAATTCGCGTTGGTGCAATTTAAAAGGAGGCGACAAAGGCAAACAGAGAGAGACCTGAGGGCGGCAGCTAAAAGCAGAGCTTCTTTGGAAGCCTGGGTTCAAAGCAGCAGCTGACCAGCAGCTGAATCATATTCACTGAAACATTCAGCAGCCAGTTCCTACACACTTTCCACAAGTGAGTGTTTTCAACTTTGCAGCTCTCACAGTAACTTAACACCAGCTTAAGAATATTTGCTGACCTCCAAAGGCTTGAAGTGCAGCACTAATGTAGCTGAGCTAGAGGTGGTGGAGCCCACGTGATGTTGTGGCAGGGTGGGGGATCAGAGGTGCAACTGCCTGAAACTGCATTTCAGCTTGTTCTTTTAAGATAGAGGCAGACATTTGAACTCAGGTTGTCCTCCGCAAGCTTTATATGACCGTTGTTTAAATGTTTACATTTACCTTACAGTATATGCAACCTCTCGTGGTGATGAGAGTAACTACTTGCCACATGCTCAGTGCAACTGGGATGCCAGCCAGCTGCTGCTAAGTAAAAAAATTAATAAATAAAAGTAAAGGGCTCACCCCTGGCTGGACCATAAAGTGGCATTATCCAGCAATGAGCTGCTTATGCAGAACTGTCATCATGATAACTTTCTAGAGTTACATAATCCTGTCTCAAAAAATTATAAACTTCTGTGCTGTGCTGTTTTTTACTGTCTGTAAAGCTTCCAACTTATGAATCTCCTATTAAAATTAGGCTTTCTGGACCATTTTATTATCTGTAATTGAAACTAAAGACCTCTCCACCAAAGTAGCCGCTTGCATTTTATTAGTCAGGTAGATGCAGTGTGATGTAATTGCACAGTAAAATCCCCGAGTGACTACACTTTTCATCATGTCCCCCAATGACAGGGAAGGATATCATCACTGACTGATGATTTTGAACCCCTAAATGCTTGTCTTTGTCTTTAAAAAGTACGCTGGTTTTTACACTTTAGTCTTTGTGCTTGGTGTTTTAAATAATGCGGCATTCCCCTTTATATATATATATATATATATATATATATATATATATATATATATATATATATATATATTTAATGGATCTACTGCCCATCCAAATATGCGTGTTGCTCTTTGATGTGTTTGAGTCCACTACTAATTTCCAGGTGAATTTGGATAGTCAAATCAAGAGGACTTGTCACATCTTACTGGTTAAATTGCTGCACATTTCTAATTAAAATATGACCTCAGGGATGTTTATACCAATTAACTTAAGCAGGCTGACTTTTGACAGAAATAACTGCAGGGTCAAATAAGTGAGTGCGTGCGTCTGAAGCCAAATGTGAGTAGAAAACTTGGTAAGCCACAGATAAAATAGGAATTGTACTGTAGGCTATGTTTGTCCTTGCTGCTGTAGTAAGCTTCTGAGAGTTTAACTAACTTTAGGTGATAACCAGTATTCATGTATGCCATCTGTAATTTAAACTTTGGTGGCAGAGTCAAAGAGTCAAGCTTTGTATGTCGTCTGTGAAGTTATGCAGTATAAATAATATTCCAAGTGTTTAAGGGGCACTTGTAGGGTTATTTTCATTATATTGTAGTATTCAGACTGGCTTTAAATCGACTTTAGACTTGTGACATGGCTGACACAATCCTGTATCTCTGTGTGTTTGAATGTGTATGTATATCGATTGAAAAAAATCCATCACAAACAATTAATTACAAAACTGCGACACACGTTGCAAATAAGAAGTGCCTTCCAGAATCCATTTTGTGGTCAAACTTTTACATTATAATTACATAATGCGTTAAGTTCTTACGCAGAATATAATTATCTATCGTCTTCCTTGTATGGATGTCGGCCGAATGGGAGTCTATGGACAGACCCAAAGATTTGCACTCATGAGGGTCTGAGGCAGAGTTTCAACTGGAGCTTGGAATTCACCCCTCTGGCCACAATTTGTGCATCACTGACCAGTTAGCACAGATTACCTGCATTCGACATCATTCAAACATCACATATTGTCACAGCATAGCCACTCTCATCTTAAAGAAGAAGAGGCTCTTGCTCGTTAGTTAGCTCTTGATTGAGGATGGGTACTTAAAGTGCTGCTGAAACAGTTAAATTAAGTTCTTTATTTAAAGCAATATCTATTTTTAAGGCAGTTGGTCAAAGAAAAGAAAAAGGATTAAAGAGTTTGGACCCGACCGTCCATAATTTTCAGTAGCAGTCCACAGATCATGGGAGAGCGTATGCACGGACCTACGGAAAAGTTGGGGACCACCACAGGTGTATCGCACTTAAAAGAAGAGTGCAGAAGACACGATAGTAATTGTAGCTACTTGGACAATATCATGTCCAAGTAGCTGGACAAGCTGTTTTGGCAGGCTTTGCAAAGTAGAACAGCTGGACGAAGGCTATTGAATTGGCAAAAGAAAGTAAAGAGGTGACAAAAAAACAGCACATTCTGTCTAGAATCATAGACTGTGTGAAGTTTTGTGGAGCCTTTGAGTTGCCTTCGTGTGGCCATGATGAAAGTGGGGATTCTGATAATCCAGGGATATTCCAGACTGTGTTGACTCCCTTGAGAGTGTGTTGAAAGTGTGGTTTTTCTTCAGCTCAGAGAAAAACACGTTTTTAAGGTATAAAAACCAGGATTATTGAGAGCGATGAAAGATGATTAATGGGTCACTCGGTTCAAAAGTAACAGTCGCTAGCTGAGAAATTTGAAGAGCAGCAAAGTGAATTAATAAAATAAAGAGCAGACAGTGGAGGAGTGACAGTAAAGGATCCAGACTGCAATTGATATGTATGACCAGGCGGTAGGCAGAGTAGTAGAGTGATTAAGGTTCTGGCACAGAGAACTGCCAGCATGGACAGACATGCGCTGATGATGTATGGTAGTGATGACAAGATTGTTTATTGCTTGCCTACAACGTGCCTATAAAATTATGAGAAAACTGGTATTACTCATCCATCTTGTGCACTGTTTCAGCAACTCTCCCCAGAGTGGTATTATAAAAAGTTGTCAAAAATACATTAAACATGCAACTATTTTGTTGCTAATAACTGAAATGAGTAAAGAAAATCAACAGCCTATTTATGCAAGATAATTCATAATTTTGTTGGGGGGGTTATATTGGTTGGGTCTGATTATTGGAGGGGGGTCATAACCCCCCTAGAAAATTACGCCCCTGTCTGGCGTAAACAGCATTAAAACATGGATCCTTCCTGCCGCATATCAGTGGTTCAGTCTAGTGGTAGTGGTGGCGGTGTAAAGGCTCCAGTATACTACACAGTATTACTACACAGCCACATTGCTGTAATGGTGCTGCGGTTTTTTCCTCAACAATAGGTGTCACCACTGAGAAAAAAAAACCTCTACATGAGTGTTTTTATAGAAGGGGAAGAAGCAAAAGAAAAAGCAAATAAATTGTTTAAACCATTTAAATGCCACAGTATTGTTGCTGACCATGCTCATCCGTTTATTGCAACAGTGTACCATCCTTTGATGGCTTCCATGTCACAAAGCTCAGATCATCTCAAACTGGTTTCTTGAAGATGCCAGTGAGTTTTGTGTACTAATTACTTGACATAATGGCTTCTGGTGTCACCAGATCTCAATCCAGTATAGCACCTTTGGGATCTAGTAGGATGGGTGAAAATCATGTCCACAAATCTCAAGCAACTGTGTGACGCTAGCATGTCAATATGGTCCAACATTTGCGAGACATGTTTCCAACACCTTGTTGAATGTGTGTGAAGTAAAGAATGGTGTCCAGTCCAGTACTACGTAAGGTAAAGGGCCTAGTGAACGTATCTTTGCCTCGGAAAAGAAGAATAAAAAGGCTTTATTGACATTGTACTGTGCAAAATACAAAATTAGGAGGGCAGCTTCTGGTTGGTCTGTTAAAACAGTGAACGGCACAGTAATTTTACACAACTAATTATGAATAATTAGATAAATATAAAAACGAATTAGGTCCCTTCACTGCTAACAATATTACTCTCTGGTGACCTTTATTTTTCTCTCATGTTTTCCTATCTTCCTAATTTTATGTTTTCAGCTAATCGATTTATTCATTCATCTCTGCAGATTTAGCAAGAGAATATACTTATTCCTCTTGCATAATTTTCACATATGATTTACCAGGGCACCTGATGGTACACGTTCACGTCATGTGGGAATTACATTATTTACCCACCTTTGCTGACTTCTCACTTTTTACTTTTAGCATTTCCTCATGAAAATGCAATTTTTATCACACCTGACCACTTCCGCTTCCACATCACTCCCTTCTGGACTCAGCCTCCATTTCTCTCATCTTTCTATTGGCATCTATTCCTTGTCCCCATTCCTTCACTGAAAACAAATTTAAATGCAAAAAAGGCTAAACAGCCTTGCATGTCCTCCCACTGGAATGATGTGGAAAAAGGATAAATGAAAGAAAAAAAAAATCATTGCAATTTCCTCCCAAAAGGCATTTTTTATATAGTCGTTAAGGAAAAATGCATGAAATGATTTTTGATTCTACATTGTTTGTTATAGTCATTTAAGGCTCATGATTTCTTTTTATCAAAGAGCATCACATTTCTGTCAACAGCTCAATATGTAATTATGCACATGTGTGGCCCAAAATTTTAATTTAGCAACATATCATCCACTCATTAAGCATAAAAATTAGAAACATTTTAAAAAAGCAAAATAATAATAATAATAATTCTTTGACCTGTTTATGCTTGTATGTTTCCTCTTCAGTGCATATATATCATAATGACTTCGGACTGTGTATATGTGTTTCTTGTGGAAATGTGAAAAATCCAATGATGGTGTCCAAATCTAATTTTGGATGTAATGTAATACAATGATTATGGCCAAAATGCTAATTACAAATATAGTCCTATACTGAGGTCACGATGGTTTGTCATGATCATTCATTAATTTTAGAAACAAAAAATGTTTTTATTGCACCATCGTTGATAGGTTTGTAGCTTAAACCTATTCGCTGGAACGTTCAAGATAATTTAATTACACAGCAAAAGCATTGAACACCAAGTAGGCAAAGTTCTTCGTGTTACTCATGCATGAGGGAGACCTGCCTGGAGCCAGGTGTCGTTCCACCCACTTGACCTCTGTCAGACTCTCAGCCAGGTTCCCCATAGCACTCCTTTTATTGAGCTCACATGAATATACATAGGTTCATTAACATATGACGTCTACATACACACAAAGAGTACCTTGCCTGTGCGTTGTGTAAGTATGTGTGTGTGCGTGTGTGTGTGTGTGGGGTCAAGATGTGACCCTGTGAAGACTCCCCAAAGCTGGTGCCAGGAGTCTAGCGGTCCATCTAAACAAAAGGCTCTTAGCCTAAAACTGACATAGCTACGTTTATCCTACCGTAAAACAATAAGACAAGGTACGACCTCTTCCCATGCTCCCAGGATGTAGGTGTGAATGCCCGAACAATCTGGAATGCACACAAAGCCTTTGCAGACTATTAAGGATCACACATCCTATCACTACACAATCGATTATACACCTCTAAGCATATATGGTTAAATATTTCTAAGCATAAATGACAATAAACAATACAAATGTAACATTTCCCCCTTTTTGACCTTTATGCTAGAAAAGTTCCCAGTTATAATCACCTCATGTCTGACAGTGTCAATGCAAACATTTTTATACTCAGCATATGTCAATCACCCTAAATTACTGTAAACGTACACAGTTTGACAAATGTATTAGCAGTTATCCTATTCCTCATTGATCTCATCCAATGGCACACTGCATCCTACAAGCAAACAAATGAATTGTTAATAGTCAAAAGAGAAATTAACATTTTCAAAAACATCCCAGCTCGGTGGTGCTCCTCTGGGTGTGCAAATCACATGTCTCTCTGCAGAGTGGTTTAAGTTTTGCAGGGCGTCATAAATGTCTCTTCCAGTTGATTCAGACTTCTTCACAATTTTCCCATTTAAGCAGTCAGTTTTCTTTTCCCCAGGTTTGCTAACCCAAATTTTGATTTCCCACATTAAACAACAGCATTCTCACCTACTCTCACTCTGTTGTCCTCTCCCACTTCAACAGTCCAATAGCCGGCAGATCTCCTTCAGCTTTGTCCTGTGTTCCACTGTCTCTTCTTGCCATTTTACTCCAAAAGTGGCAAATGTCAACCTCCAACAGTCTCCTCAGTTCTCCTCAAAAGTTCTTTTCATATGCACAGTGAAGTTGCAGCTCGCTGGAAACACAGTGCCATTCATCCAATCAGTCAGGATGATGGGTTTGCTCTTCTTCTCCGATGCTGTTTGTCCACACTGCTGCTCCTTGCTGGGACTCTTTGCTCAGGACTTTGCTGCTGTCTCTTTATCTGCCATGTTATTGCTCTTTGGAGCTGCATTCCTTGTCTTCAGGGAGGAGTGAGAGCTCGCTTGTGAGATTGAGGGACACATGGAGCTGTAAATAAGTTGGCCAGAAACTTGGACTGAATGTTTCCAATGATGTTAAACTATAACTTTCTTCCGACCGCTGCATGTGGAAAATTGATTCAGGTCTGCTTTTCATCTGAAAGTGACAAATTAAGACATTTTCATTATTATCATCACTGCTTAATCAACACACATCTCTCTCTCTCTCTGTTTTTTGAACTGTCCTTTCTTAAAAGCAGAAAATGAGATTGTAGTTGTTCTTGGCTGATAAACACAAAACCTTTTTCCTATGATTATTTGTCATCTACAATGTAAATTTTGTCTCTTTTTTACTCTTTTTTTTTTTTTTTTTTTCGTAACTGGTGACCTGCAGAATCACCGCTGTCACAATTGGAGGCAATTACTTTTACACAGCGCGCACACACACTGTGACGTCAGGCACATTCACACTCACTTTTTTCATCTGCGGAAATACATCATATGGCCAATGATATGTGCCATGGTGATCCATAAGTATGATCATAAGTTTATTTAATTATTTTTCAACCCAACAAAACAAATAAACAAGAACATGATGCTGATGCTGATGCTATGAACACTCTACACATGAGTCAAGATACAGGAAAACTGCTGCGCATCTGAAAGAAGAAGCTGAACTCACGGAAACGTTGCATACTCGAGTTATCATAGTTCTGTTTCCCTCTCTTCGATGAGTTCTCAGCCAGCTCCTGATCTGACAATGTGTAGCTTGTTCATCAGCTCAGAAGAGACCGCACCGCAACCTCACACAGTGGTTGCGTGCTTTGCCCCACACAGTGGCAAAGACTTGCACTTTCATATTCAATTCAGCTTCTCCATCATGTAATTTTCAGCTGTTTCATACAGGGTTCAGCATATTAGTTGTTTTCACAGGTGTGCTCTATATCTCAACAATGGCTCATATTAAGATGACAGTCTTCAAACAGGTCAAGTGCCTCTATGCACGTCATTTGTTTAAATTTACCTATTTTACTTCATCTCATATGTCAATGTACTGAATTTGAGCAACCCTAAGCTTAATGCAGATTACTGTTAACAACTGGTTAAATTAATGGTCTGGAACACAGGCTGTTGTCGATCAGGGCAAGCTAAAGAATAATCTAAACATTTTGTGTCAGCAAGGGGTGGGGGAAAACCATTCACCAGAGCATATCTTAACTGCTGCTGATGTGGGCTGGCCTTCTCCACACACTCTTCAAGGCTGCTATGTTTTCGGAAAACTTCTAACATTTGAATCTAAACATTTTACAGCAACCAATTTACCCTCAAAATCACAGTTTTGTATGAGAATATAAATATCTCTATAAATGTCTCCCCGTCAGGCAGTCTTACTTGCTCGGGAACCCATAACAACAACAACAACCTTGTCACAGACCACGCCTGCTCCACACAAACACAACAACATTCTTTTGGGACCCCAACCCAGTCGCGCAATTCAAAACCCAGTGAAGGGATGCTCGGGACACAAACCCAGGGCGATTTTAAAACCGGACACTCACCAGACGCTTGGGCCCTTGGGCGACTTTACCAAAACCTCTTTTTCGGGACCTTAACCCAGTTCTGGGACCCCAACCCAGTTCTGGGACCCTAACCCAGTTCTGCGGTTATAGAGTCACTCTCTCAACTTACTTGGCGTTGCTTAGCGTGTAATATAGCCTCGAATCCCGCCGATCGTCATTCATCGAGGAGAGAAAACAGACAGCTAATCTACCGGCCCGATGACAAATTTTCACGTCTCGGGACTTTACTACAGGAACTTCCTGGCTGACGTCAGTCTTTCAGCGTGTCTCTTCTCCCCTCGGTGAATGTCGACTCCAGGGTTTCGGCTCGGAGGACCAATTAATGATAGGTTTGTAGCTTAAACCTATTCGCTGGAACGTTCAAGATACTTTAAAAAAACGCATTGAACACCAAGTAGGCAAAGTTCTTCGTGTTACTCATGCATGAGGGAGACCTGCCTGGAGCCAAGTGTTGTTCCACCCACTTGACCTCCGTCAGACTCTCAGCCAGGTTCCCCATAGCACTCCTTTTATTGAGCTCAAATGAATATACATAGGTTCATTAACATATGACGTCTACATACACACAAAGAGTACCTTGCCTGTGCGTTCTGTAAGTATGTGTGTGTGTGTGTGTGTTTGTGGGGGGGGGGGGGGGGTGTCAAGATGTGACCCTGTGAAGACTCCCCAAAGCTGGTGCCAAGAGTCTAGCGGTCCATCTAAACCAGCGGTCCCCAACCTTTTTTGCGCCACGGACCGGTTTATGCCCGACAATATTTTCATGGACCGGCCTTTAAGGTGTCGCGGATAAATACAACAAAATAAAACTAGTACCGGTACCGAAAAAAGAAGATTTATTCATAACACACGTGAAAAGACCCAGGAAAACCGAGTTAACGATAAAAACAATAACAAAATAACGCTGAAAACCGATAAAAACCCGGAAAACCATACATTTTACACCTGAGCCTCAACTCTTGCGGCCCGGTACCAAACGACTCACGGACCGGTCCGAGGCCCGGGGGTTGGGGACCGCTGATCTAAACAAAAGGCTCTTAGCCTAAAACTGACATAGCTACGTTTATCCTACCATAAAACAATGAGACAAGGTACGACCTCTTCCCATGCTCCCAGGATGTAGGTGTGAATGCCAGAACACTCTGGAATGCACACAAAGCCTTTGCAGACTATTAACGATCACACATCCTATCACTACACAATCGATTATACACCTCTAAGCATATATGGTTAAATATTTCTATGCTTAAATGACAATAAACAATACAAATCTAACAGTCTGTAAAAAGGACACTGATGTAACACATTCACATTTGTACAAATCTAAGAATTATGAAAAATATTTGTATATTTTGCACCAAAGCCTGACACAAAATGAAATCACAGGGGCATTGTAAATGAATCCTTATAGATTAATCTTTGCAGACAAACTGTATAAAATCTTTCCCTCCATTCATTCTACCTGCATGATGGATGTGACTAAAACTCACAACAAAGTGTTCAAACAGCTGTGAGGGCCCTCTATTTCCCCTTCAGTGTTTTGAATACAGCACAGGTTTTGCCAGTTTGGAAAAATAATTGCTTGGGGGGATAACGCATCTTTTGTCCAGTAAGTTGACCATTTTACTAACCGTGTTTAATGGACATGCATCTCTGGCCAAATGGAATGTGATTGTGCTGATGATTTCAGTGTGTCTTTGTGAGCTGGATGGATACACTGACATGCACAAAGGCTTGCTTTCATGGATTTTTGAGTTGATGTTGGACGTTTCATGTTAGCCACCATTGTTCTGTTTTTCAAAGCCTTCTTGCATTCATAATACTGTGTTTTGTGGTGTTTTTCCAGGCAGTTGAATAAGTTAGTTTTGTTGTGTAGTTTTTTGTTTTTAACCCTCTGCTATGTTTGATTCTTGTGGTACAAGAATCGATAGTCTCGATACCAACTTTGGTATCAGATCGCTACTAGCACATAGCACATAGGATTGATACTTCAATACTGTTTTTATTCTCTACGTTTAATATGTGGCCCACTGAATTGTGTTAAATAAATAAATTTTTGGAAATGAAAAAATATACCTCAAACATGCACAAAGAAAAATGTCTGAACCTTTTTGTGTTGACGGCCAGGTCCATTTTATGCATGTCCTGTAGCACATTTAAACAACACAAGATGACCCAAAGTTAGAGACAGACACATTAAATTTCAGGGTCTCCAAAAAGTCCTGCTTTAAAATACACGAAAAACTTAAAGGTGTGTTTTGTTGCGCTAACTGATTATCGTGGAAATTAAAAATCACAGTGATTATTAGTTGTTACAAATGTTCAAATTGATGATGATTCATATCATAAATTACTTCAACTTCAACTTTATTTGTATAGTACATTTAAGTGCTTTACAGGTTCACCCAGCAAAAACAAAGATGAGGGACAATAGAAATAAGCTGCCTTTACAAGTAAAAAGTATTGGTAACAATATTGTCATCAGCAACACTGGCCTTGTGTTTACATGGTATTGGATTGATACCAAAATATGCAGTATAGTACAGTACTAGTCCAGAAAACGTCCTGCTGCCATGTGCAGGGAACAGCTGTGACTGTTGTATGCAGGCACTGATTTAGAGAACGCTCAGTTTGCTTTTGCTTTCTGTTTTAACTGGGAAAGCATGCATTTTAAATATGGCTCGATCATGCTCATATAATTGTGGGGACACAAATACATGATCAATATTAAAATTTGATGAATTGCCCCAGTGTAATGTAACAGCTCTTTACATTGCACTAAACCACAAAACAGGAAAACCAAGTTAAGTGCGAGTTTCTTCAGTGAATAATGATGAAATGTGATCATCATCATAATCTATAACTCAGCAACCAGATGGTTCTCACAAATTCCCCCAGGCTTCTCAGCATGTGTGCTCACACATGTGGGACACTTGTTTGCTGCTTTGTTGCTGCTATCTGATGACAGAGGAAATGAAGCAGCCAGCTCTCTCACAAAACCAAATCCAAATTTCTATGTCCATGCCAACACAGTGCTCATGTAGCATGTGGTTGTTTATCTAGTCCTAGAGGAGCTAGCTACTTTATGTATAAAAGAAAAAAACTAGTACATTAATTTCTGTTGTTAACATACTTAAATAACTATGTTTTTCATTCAGCATAACAGTCCCATTATGTAACTCGTTTATTAAAATAATATGAATGCTTGAAATCGTACTGCAATTTCAAGCATTCATATTGTTCATATTCATATTGTTGCTTAACTCCCACTATTCAAAATAAAAACTCAACAAAATAAAAACAAGATGATAACTTTGAAATAATGAAGAGCCATATGAAAAGACACTTCTTTAAAAATATTTAGCAAAAAGTCAGCTTTATTTCTACTTCTATTTGGTTGAATCGTGATTACTTGATGGCTCATTACTTTTTCCTCAAACACTTATAGGCCATTAAATGTTTGACACTCTGTTGTCATGATGAGTGTGATTATAATGATTACATTTTCTTGGTACTCCAAGTGTTGCATAAAGAATTTTTTCAAAGGAGAATTTTAATAGGACCATATAACAAATGTCCCAGACTTAAGTAGTAGTAATTCTTAATAAGACATATATTTCACTTGGTCCATTAGTTCATGTACACAAGCTTTGGCCATTCCTAAGTATGTTAAATGGTTTCACACGAGAGAGGACCCAAACAAGATGCATGGGCCCTGGATATAGTCTAAAATGTAAAACATTATTCCAAAAACAGTGGTTGAGCAGGTGCAGGTAGCATGGCAAACAAAACAGGTGAGGAGCACACCAGGGTCAAAGTTCATAAAACAGTTCCAAAAGTTATTACTATTATTATTAGAAGATTAAATGGCATCACAAAGGAAACCACAAAAGAACACTAGTACTGCTAAGGTTTGATTTTCAAGACAATCCCACAGGTGTGCTATATATATGCTGGCTGACTGAGAACAGTTGTAGCAGACAGATAGCAGGTGCTAATGAAGGAGGGGCAGACAGTTACATATGTAGCAGGGAAATTAACAATGACTGTGTAGAAATACCACAAATTGTAAAGTAAGTTTCAAGATTCATAAACACAATTATAAACAGTAGGTGAAATATTGTATAGCAAAAAGAATGCAATAAAAAAAATACAGATTTTTTAAAGCATAAATAATCAAATAAAGCAGCATAAACAAGAGGCTTGTGGTGCAAACTGCAGACTTTTGTTATTTGCGCCTTTTAATTACTTGACATAATTTTCGGTACAATTTCATTTTTTTTTTTATATGGATATAGTGCATGTGTAGCATTTGTTTCGTTGTTTAGTTCCTATTTAATTCAGGAAGACTTTACAATATATTCATACTGTTATGCATTTATAACCTGTTACTGTCATGTACATAACAAAATGACAACAAAATTAACCAAGTATCCCATGCCAACATGTCAGTCTAAAAGCCCATTGCCATAATAAATAGCTCTATAGAGCATTATTAGTTCTTTCACCTTCAGATCACTCTGTTAACCTTGAAGGTGAGGTCAAAGGTCAAATGTTACATGATATTTTAAGTTTTTAAACAGTACCCAATCAATCATTGAATGCCTTATTGGGTGTATGCCAAAATTTTAGATGGATTGTTAAAAAGAGGCCACTCTACACAACTACAAAGTTTTATTAGAATTCATTCAAAACCTTTCACCCTATCACACGCTACCAAATACATAACCTCCTGGGTGGAGGTAATAAAAAGGCATGAGAACTCATTCTGGTTTAAAAACCAAATAAAATGGGTTTTAAAAGGGTCCAATGTTTAGGGGATCCTGGCATGAGAAGGCAGTTTATTCCACAGTTCAGAGGCAGTTCCTGCAAACTTCCCAATCATGCCTATGTTTAATATGAAATTGGGACAACTGCGAATTTTTGCTTCGTAGACCTCAGTGATGAGAGTGTGCAAAATAAAAAGATCTGAGATGCAAAAAGATGCCAACCCCTGCAGCATCTTAAAAACAAACACTAAAATCTTAAAATCAGGTCTAAAACTGACTGGTAGCCAGTTGTATGGAAGCTGATAGGAGGAACGTGTCGTCTCACTTGCATTTGCCAGTTAAGAGCTGAGCTGCAATGTTTTGGACCAGCTGCAGTGAACCAATCAATGACAGGCTGACAGCTGAATAAAGACTGTTACAACAGCAAAGAGTAGATAAAATAAGGCATGCATGACCCTTTCTGAAGTTGAAAAACTGTCATGTTTGCATGTATCCAATGTAAAAAGAACTTAGTTTACAGGGATTTTAGACACTATAGCTTCTCATAAACAGGAAGTTCCATCAGAAAGAAACTTGAAATTTCCTTTTTGCTTTGTCATGCCAATAACGGCCACTGACGAGAGCCCTTTTCTGTTGGACTTCAACAATCAATCACAGTAAAGCAATTGCAGGACCAAAGGTTTACCGGCAGAATATTGCATAGTAATGAGATGATAAATGGTATTCATTTCACCTGTCAGTGATGTTAATGTTGGAGCTGATCAGTGTAAATCTCTGTGTGCATGTTTATCCATGCTCTATGCATCACTCTGCAGTGCCTAATTTAACTGTTAATGTGGGAAATGCACGCCTATACAAACACAACTGTCAGTAATGAACATTAATCTATCCACAGATAATTTGTGCTTTGTCAGAACATTGGGGAACTGTACAAAAGAGTCACACATACGCACATCCAATTTATATTTATATCCACTAGACGAAATGAACAGTATTAGATTACAAAATCTTATCACTCCATAATTGAAGATGTCATGCTGCATTTGCCACAAAAATCTTGCTGTCCATAGACATTTTTCTTATATTTGTGGTTTGTGACTGATGTATGCTGTCACATACGCACAGCACACACAACAGTTACAAGTGTGAATCGTGTTAAATGACTGAAATGATTACAGTGACTGTGGAATTCCCTGGTGAATATCAATGTATAACAATCTGTGTTTCTGTTGTGCACTCCTTAAACTAAAACTAATATTTATTTGCAGCTAATCTTTCAAGTAATAAAAAGTGCAAATATAAAAACAACCCTAGACTGGAACACTGGTAAGTGATCTCAATTATAAGATGATGACATTTTGTGCAAGAAAACATCCCCTGCATGTTTAGAAAAGTGGTGTTCATCATTGACATTTACATTTGAAGTCTATAAGCCATCTGTGCCAATCTGGTCACACGGGGTTGGTTGGGATATAACTGGAATATCAAAATGATTGATGTCCATCCAAGCTGAATAACTTATTTCTCCTTGTCAGTCGAAGTGCGCAGTGACAGCGCTGGGCTGACGGTCACACACCGAAGCCACATGGGAACGCACAAAAGAATCCATGTGTACATGGTTTAGCTAGAAATACATTTCTGGTGTGCTGTGCATCGTGTACTTTTGACATGGTTTGACAGTTATATGAGACACAGTAAGCTTCCACAATCCCTTTGAGATATGTCTGCAAATTTGCCACGCAAGAGGCCTTTGTCCTTTGCCATCACCACTGACAAGGAATGGGAATGATCAGTAGTTGTTTCACCTCATGAGCACAAAAGTTGTCTTTCAAATCACCTCTGTAGGTGTCAGCAGATGAAATACTGGGCGAGCCAAAAATATGAAAAGTAGAAGGTGAAAGACAGTAAGACCTGGTGGAGCTCTGCCATGTTTATCTGGACATTTGTGTTATTTTTGTTTCTTTTTGGGGGGCAAAAGTCTTTGAAATAAGTACAACATCTCCAAGTAATGCACCTACTAGTGTCTTTGGTTCCCACTTTTTGTGTAACTGATGATTATTCATGGAAAATGGTTATTAAGTTGAGCTTGCATGAAACAACTCTGCACTTTAAGTGAGCTGTTAAAGAATCCAGCAGTGAGGATTCTGTTGAGAGAACTAATCCCAACTTAGCATGCATACATGAACATGGAGACTTAGTATAATCAACAATACCTAAAGCTTAGCGCAAGATGGAGAATAGTATGGAATGAGCTGCATTTTAGATTAGATTAGATATGTGCAGGCAGAGCAGTACACCGTCTGACAGCGGGAGCCTGTGAGTCTGAGCTCAGGGCAAACAAAACCCTGATTTTAAAGAAAGAGAAAAAAAATATATCTCAGCACACATTTGCAAATCGCCACAGGCGTTTGCAAATCTACCGTGGCACAAGTGTAAAAGCGTAGCAAAGAATTTACGTGTAAAAAGACCTCCAACTGAAAGGGGCCTGTGTTGACACATTCCCTGCTCTGAATAGCAAATCCAGTACAGATTTAGAGACTATTTTAACATTTAATTTAGATCTGATTGCACGCATGGGTGAGATTCAGTTTCACATCTGTTTGCAGATGTTTCTACCAAAGAATGTCCCAACAAATTTCCAGCTAAAAACATGGATGAAAACAACTCAAATCAGCAGCCGGGGTAACATCAATGCATTGTCTTTTTCTTGTGCATCATTTCATTTCATTTATTTATTTTGTTTCACACATGGTACAGCAGTAATTCATTTCCCATACACAGCCTTCCTTTCAATTAAAGTAACACTGTTTCCATGCATGAAAAGGAGCAGTAAGAAGAATAAATTCTTATTGACACCTGCCCCCTATCTGTGATAATACAAGTAGGCAACCAAAATTACACTCTGACAATATTCTGCACATAATAAAACAAAACAAACAGAACAATATACTCAACAATGAGCAATACCACTAAATATCAAACTAAAAGGATAATTTTTTCTACAATTAAATTCTATTAATTTCAACTTCTTCATACTGGTTTATCATTTTATTCTTATAGCAGATTTTAAATTGAGAAAAACTTGTACAACACTTAAGATGATCACTGAGAGAATTCCAGTTTCTTATGCCTATGACTGTTGGACACATTTGCCTTTGTGTGGTTTGAGCAAACCGATGCTTAAAATAAAACTTCCTTCTGCCGTCCCCATTTTCTGAACACAATACAAATAAACTTTGTAACTTAAGAGGTATTGTTTTATTTTTTGCCCTAAACATAATAATTAATATCTGTAATTTCACTATATCTTCTAGTTTTAATCATTTCAATTTTATAAACAAACTATTAGTGTGTTCTCTATATTTAACATTATGCATAATTCAAATCGCTCTCTTCTGTAATAAATATAATGGTTTAATATTAGTCACGTATGTATTCCCCCATACTTCAACACAATAACTCAGATAGGGTAGAAACAATGAAAAATATATTATTCTCATTGTCTTGTAATCTAATATATATCTTACATTACCCATGTTCAATATGAGGTTTCCATGTTAACTTGTCATCCACTATTACACACAGAAAACGGAATTCTGTGACTCTTTCAATTAATACTCCCTCTATAGATAAAACTATCTCTTCCTCCTTTTCCTTCTTATTTACATCAAACCATTTTTAAATTTTTTTTCATTTCAGTAACCATAATTTTAATTCTTTCAAGTTTTCTCCGGAACAATAAAAATTTGTATTGTCTGCAAACAAAACAAAATTCAACATTTTTGACACATCACAAATGTCATTTATATATAAATTAAAAAGTTTTGGTCCTAAAACAGAACCTTGAGGGACCCCCCATTCTATTTTCATTCTATCAGATGAATTGCCTAAACACTGCACATACTGAAACCTATTATCTAAATAACTGCTTAACCAGTTCAATACTATTCCTCTCACACCATAAGTACTTAACTTAGAAATCAAGATGGAGTGTTGCAGAGTGTCAAAAGCTTTTTTTTTTTAAATCAATGAATACCCCTATAGTATATTTATTATTATGTGTTGCTGATGAAATGTCTTCAATAGTATTCATTAATGCTATTGCTGTTGATCTGTTCCCTCAAAATCCGTACTGACTTTCACTTAACAGTTGATGTTTTTCAATGAAACTATCAAATCTTTGTGCAAAGAGTTTTTCAAGCACTTTAGAAAACTGTGATAGCAATGATACTGGTCTATAATTATTAAAACTATGTCTGTCTCCTGATTTATAAAGGGGGATAAGTTTTGCCACTTTCATTGGGTCAGGAAATACACCTGTATAAAATGAGAGATTAAAAATATAACAGAGAGGTTTGATTATGCAATCTAAAGTCTTTTTTACGATGACCATATCTAACCCATCACAGTCTGTCGATGTCTTGTTTTTAGATTTTGCTACAATAGCTATGATTTCTTTTTCAGTGATTTCCCCTAAAAACATAGACTGTACCACTATCTCCTTTCCATTCATCATTCCATTCTGAATCATTCTGTTTTCTAATTAAGTTTGCCAGGTTAGGCCCAATATTTACAAAAAAATTGTCATTTTATAATCTAAAGTAAAAAAAATAGGTAAATGATCACTTGTGTCATTTATGACAAGACCCCTTATAATGTTGCTTTCCAAGCAATTAATGAAAATGTGATCAATTGAAGTAGCTAACTTTTCAGTTATTCTACTAGGTTTAGTAATCAGAGGGTAGAACCCTCTTCCAAATAATAACTCAAAAAATCTGATGATGCCTTATGATTGGACATTTACAAAAAAAAAAAATCAATATTATAATCATCGCACATACAGAATGTCTTATTTCTCTTTACCTTGCTCAATAAATCTTCTACTACATCTGTGAATGTTTCTATCAGTGTCCCAGGCCTCCTATACATACAAGTAACAATTATATTACTCTTTCTTTCCATTTCTATTTCTACTTTCACACACTCCATTAAATCATCAATAGCCACAGACATATATTCAACCTGTTTACATTTCAAATCACTATCAACAAAAAGTGCCACACCTCCTGCCTTCTTATTATATCTATTTATATGATGTAATTCATACCCATCAATGTGAAAGTCCCAACCCCGTTCCTCATCTATCCATGTTTCTGATAGTGCTATCACTTTAAACTTGCCTTTCTGATTATTCAAAAAATCATTGATCAGAACAAAACTTTTATAGAGGCTTCAACAGTTGAAATGAATTAATGAAAATGTATTGCCTAAGTCAACATTATCCGTAAATTGATTCTGAGTATAATACTCGCATGCAACATTAATTGCATTAAGCACATTCCTTTCTGGATCGATATTATTTTCAAAATCATGTAATTTGTAATCCGAATCTTCAGTCATTGTGATTGGGTATTCTTTAAATGTCTGTAATCCTTATGACATACCCATTAACATCCGTACAAGTATTTCACAACATATTTTGAGAAACCACTCATACCTATACAGTTCTTTCTGATCCATAAATAACTGCGGCTCAGATCTATATCTCTTCTCCGCGCATAATGTTACTGTCAATCCCAGTTCCATATCCACCTGCAGCTTCACACTAATACTCTTTCAGTCTACTGTCTCATACCTTGCCATTTTCCCCCTCCGACAGTCGGAAATAGTGTCTTTCATTGAATAAGTTCGGCTAGTTGTTAGCAAACACATCATAACAGACCTTCTGCCGTCCGACTGCAACAGTGTAATCATCCCCCGTAGTTGTCCAAATCATGAAGATCCCTGATCATTACAACCTTGGCTTCTTCTGGTGTTCCCTCAAGCTTTATCATCACTTTGCAATTTCTTGCCCATGTTGCTTGGATTTTTTTTTTCTTTACGCATGATACGGGCTTGTCTGGCAATATCGGCGTTCTTTTTTGTGAGATGTTCATTCACATATACTCCACTCCCTTTCAGTTGTCTAGACTGCCTCAGTAGCTCAATTTTGTGTTCTCGATTCACAAATTTTACTACTATTGCTGGAGGTGTGCTGGCATTCTTTCTGGGGAGGGTATAACACGCCGTGATGTTGTTGCTATGCAGGGGAAGTTTTTTACTCGCAAAAAACTCCACTACCTGATGCTCTAATGTTTGTTGCTCCTCCACCGGGGACTCATCTCCGCCAGACCTCTCACCACTCCCAGTCTCAGTAACTCTTGCGTAGCTCCTGTGTTTGGTTTCCAAACCGGTAATAATCACGTCCTCCAGTCGTGCATGCTGTTCTAAATCCTCCACTCTCCTTTCTAAGAGCTGGATTGTTTTATCCTTTTCCTTAATCAAGCTTTTTAATTCTTTGATTTGGTCCATTAAAGTCGTTAACATTCCTTGCTTAACTATTTTTTCGACGTCTGTTGACAACGAGTCAAGCGACAGCTTAATCTCCTCCAAATCTTTTAAAAGTTTTCTCATTGTTGCCATTTTCTCCTTTTTGTTTGTTTATGTTTTGTTTCAAGCAAAATATATTTGACTTAGAATTAATCACACAACCTGAGACGCCAATCTGGCTGTAGTTATATCATTGAGATATAGCGACCATACCATTCTTTGAATTGGGCAGAGGACTAGCCAGATGGAAAAAAAAAGACTTGGATGCCCCAAGAGCTGTGTCCACACTCCTGCCCTTCTACTCTGTGAAAACACTGACTCTGCCATTTGTGATAAAACTTTGTCTGATGAGGCAATCAGCTGTGGGCAGAGGGTAGAAACCTTTTGTAATCTCTGTCTTCACAGCCAACAAGCACACCATGCTGGACCTGCTGAGATAGGGTCCTAGTTCACTGAAAATTGCATCCTATGTAGTAGTAGTAAATGGTCAAGTTGGACAATGTTCAGTGCAAGACAAAACTCCATTATTAAAATAGTTTCAACAAGGGTCCTTTTGCATGGTGATTATCCTAAGTGACTAGTGACAACAATGGAAATGAGGATATATATAGTTCTGGTAATGGTTTTGTTCCATTTTCTAGATGTACTGCAGAGTTGTCAGTACAGTGACTGACACTAAAGACTGAGCATTTGCAGGCAAATGTTTAGAAAGAGAAGATGACAGCTGAATTCATCATGCTCACATTTGAGGGTAAAGCTAGTGCTAAGAGAGCAGTAGTTATGGTGTTTGTGATGCGAGTCAACACATGATCGGAGAGCACATTTCTGCAAATGTATAGAAATGACAGCGTCTCTTTATATCTTCCTCTACAGGTAATGTGTTTGTGGTGAGTCTGGCATTTGCTGACCTTGTGGTAGCCTTCTACCCCTACCCTCTGGTTCTCTACGCTCTTTTCCATGATGGATGGGCTCTGGGAAACACACAATGCATGGTAAGACCACAGAGCTTTCAGCTTGTTTCAGTTTACCACCACTACAGCAGCAATAAGCATACTCCCAGCACAGTCTGACAAAAACACTTCACTCTCTTTCTTTCTGTTCAGGTCAGTGGTTTCCTTATGGGGCTCAGTGTCATCGGTTCCATTTTCAACATCACTGGAATTGCGGTGAACAGATACTGCTATATCTGCCACTCATTCGCATACAGTCGGCTATACAGCTATCGCAACACTTTGATGTTTGTTGCCTTAATTTGGCTGCTCACCGTAGTGGCCATTGTCCCGAATTTCTTCGTTGGTTCCCTGCGTTATGACCCGCGGGTTTACTCCTGCACCTTCGCCCAGAATGTCAGCAGTTCCTACACAGTGGCAGTAGTGGTGGTTCACTTTCTGGTTCCCATTGCTGTGGTTACCTTTTGTTATTTACGCATTTGGGTACTTGTTATTCAGGTGAGTTTCCAGGCTCTCTACATTAATATTTATGGTCTCAAAAATTATATTAAAGCTTTTAGAACAAAGCAATACCACCAACAAAACCAGTAAATACAATACCAGCTGTAAATAATACAGAAACACCAAGAGTAGAATAGAAAAATGTGATGATTTTATGTTTAAACCCTGGATAATTGACCCATTACTTGCTGAGTGTACATTATAAATAGTTTCATGTACTGAAAAACTCATCACAGTTCATAAAATCCTTGGTTGACATTTAAATTTCAATTAATGATTAGCGCAATTTTATTTTATTTTATTTTAATTAAAGCTACAAAAACAAGGTTAGTGCGTATTTGTGTTTCTGTGTGGGTTAGTGAATGTACAGTCAATGAAAATACTGTGCCGAAATTTTTGTAATTTTGTCGCTGTAAACCACTGCATTAGACTTTAAATCAAACAGTCAAAATATGATTGAAATGTGACCTTCAGCTTAAATTCAAAATAGTTTAACAAAAGGACTGCATCAACTATTTATGAATCATAGCCATTTTTGTAGTCCCACCATTCCCCCCCCCCAAAAAAAATAAATAAATAAATAAATAAATAAATAAACCAATTAAAAATCAACAATGTGACACATACTTAAATAGAATGATTGAAGAACTTCTTAATATCTAACCGACTCAAGAAAGAGTTTGATGCAGCACTTCCAAACCGTGATCACGATACACTGTCATAAATGTAGATACGGAGGGTTTACAGCAAAATGCAAACTACTTATTACACTCAAGAACAAGAATGCTAGATTAGACGGCCACAAAACATCTGCATAGAAAGGTTAACTTGTGCCAGAATAATAATAAGATGTATACTATTGAGAAGGAAAGGAAGAGCTCATGACCTGAAACATACCACAGTATGGGTATGTCTGGTAAAGAAATTGCATATTCTAAGTGGCCAAGTCGGTCACCTGATCTCAGCCCAATAGAGCAATAAAAATAATCCTTACTTTTAAGATCATGTTAGTTTGTCCAGTTACTTTTGAGCCTCTGAAAATGGGGTACCTTGTATAAAATTGGCTGTAAATACTAATCTGTTAATGCAATATTTTTGTTACAGCCCTTTGAATAAAAGCTGGAAGTCTGCACTTCAAAAAGCTCACTTCATAAAAATGCATTCTCAGCAAAGAATTTTTCATTCACATCATTTACAGTTATGTCCAATATGTTTTCTTCATGTCCAGGTGCGTCGTAAAGTGAAGACAGAAGAAAGCCCTCGCCTGAGACCGAGTGACTTGCGGAATTTCATCACCATGTTTGTGGTATTTGTGTTGTTTGCCATTTGCTGGGCCCCACTTAACCTGATTGGCTTGGCGGTTGCGATTGATCCGTCCCGCGTGGCTCCTCGTATCCCTGAGTGGCTTTTTGTAGTCAGCTACTTTATGGCCTACTTCAACAGCTGTCTGAATGCCATAATCTATGGCTTACTGAACCGAAATTTCAGGAATGAGTACAAACGCATTGTCACCTCCGTCTGGGTGACTCGGCTCTTCGTGACGGAGACTTCACGAGCCGCCACGGACGGAAAGAGCATGAGGAGCAAGCAATCGCCGCCTCCGCCGCTCAATAACAACGAGTCAGTCAGAGATCGCACAAACAAAGAATGAAGTCTGAATTCTTGAGCCTATTAAATGCTAATTCCTGTTTTGTGTTACATCCAGGTAGTTGTGCAGCTAAAGAGTATTAAGTAATGAATGAAACTGAAAGACATGGCTTTGTTTTCTTGTAGTTTACCAAGATATGAAGAATTCTATCATTTAAACTCAGAGTTTTTACCAGTGATGGGTTTTAATAACTGTGATTTGCGTCAATGGAGCAAAACCCTTTAGAGATTATATCTGACAGCTAAGCCATGTATTGCAGTTTCATGTTGTTATTACTCTAACAATCTGAATGACACATTACTAAAATGTGATATCCTTTAATGTCTGCTGCTGTAGACTTTAAGACATAATTCACCAAACTGGGTGGCCAATGGTAACCATACACTTCTCTTTAGTAACTTCAGAAGCCTCAAATCGTAAAACTCGCCTCACCTGAACGTCAGATTAGTACAAGAGGAAATGATGTCTCACTGTTGATAATATACAGTATAATATCAGTTTGATAGAGTTTTATATGGTGAAAGTGCTAAGCCTAAATGCTGCAGTAGCATAATACTTAATACTGCCTGGTTTGACCTTCTTGCACTGCGAACAACAGGAAACAAAATCTTAGTAATAAGCATGACAAATTAATTCAGGTGATGGATGGCACAAAACAAGTTGAGAAAAAAACTAGCATCAAACCATGTAATATGTGCTAATTAACATATCTGTTTTATTTTAGTGCACATGATGTAGCTTGTGGAGGATACCTGTGTGTCTGCTAATGCTGCTCAACCAATCAGTCACTCAACAAATAAGCTATGCTTCATATCTACTACAGTTGGTGTGATGTGGCTATTTAGGCTTCTTGCAATACCGAAGAAAATACCCAAACCTATACTTATAAATTAGAGAAATTTCTATAAGTTCTATAAATGTGAAATAAAACTTATAAAAAAAATTACATAAGGTGACCAGAAATGGTCATTTTGCATCATAATCAGTTTTGATACTACAGGTATTATGTTATAGTGAACCTTTTGTACTTTTGCTAAGGTAGAAACTCAGTACACACAGCATTAAATCCATCTAAATCTACAGAAATAAAAGTGCAATGCAATAACTTATTCAGTTTCATCAAATATCCAAGTGCAGCAAATGGACAGTTCCCTGTGGACACTTTCCTATGCAATTCAAAACACACTGTGCGTTCCAATCCAAGTTCTCCAACATAAGTTGCATCTGAAAACCGTATTAAGTCAACTCAGCTAGTTCCTAACCTTAGCACATCCATATTTCAAGAAGATGTCATGGTATATTTCTGATTTGCCGCACTGCTGCTCTCTAGACCGCATAATAACAAAAAGACTGAGACACACAACAAGTTCATGAAGCTGTTCTCCCTTCACTGCTAAAGCCCTGCGAATGCAGCAAGCAGTTTAGACTGGGCTCAGGTTCCTCTGCCTCCTACATCATATGCTGTGCAGTACGATGTAGTGGTGATATGTTTATTTATGCTGAAATACTTATGCAAAGCTTTAGCTTTTCATTTAATAGGTAATTTAGTATCTTTGTTTATTAATGCTGTTCGTGATAATTTTTGATTTAGAAAAGAAAAAAGCTGAATTCACCATGGATACACGTCAATGCTTTCATTGTGGAAAGTAAAACAAAGAGAAGCAACGAGAGTACATTAGTGAAATGTAAGGAGCGGGTCACTTGCTTGTATTAAATTTGACAGGAGGATGACACTCATTGCCTCTTATCAGTGAACAGTGTTTTATACATCGTAGATGTCTGAGTAAGTTCTGTTTATATCCGTTTTCCCATCTCAGGGTGCCTACTGAACATTTTTCTTGTGATATGTTTTGTTGTCCAAAACATTTGCAGTTCATTAGCTACCTTACGAGGGAGTCCGAAGACATTTCAAAGGGATATTTTGTAAATTAGTGTTAGTGTTGTTTTTACCTGTGCTATGATGTTATCAGAGATGTATTAAAATGTGTTTTTTTTATGTATATTTGAAACTCAACAACCCCACATAATAACTATATTATTGGATTTGTTTTATCATCTCTTCCCATTAACCCCATTATAGTGCATCTAAAACAACCTCTAAGGTAACTGACACGAACATTGCATCACTAAAAAAATTCTAAGAATGGTGAAATAAGATGTGCATTAAAATGTAACAGATTTGTTTTTCTGCTTTTCTCTGACATTTAAATGCACTGTTGGTGCAAAGCCAGACTCTCACAGATGCCGAGCTCAAAGTTATACCACAAAGACAGAAGTGTAAACCTTACAGACAGAGAGGGAATATTTCAAAGCAAACACTGAAATATGTGGTGCAGAAAAGGGAAGGGGGAAGAAAAGCAGTGGTTTATTATTTTGTGTTTGAAAGGAAAACATATGGAGGGACTGTGCGGCTTCTTTGGGAACAGAGGAATTGGGAAGGTCAGTTCCCCATCAGGGAAGCAGAAGTGGTGCCCAGGTCACTGGAGGGAAGAAAAAGTTGTAAAAACAACAACTAGAAAGGCGATGCTGGTATTGACAGAGAAAACTAATCTGGAGAGTGTTTTAGATGCACTTGGAGGGAGCTAAAGACTTCAGTTCAAACCAAAGAAATGGATGTAGGTGAAGGGGGTTATGTGCACATACACTTTATCATGATGTTGCTGGAATTGCTGGTATTTTAGAATACCTTCAGTCCCTAAAGTTTTTCTTTTTGTTTTTTCTTCAATTTAAAACTACTGCCTTATAGTTAATACAATCGTGTCAAACTTTTAAATATTATACGGCAAGTGCCATAGTGTCTATTAGTAATGAACCCATTCAGCAAACCTGGTTTGCCTCCATACTGCTTCTTTTTTATGTATTCAGGACAGCTGTCTATAGAAAGTTTTCTCTGCAGCATTGCACATAAGTTCATATGCAGACCTCAGGCAGGAGACTAAATTGCTGAAACACAAGAACAAGTGTTATCTTTTTTTTTTCCTTTGTGTCTTTGTCTTGTATACACTAGGGCAAAATTATGTAGCTTTGTTCATTTATGTTCCCTGTGCTCACAGTGTGGGCCTATTTCTCCATGCCACCAAATATTACACATTCCTTGATAAATTAATGGTTTGCTGTAATTAAAATGCTGTTTTCCATCACCTACAGCACAACCTCACAGCTTTACTTTTAAAACCAGCCACCATACTGCAGTTTCTCATCGGGCTTTACCACATGCCAGCAAAGTGGCTCATCAATCCTCTTAAATCATGTAAATTGTATGATGAGTTTTTACATTGGCATGGTAACAGATAACTATCTTGAATGCACAGCTATTCCTAGAGGTCCTTATATTAAAGGCATCCTACTTTTTGATCACCATGCTGGACTGTGTTTGCACCAGGTGAGATGCTGAAGTAAAGGGATAAATTGGTGCATTCCAGCAGAAGTTATCAGTGCAACTGTGCTACGTGTAATTGTAGACGAATCAAAACAACATTTTAAATTCTGAGTCACACAACTTTGGAATTGAAAAAGCTATTTTCGGCTTACTTATGAATGATTTACATACAATTTTACCTCAAAAAGTGAAGACGCAAAGTAAACAGTGAAGATCGTCACGCTGTTTTTCATTGGAAGATTAAAGCCAAGGTTTCTGTGTGCAACTAATCACTTTGAGTGCAGTGCTAAATGAGATGGCACACACTGTCTGTCTGTCAGTATGGTGTTGGAGTCTCTCTCACACCTTCCCCAAATGCTGTACGCAATATTAACGCACTATTGACTTTCTAGTAAAAGAGGAATGTCCTAATCATTTTAAATGATCATTTCCACAATGTGATCTGTAGCGTGAGCCCAGGTGCCAGTTTGCAAAAAGCGACTACCCATTTGGCAGTGTAAATACATTCATCATTCATTCGCTTTACATCTTTCAACAGATGGGTTTCCAAATTACAGGCTACTACACAGATCACAAGATATTCCCAAATCATAACTTGATGAAGTCAAAATTTCATAAAATTAAATGAATCAGAGTGAAACACTCATATGGTGAATACACTTATTAAAGTTGTTACTCATTAAGCCTTCATAGCCTTTTAATGACTGCTGTGCAGCAGGCTGGCAAGCAAATATTGAAAAAGGTATCCACAAAATCTGAGCTACAAGCCTACATGACACATTATGCCTCATATAAAGTTTTTATTGATTGAGGGATGTTGGCACATGATGAACACGTTAACCCTGAGATGTCACTGTTCCTGTCTTTTATTTTGATCTGCACAAATTTCTTAAACAGCATTCAGTTTTGCATGTGTGTGAGTGCGTGTCTGTGTGTCACTAATAGATTATTTAAGAGCATGACAACACCAGCCGAAAAGGACGAAAGACTGCTCAAATTACGAGCAAAGCACTTTCTCAAAGATGAAAATAAAATGATAGGCCTTGGGAACATAACTGAATGCACTTACAGTATCCTGTAAAGGACATAAAAAAAAATCAAACCACTGAAAGAGAGAGAAAAAAAAAACCTTGTGTATGCACCTTATGTACTGTTTACATATAAGAAACCCTATATGTGTCATTTACAACTGTGACTACGACAACAATAATTAAATATTTGCAAAGCACAAGTGCTTTTCAACTGATTAACTTTTACGCTCAGTGGCCACTTAATCGTCTGCAGCTCATTAGACACTTTTCATTTGTCTGCTGCCAGCAGTGATGAACTCAATCATCTAAATCTTTTCAGTCTTACAAAAGAAGTTGTGCTCATGCTGACCAGGTGCTGCAAAAGATGGAGAATTCATAAACAGTTTGTAACTATTTAAATGTGGCAACTGACTGTGTATCTTAATGTCCTAAATGGCTTTTGTGAATTTTTAAATGCTTTATTACTTTTTTTTTTGGTGTGAAACGCCACCAGATTGAGCAGGACAGTTGCTATGTTACATTTCAGGCGTGTAGCCAATTGACTACTTGTGTCATGATAAATGTTTTCTGTTCCAGAGGCTGTGTGAATGTGCATGCTTGTCTGATGTTATTTATGACCAACACTAATTGGCATGAATTCACAAATAAGGCCGGAATGCCCTGAGGTCTGAGTCTGAGTAACCAAAGGGAAATCTGTGGAATGTAACGAAATTTAAAATTTCATCACAAAAAAAAAAAAGGAAAAAAAAAAAAAAGACAATGTTGTGATACTGAGTCTGCTTAAAATGAACTGTGTGTAAAAAGAAAAAAAAAAACAACCCATGAATTATATGTACAATTCTCCTAAAACACAATGTTATGGAAAATAAAATTCATATATCATGCTTTGTTGGACTTAGTCATTGATGTGTTGTTATTTTTTTTAAATCGGCATATTTTAGAAAAGACTTACTTTTGTTGCTTCCCAGCACTTTGTTCCATATAATATTTCAGCATGCAGCTAAAAAGGTTTCTTAAAAGCCTGAATTGACTAAAAAATGACTCATCTCTGTGTAGATGTGTGATTATGAACTTTTTAAGGGTCATTTTTCTTTTGATGAGACATCCTCTTACTCTCCTAAGGTTTAGAATTATGACTGACCTGGGGCTGGAAAGCTTTTGCCAGCTTGTGGTGCATACTTTTGAACTCCCTGAACTCCCTGCCATTAGACTATGCCGCTTTGCACTCACACTGAATGTTAGACTGGAAAAGGTGAAGATCTAAATTTGGGGGACTGCAAAGTTGCTTCACATTGCCACAGAGAGATAAAAACGTTAAACATTTTATATTTAATCAGAATCAGAAAGACTTTATTTATATCCAAGGGGCAATTAAGAGTTAAGTCAATTCATCAAACTTATATTTAGACTCTTGAGCTCTCAATTAAATCACTTTAATTGAATAAACGCAGATATTTTTTTACATAGCTGTGCAGAGTAAATATAAGTGGAAAGAACTGTCTAACAGAGTGGCTGTTAGTCAAGTCAAAGCAGATTAGATTGCAACAGACCGTGGGATGAGTAGCTGGAGGTGATTCAGCACCGGAGGCAAAGATTACGATTAAGAAATGAGGGTGTGGTTTAGAGAAACTTCTCCTTGCTCATGATGAATAATTGCAGGCGCTGATATCCAGATGGTAGTCTACTCACTCTCATTATCAAACGCAGTGCACACATCACTACTATAATGGGATATTAGTGGAAAAAGAAAAATCAACTGCTCCAATAGAAGCTACACAGCATGTAATATCATCTCATAAAACACTCTCTCCACATGAAATACTTTCTAAATTCAACATGATAATTTCTGGGGATATGATGTGATGAGATTTCAAAACTTAACTAGGTGAAACTTAAGTGTACATAATACTCTACAGACAGAAACTTGGCCCTTTATAACAGCAACCTACTGATTAGGTAGGCTGGTTTTATATCAATGTGATTAATATGACACGTGTAATTATTGTGTTCCCCTTTAGTGTAATTATTACCATAGTCCACCCTCCTCAGCTCAGAAAAGATATATCCTCCTCAGTATTTGTTGTTAAGTGGCTACAGTGAATATCAAAAGTTCAAAAGATCAGCAAAGACTTTAAAGTCATATTTAAAGCTGATGTCTCTGCCTGCTGTAGACCAAAGCTCACTGAATGCAATTGCCTTCAGTAATTCTGATTAACATTTAATGTGTAAAGGGGGACTTTGATTGCATCTAATGCATGGATTAACAAAGATAATCCATGCATTAGATTAATCCATGTATTCATTTTAGTCAGAAACAACAATATGCAATTTCATTTGATTTTAAAACTCCTAAGCTTTAAAATTAAATGAAGTTAGAGAGCACTGTTTTCTGAAATTACATATCATCATCACAGATTAGGTATGCAAATATGAGGTAAACACTGTGTGGCCGGAGCTTTATGTAGGATGCTTGATTTACTTTTAATTGAAGAGGGTTTCTTAGGCAATCTTTTGTACAGGCAACACATATATGTAGAGTAAAAAGGGAGCAAAATGCCACAATTCTGAGATTTAGAAAACATGTGCTCTAAACCTGTGTGCCCTTTTAACACAAGGACCCTTTCACATTTAAGACAGAAACAGCATGCCAGATACTCTCCTGTTGAGAAGAACTCAGCAGGTTTTAAAAAAAGAAACATCAAAGCACTCGTGGTGTTTCATCATCTGTAATAATACATTTATATATACTGATGAAACGGACTTTTATGTCTTGAAAACAGTATTATGCCATAATTCTTGATTTTCTGTGATTAAGTATAAATGTGTTAGCACCTTATATATATATATATATATATATATATATATATATATATATATATATATATATATATATATATATATATATATATATTTCATATTACACCACTGCATTGGGACTGTATTCACATAGCTGCCATATTACAATGTGCTTCATAACAAAATGCTAAAAACAAAGTTTCCTTTCCAAAAGAGATAACAGCATCAGTGCAACTGAATTAGCAATGACGTGACAGCTAATTACTTTGAAGAATTAGCCACAAGCCAGACAGAGCCATTATGAACAACCTGCAGTCATTCCAAGGAAGCACTGTTAACACAAGTGAAGAATGAATGAAAAGGCACGAATAACAATTTCCAATACAGAGTGTGACACAATGGAATTTATCGTGGCAATATTTAATAAATAAAGCGTGAGATTTAACATGAGCATGCAAAGTAAAGGCTGGGTCAAAATCACCTCAAGGTTCCTAATAAGACTGACTGTCATGGTCTCCATGCCTGCCAAGCCGGCCCCACAAGGCTACATGTGTTTTTTTGGTTCTCTCTCTCTCTCTCTCTCTCTCTCTCCCTCTCTGCCTGGGCGGAGCTCACTGTGGGTTCCCGCCCTTGGCCCACACACCTGTCAACAATCAGCAGTCATCACCCAGGAGCACTATTTGAGGCTGGAACACAGATCCTCTCATCGCTGGATGATTGTACTACAGACGTTAGTGTTTCTCACAGCTCTTGTGAACCTGTGATTCGTGATTTGTGTGTTACTACCTTCTCTTCTGCGACAGACTTTCCTCCCCGTACTTGTGACCCCCCCCCCGTCGTGTGAACGTGTGTGAGTTTGGGCAAGAAGACGCGAGCGAGTGTGAGAGAGCTTCCCCGTGATTCCCTGGAGTTTGGATTCCCCTTCACTGTATATATCGTGCACTGGTGCTGTAAATAAACTGTTTTTTGGAGACGCCTACCGCTCTGCGCTTGAGTTCCTACTACCAGATTGTGACAGAATCATCCAGCCACGGAAATGGACTCAGCAGATTCGCCACTTTGGCCGCGATGCTGGAGCGTCATGAGCAAATGTTTGTTCACCTTCGAGCAGAGCTCGCAAACATCACTCAGGCACCGCTACCGACAGCTCCACCTGTCGCCGATCCTCCGCAGGAGGCGCCAGCTCCAGCAGTAAGTGCCACACCACCTGCTCCCTCACCTGTTCACTATGACAGATTTCTTCCTACACCAAAAGCTTTCACTGGAGAAATTGATAAATGCGCTGTTTTCCTTACTCAATGTGCCCTTCAGTTTCGCCAGCAACCGCAAGGCTTTTCTACTGATGGTGCGAAAATTGCTTATATTGTCCAGTTACTCCAAGATCCTGCTCTGACCTGGGCACAAGCTGTGCTTCAAGCAGATCCGGACATCACTTTTCCTGACTTTCTTGTTAAGTTTAAAGGTGTGTTTGACAGAAAGGCCACAACTGCCACCGCCGGCCAGCGCTCGCTCGCGCTCAAACAAGGTAAACGAAGCATGGCTGATTTTTCTATTGATTTTTCTACTTTGGCCGAACAGATGGAATGGGGGGAAGAGGCCCTTAAGAGTGCGTTACTAACTAATGCGTTACTAACTAATACAGAATGAACTGATGCTTCGTGAACTACCTTCCTTCCTAGATGCGCTTTTGGCTCTGTGTATTCGGGTGGACGACCAAGTGCGCGCACACCGGAGCGCACGCACACGTTCGGGGCATGAACCGCTGGATTTTTGTGGGACCTCTACTGCAGCCCGTGGGCCGCATGATGCCGACACCCGGGATGAGGAAGAAGCCATGCAGCTTGGGCGCTCACAGCTGTCGCCCGCGGAGCGCCAGGGCCGCCTTGCCGCCGGTGAGTGAGTTTATTGCAGCCGTAAAGGCCACTCTGTCTCTTCCTGCCCGACACTGGCAAAAGGGCGCGCTCACAGTGATCAAGAGGGTGCTGGTGGGCGATGTGTCGAGTGAAAGCCCTCTCCCCAGACTTCTCTTACCAGCTAAACAACGCGTTCAGACTCTCTCTCTGTGCTCATTGACTCTGGGGCTCAGCAGAACTTTATTGACACCTCGCTCGCCGCCAAACTAAACATCGCCTTGGAGCCTCTGTCACGCCCTCTCTGCGTTCACGCACTATCAGGTCAGCGCCTGCACAACATCACTCATGTTTCTGAATTCCTTTCATTATCCCTCTCAGGCAATCACACAGAGGATTTGTTTTTTTTTGTTTTTTTGTTTAAAGCTCCTCTCACTCCGCTGGTTCTGGGTCACCCCTGGCTTGTTCTCCACAACCCACATATTGACTGGGAGAAAGGTGACATACTGGGTTGGAGCATGAACTGCCACATAAACTGGCTCCGGGCTGCGGCTTCACCTGTTCCGCTTCCGCCCACGGCCTCGCCGTCCGACGCCCCGGACCTCTCAATGGTTCCGCGGGTTTATCATGATCTGCGGGATGTTTTTTGTAAGGACCGTGCGCGGTCCCTTCCCCCCCACCGCCTGTACGATTGTGCCATCAATCTTCTTCCTGGAGCTCCGCTGCCGTCTAGCCGCCTGTACAGCATCTCCCAGCTCGAGAGGGATGCTATGGAACGTTACATAATGGAGTCGCTAGCGGCGGGATTGATTCACCCCTCCTCTTCCCCTGTCTCGGCTGGGGGTTGTGGATAAGAAGGATGGTTCGCTGCGGCTGTGTATTGACTATCGGGGCCTTAACCAGATCACTATTAAAAACAAGTACCCTTTGCCGATGCTTTCCTCAGCCTTTGAACTGCTTCAGGGCGTGACTATATTTACCAAGCTGGATCTGCGCAACGCTTACCACCTGGTGCGCATCAGAGAGGGGGATGAGTGGAAGACCGCGTTCAATACGCATCGGGGCAACTTTGAGTATCTCGTGATGCCGTTTGGGCTGACCAACGCCCCCGCAGTGTTTCAGGTGATGGTTAATGATGTTCTTCGTGATTTTGTTAACCGTTGTGTGTTTGTGTACTTAGATGACATCCTGATCTTTTCTAAGACTCTTGAGGAGCACCAAGTCCACGTACGGCAGGTCCTGCTACGCCTCCTGGAAAACCGGCTCTTTGTGAAGGGGGAGAAGTGCCACTTTCACGTGACTTCAGTGAGTTTTTTGGGCCACATCATCGAGAAGGGGGACTTGCGGACTGATCCGGAGAAGGTGTGGGCAGTGGTGGAATGGCCTACTCCTCCTGATTGCCGCCAATTGCAACGTTTTTTGGGATTCGCTAACTTTTACAGACGGTTCATTCGCGATTTCAGCAGGATCGCTCTCCCTCTTACTAAACTCACCTCTCCCATAGTTCCCTTCCAGTGGGATCCTGCCGCTCAGCGAGCCTTCGCCCTGCTCAAGGAGAGATTCACCACTGCACCCATACTCCGGCAACCGGACCTTACACGGCAGTTCGTTGTGGAGGTGGACGCGTCAGACTCCGGGGTGGGGGCGGTCCTGTCTCAACAGAAGGACGGTAAGCTTCACTCGTGTGCTTTTTATTCTCGCCGTCTCTCTCCAGCAGAATGTAACTATGACATCGGGACCAGAAGCTTCTGGCCGTCAAGCTGGCCCTGGAGGAGGCAGTCATTCATCGTCTGGATGGATCACAAGAATCTGGAGTACCTGCACTCGGCTAGACGTCTCAATTCCCGGCAAGCCAGGTGGGTGCTGTTTTTTGCTCGTTTTGACTTCACTATCACCTACAGGCCAGGATCACGGAACGTAAAGCCAGACGCCCTGTCCAGGCAATTCTCCATCACTGGGGAGGAATCGGACCCTGAGCCTGTCCTCCCGGCCGCCTGTGTGATTGGAGCCATCTTTTGGGAGATTGAGAGCCTCATCCAGGAGGCGCAGGAGACCGAACCAGATCCTGGAACTGGCCCACCTGGTTGCCTCTTTGTTCCTTCAGCCGTCCGCTCTCAGGTTCTCCAGTGGGATCACACCGCCCGTTTTTCATGCCATCCTGGGGTCCTTTGCACCTTATCCTTCCTCCGATGCTACTTCTGGTGGCCCGCTATGGCTAAGGATGCCAAGGAGTATGTGTCAGCCTGTTCAACCTCCGTCCGGAACAAGTCTTCGAACCACCCTCCACCGGGTCTTCTGCAGCCTCTCCCTACACCTCTCCCTAACTTTCTTTGGACTTCATCACGGGTCTGCCGCCCTCTGCAGGTAACACCACTATACTTACCATTATTGACCGTTTCTCCAAAGTTGCACACTTTGTCGCCCTCCCGAAGCTCCCCTCTGCCTTGGAGATGGCCCGGCTTCTTACCTCTCACGTGTTCTGGCTTCACGGGATCCCCGAGGACGTCGTCTCGGATAGAGGGCCGCAGTTCACATCCCGAGTCTGGAAGGAGTTCTGCTCTGCACTGGGGGCCAAGGTCAGTCTCTCTTCCAGTTTCCATCCCCAGAGTAACGGCCAATCGGAGCGGGCCAACCAGGAGCTGGAAGCTGCCCTCCGCTGTGTTGCCTCGCACAACCAATCAACCTGGAGTGAACAGCTTCTGTGGATCAAATACGCCCACAACAGCCACACATCCACCGCCACGGGCAAATCTCCTTTCGAAGCGTTCCTGGGTTATCAACCGCCTTTGCTTCCGGCCATCGAGGGTGAGCACTCCGTTCCTTCGGTACAGGCTCACCTCCGCAGGTGCCATCGTGCCTGGCGTGTGACTCAGGCTGCCCTTCTCCGTACTAAGGAGTGGAACAAGGCCCTCGCTGACTGTCACCGGACACCAGCCCCTGAGTACGCCATCGGACAACAGGTATGGCTGTCTACCCGTTTTGTGCCGCTACGGACTGAGTCTAAAAAGCTGTCTCCTCAGTTTATTGGCCCTTTTCCCATCGATGCCATTGTGAACCCTGTGTCCGTCCGCCTCAAACTGCCACGCAACATACGCATTCACAAGGTCTTTCATGTGTCTCAGGTCAAGCCAGTGCTCTCCAGCCCGTTGTGCCCTCCTTCCAGGCCCCTGTTTTTTGGAGACGCCTACCGCTCTGCGCTTGAGTTCCTACTACCAGATTGTGACACTGACGTGGCAAGAGGACCTAGAGTTTTATTCCATCTGCATAGTGGTGATACAAAACTGAGGAAGAAGCAAATACACGGAAAAACAATAATGGCCCCAAAACAGAACCTTGCGGTACACCACTGACAAAAGAAATGGAAGAGGACCAGAAGCAGCTACAGAAAAAGATGATTTTGACATATACAAAAAGAACCCCTCCAAAGCAGACACCAATACACCCACCCAGAATCTCATCCAATCAAGCATGATATGATTACATTTAATGACAAATTCATATATGAGGCATATGACAATCCACATTCATATATTAATGAATAATGGAAAAGGGCATAGTGTTTCATAATGAATAAAACATATATACATAGAGCTATTTTGTGAAAATGAACATTAGGCAGAAAAATTTGCTCCAGAAACCTGTAATAATAAAGAGATGTGATTTTTATCTACAACAGCATCCAATGACGTTAATTGCTGTGAAACTGTACTATGCAGAAATGACTTACTGTGATAATCCTTGCCTGCTGACTTTGCAAGTCTTAACAGCTACTGTTTAAATATTTTCTTGGAGCAAGATTTCATTCAAAAGCATGGCCAACAGAAAAATGCCTCCAAAACTACTGAGTCTGAATTGCTTTAGCCAGATTACAGCATGTGTCCTATTGCCAAAGCATGCTCCTCTTGTACTGCTGAAGAACAACAATTATGGTCACATTACTGTTCCATTTCAATACACTTTCAACTACTGTACTTTGTAACTGCTAGAAGTCCACTGAATTGGTGCTGCAGGAGTTGGTTCCCTGGTCTTTGCTGAGGACCACGGGAGCCTGAAGACAGTTGATAACTGCTGAGACCTTAAGCAGTGCCCGATGGTTGTCATGGCAACAGACACTGCAGACACCAACCTTTCTCTGTAATAAAATAAACAGCCCTAAACAAACCGAAACTGTAAAGCAGCCAAACTGTCATGCTCTTCTGAATCTGACTGGGCAGACTTCAGCAGTTGAGATTAGGTATTCCACTTTTCATTTTCTTTTCAGTCTGTTTTTATCACAGACAGTGTTGGGAAGGTTACTTTTAAAATGTATTCCATTACAGATTACAGAATACATGCCCTGAAATGTATTCCGTTACGTTACTCAATGAGAGTAACGTATTCTGAATACTTTGGATTACTTAACATATTATCATGCATTTTACAACTACGTGAATGTACTATTGCTGTGTGATTTATTACTATTTCTGAAGGCCCGCGGCTCCGAACCGTAGTAAAGGGACCTCTGGCTAATACGGTTCCGTGTCGGGCTCGTAGCTGGAAAAATAGCTTTACTTTGTTGTCTGGGTCAACTCTGCTTGCGACAGACAGAGAGAGGCGTTGAAAGACTGCTCCAACGGAACTTATTGTTTCGGAGGAAAATACGAACAAAGCGTACAGTCGCGTTTTAATAGCTTACTTACAACTGGGCTCGTCAGGCACTCTTCTTGGCTGCAGTGGTTATTATTATATTTACATGCTTCCAGCTCCCGTTTTTGCTCGATGACAACTCGTACTTTTCGACTCTCCTTTTTCTCCCAACTGGCGCTCACAGACACATAACGAGTATGACAGTGCATTCTCCCTGCAGCACGGACTACACTGCCCATGATGCTACATTCTGCCTATTAGCTTAGCACAACAACAACAACAAAAAGGCGCTCTCTCACCCAGGAAACACGCAGAGCGAAAGCGTCACCCTGTAACCATGGCAACCGCAACACTGCCGCCTGGAACTACAGAACGTAGCTGTCAAACAAAACCCAAACAGTCCTGACCCGCGACAATATGAAACAGGGAAGTACCACTGTGTAATCCATTTATTTCAACAAAGTAACTGAATTCTAAATACCACCTTTTTAAACGGTAACTGTAACGGAATACAGTTACTCATATTTTGTATTTTAAATACATAACGGCGGTACATGTATTCCGTTACTCCCCAACACTGATCACAGAATGATATTCAAAGTCAGTGAATGGTCAGCTGCCATCAAATGCTGTCAGTTTAGGCTTCTCCTGGACACACTTGGATCTCTTTGAAGTCAACTGGAGAGTTTTCTGCTTGGAAAGCCATATTTGCCTCACTGAAATATCATTTTCAGTTTAATCTTTAACCGTACTTGTTGGTGGGTTCTTTTGTACTTTTTTTAAAATATTTATTAGTTTTTATTTGATTTGATTTTATTAGCTCATTGCCAATCTATACACTACTTCACTGATAATGACTCATGCAAATAGGATCCATTCTAAGAAGGCAGTGCATCTTACATTTGGTTGACAGCTGTTTTTGCCTTCCAGTGCTGATGTTCACTTTTAAATACAATTTCCAGACTTCATTAACTCATCATGTTGTTGTTCTCAAACCCTAGTTTCAGCACATGCACTGAAAACCTGAACTTTTTCAGGCATATTTTGCACTCATGTGTGAATTGGGTCAGTATAGTAATTGCCCAGTGGACTGACAGCAAGAAAGTACATATCGTGTGTACTGCCTCCTGACAGTTTAATCAAGTCTCACTCTTGCCTAAAGCAAGCAGAGTAGTTTCAGTAATGAAAGAGTATTTTCTTCTGTTGTGTGCAACATTTGTCAAACGACAAATATAGAAAATACTGCTCTGCATCCCCTGTGATATACTAGTGGCATATATATCACTTTAAATTTATTGACAAAGAGTCTAGAGAGTAAAATACAAACTGTGGAAATGACTATCTACTTATGCTAAAGCAGAATATACTCTGCCCAACCATGCAGCCAATGCTTCATTTTTCAACAAGTAGTAAAAGCTGTGATGACCAGGCTTGTTCATTGTTGGACTACTGCCCTTTTCTACAGCAGAAATGCTGTCACTATATTTTTTCTGCGCAGTCCTCTTTGGACTGGGTTTGCTCTCGGCTTTGTGGTAATATCGGTTTAAAGAAAGGGACAGGTATTTGTTCTAATATGCAGCCACAATTAACACAGACGTATAAGTAGTGTAACAAGATTTAAATAAATTTGAGTAACAGACAGTGATTATGGTATAAATTGTGGCAGAATAGCCTGCACTGTTTCTGTTTGTATGTTCACCATGAATGGGTTTCTACCAGGTGCACCATTTCAATCCCTCAGCCCAGTGACATGCAGGTCAGGTGAAATGGGAGCTCTGAATGACACGTGTTATTATGAGTATGAATGTGTTTGTTTGAGATAGAGCGTAAACCATGGTCAAAATGGTTGAGAGGTGGGATACACTCTTGCCCAAATGTGTCCCTGAACAGGAAAAGAATAAATGGGTTGTTCCATATGAAAACAAAAAGGACAAGCTACTAGCCAACACTCCACTATTAATCCGCTTGTATCTCCCACACAATGCAAATATGTTATTGTTGTTTAAATGTTAAAAATATTAAATTGGTGCCCAGTAAAAACAAATGCAAATTCAGCTCAGGGACTCACTCCACTTTGCCTCGTCTTTCTAAAAATAACTTCACACACCATCGTACTTTCTAAATATCTCTTCTCAAGCCCTATATTATCCTCTTCTAATTCTAGCATGCACTCCTATAGTTTTGATTACAATTTTTTTAGTATTGGAGGATTCTTTAACAGGTCACAGGAATACTTTACAGTACTCATTGTCATCCAACATTATGTCTCTTTTGCAAACACATTTTATTATAGTATTTGGCTGTGAATTAAATTAGTTGTTTAAGTGAAAAGCAAAGACTTACCTTATGTGAGACATAGATATGGAGCGCTTGAAAAATGCATACACAGAAACTATTCTTCTGTGAATTTAATGCTCTTTAAGCAATTATTTATTGTAATTATTTATGCAGAATAATATTTGAATACAATACAGTATGCCATACAAGTTATTATACATTTGCTAACATGTGACTTACCTTTAAGATATTTTATGTGTTGAATTAATTAAGGAAGTTTATGTTTTTTAAGCCTAGGTTATGATCTTTATGATCTTTAATAGAAGCACATGACTGGTTAAGCAGACTTTCATTTAGACCCTGGCTTTTTGCCCTCTGCACTCTTTTCAGAATGAACACAAAGGTGAAGCTTTGGAAGCTGCATGCATGAAGGACATTTAGTATGACTTAGCTTGTTTGTTCAGAGTAAAGTACATAATTATGTGTTAAGAATTTTTTAATTTATTATCATGTCAAAATGTCAGTAAATTATCATTAGTACCTTTTAGCAGTCTCATCTTCATTGAATTTAAATTACTTTTACCAAGGATGAAAAAGTGGTTCTGAATCTGTTTTTCCTTCATTTATTTTCTCTCTTTGCTTGTCTGGCTTTTGCTGTTTGTAACCGTATTTTTAAAGAGGATTTGAGGAGAGAAATTTATGTGTGTTTTGACCAGCAGCTTGGTGCAATTTAACTGGAATGTGATAACATTACTACTGCAGCATTGGCTAGTGTAATGGTCAATAAATTAACTGACTGCAGCATATCCATTATCCAGTATATAGATGTTAAAGCTGTTTAATGTAAATGGTAGTGCAAATGTAAATTATCAAAATACGTGCAACGTTCACATTCAATTGCATGTCAACTCTCCACTGATTCCAACTAACCGAGTTATTCTGACCAGTCGCTATCACCACTGCCTTCTTCCTGGAAATCCCTAGCAAGAATCTGAAACAGTTTGAGTAATCTGAGTCTGCCTCTTTGCATTAGTTGAACTCATCTCCTTCTCTTTTCTGACAGAGTTGAGAACTCTGTGATGCAGACTCTGGGTGATTCTCCAGTTACAAGTCTCCCTTGTGAATTCTGAATTCTCATCAGTAAACCGCTGAAACTGCACAGTGTCCTGCTTCGGGTCTTGCTTTAGACTCCACCAAAAAATGTTAGTTTTAAGGATTATGACAGACGTGTTTTTCAAAGACGGACACTTAGCATGTACGCTGCAAGCAACAAACTCCAAAACCTTGTAGTGCTTCATGGATATTTAAATTTGCCTGGCTTCTCTCCTCATAGCATCCATTACTTCCAAAAAGAATTTTAAATTGTTATTGATCTGAACGCTTTGCCTGTGTGCATTTTAAATGAGCTCAGGTGCAGAGAAGGCAGGTGCAGCTGTCTTTGGATTTTGTTTTTTTCTCTTTGCATTATAGAGGTTTGCTTTTAAGGATGCAGTAACAAATAGTTTTTTGCCCATGTAATGATTTCCACCATAAAATCATGTCTGACTTTCATAACAACTTGAAGATATGTCCATGTAGCTTCATGTAGTCAGAAAATTAATTTCAGTAAAAAGCTTTGTAAATGCTTTGATGGCTAGTTTATGCATTAATCCATGCTGATTCATATTTCACAATAAATAATGTTACAGTTACATAACTATATTAAAGGTGTGTTTCCTTTATACTTTTTTAACACTTATTTTGAAAGAACAAATTTATATAAATGATATTTTAATGCATGCTCAATCATCCGAGTAAGTAAATCCACAAAAGTTGATTCTGTTCATCTGGAAACGTTACGCCCAGATGAACAGATACAACTTTTGGGGATATATAAATGATTTTTTTTTTAAACCTTTTTGTAAATGGTTGCAGTACACTCTCAAACGATTGCTTATGCTGTGCTAATTATTCAGTACATATTAACTACCTGCAGACATGTGGTACCTTCAGGATGTGTGCAGATGTGTGGAACAACCTTGACACCTGAGTAGCCAGTACTGAAAATACTTGTGTGTTGAACAACATCCTCATTCAGCTGGTGATATACAGTATAGGAATTGTGAGATTATGTCAATTGAAAATATGATCAAAGTCACAGCTTTCACATTTTATGAAACTGATTGCAAATGGCAATCAGCCTCATAGTAACAAAGCTGCATCTTGTGCTGCTTTACAGATAAATGTGTTTGGTTAATGGGCTATTTCCTGAGTGCTTTTCAGTCAATGTTCACATGCTGAACGCTCGCTGTGCTGATTGGCAGGCAGTCCCAGGTCTCCTGATCCAAATCTGCTCAGCAGAGGCAATCCAGAAGGTGTCTCAGTTACCTGACTGGATGGATTAAAGGCGACATAAAGCAGTAATCTGAGATCTGTTCATTAAAGCTTGTCTGATAAAATGGTAATATGTATGTGAGTTATGCAAATTGAACAGAAGGAGAGAGTTTTTGAAAATTGTAGAGGTACTAAAATGGCTTAAGCACAATAAGAATTGCATGTTATGTTTAGGAGTAACAGTAGGAAAACCTGGCTTCCTCCAAAGACAACTAACTCACAAATGTAAAAAAAACAAAAAAACAACCCAAACAGATCTGGTACACAAGTCCATCACTGTGCTGCCGGCAAAGAGGCGTACGCAGCACACACTGCCCAAACCCTGCCAAATGGTCCACTGGCTCTCACTGCATGCTCTTTGCCAGCCTTGTACTCCTTGAACCCGATGAATGAGTGAAAACAGATGCTTGCTCCTTGGTCACCTGCCGAGATATCACACCAACCATGACACCAGTCAATTCCAACAAGACACTCATCCTGGAGCTTGGCCCGCTATTTAGTTGGCAAATCTGCCTGCCAAAATCTGTAAAGAGACAGGCATTTTAATTTGTCTGTTACAACTCTTCAAGATCAGTGTGTTTTAACATTTTTATGTTAACCAAGTGTTTGGTTAACATAAAAATGAAGGCTGAGTTTGGGTGTGTTCTGACTGAAAAGACATTTCAGAATAATAAATTACAGTCAAAGATTTTTGTTGATAATGCAGAAAATGTAATTAGAATTGAGAATAAGGTTGGGAATTTTTTTTATGTTTCTAAAAAGAATATGAGCCCATTTTTGCTTTGCTCTGTAGGAAGACACACGTTTCTCTAAGAAGACAGTAGCCTCAGTAACCACAGTGACTTACTGCAGATTAGCTCTGGCTAATCGTGGCTTTTGTGCCAGAAAACACTCGGGGCTTTGAGTTTGTTTGACTGGCTCAGAGAGGGAGAAGGGCTCTAATATTCATCTGATTGGCTGGGCAACGTCTGGACCTAGCTGCACTAAATCATAAGAGAATACTTTCCAACAACCAAAACAACAGAGGACATTCAGGCCAGCAAGAATACTCTCTGCAATCCAATGAGCAATCAAATTTGAGAACTGCAAAGAAATGAAAGCTAACCTCCCCCATTTTTTATTTCCATCCCTCACAAATCCTTGGTAAGCAGGGCACATTTCAATACACTGACACTGCCTCTTAAGATAATTGCAAGTGTCTATCAACCTTAGATTGCTCTGTTGGCTTTCCTTTATGTGACCATGTTTACCGTACAAACAGTGTGTATATAGTTGATCCTCCATAAAGACAAAAACTTCTCACTGAAAGTGATAGAAAATCAAATAAATGGCATGTAAATATAGATGTTCATTTATTATAATGATAAAAATGATCATACAAAAGACAAGGAAACAATAGGTACACCCCAACATTTAACATCTTCTGTTACATTCAGTTAAGGTGGAATCTTTGGTTTAATCATTCAAATCTACAAAGTCTAGGATTTCCCTGCTAAAATATGCAGTAAAAATAGCTTCCACTCAATATATGTACTTTTCAGTAACACAAAATAAACAAACAAACAACCTCAGTTACAATAAATACTGTTTACACATGTATGGAGGCAAAATCAACGATTCTGTTTATTTTTGCAAGTTTATTTTTTAGCTAAATAAAAATAATCATAAAAATCTTTAAAATAAATGTGTTATTACTAACTTATTACTACTAATATTTAGAACAGGATTATTACAATATTTATTCTTCCAATGAGAAATTGATGTTTGCATATGTTACTGCTTGTTTCATGTATTTGCAAGTACACTCACTGGGAAAAAGGAATGCATGACCAGTAAGCACAGTGGCTAAAAAAAGAGTGGAAATAAAAGGGTTTTGACCACATGATGCATCGTGTTCAACGTGACAGTGTATGATGGGTACTGAAATCATCTGGTATAGAGCTGTGGGTGTAGTTTGGACAAAGAACGGTCAAAAACTCAAGGTCACGTTGAGATGAAGGACAGGTTGGATATTTTTAAATGTCAGAGAGAACTCAGACAGGATTTGGAGAATGGATGGAAACTGAAAAGTTTCATATATATATATATATATATATATATATATATATATATATATATATATATGAGGATATTATTAAACAGTAAAACCAGATTGGATCCTTACCCTTCTTTGGATGTTTGGCTTTTTGGCTGAGTAAAAGTCAGAACTATGAAAGCTGCAAGCCAAGTGGGTTTTGTGATTCAAGTTTAATTTTGCAACTCTTGAAACAATATTGTTTATCTGTTTCGTCCAACAGATAAACAGATAGCAAATAAATAAAATTGGATTGGATTGGAAATGGCTGAATGAGAATGAATAATAAATACACAGATACAAGTGAAGAACCACTGATAAAATAACATTTCAAAATGAACAAAATTTTCAGTTTGATGGGGGAAAAGGTATTTTCTTATATAAAGAAGATCAGGTGTGATCTGGGGCACCCAGATTTTGTATTCTGTAAATGAAAGGAAAAGAAAAAACATTTGAACCACCTGTGTCTTTGGTAAGATCATAAAGGAAATCTGTTTCATCTGTACCCCCCCCCCAAAATATAGATTGCATGTGTGTGTCTCCAGTTCATGTCAACATCTTTTCAAATTATACATGCATAAAAACTTGCCAGAAGCAACGTATTTTTGTTGATATACAATATATTTAGTTGCAAGGAAAGGAACTGCTCATGATCATGATAGCATATCGTATCATCTATCAGACATGGTGGAGGCAATGTTATGGCAGCCAGAGGAACCAGGGTCACTAGAGTTTATTGATGATGTGACTGCTGATAGGACTAGCAGGATGAAGTGGCCATACTGTCAGCCTTAATTCAGCCAAATGCACAAAACTGACTGGACAGCGCTTCACAGTGCAAATGGATAATGACCCAAAGCCTTTCATAAAAGCAACCCAAGGGTTTCATAAGCACACATCTCAGTAATTAGTTAGTTCGTTTAAAACAGCATTTGGAAAGAGCATTTGGAGATTTTTATGGGTTCCAGACTTCAGGCAGTCATTAACTGTAATTTTCATTTAAAATAAAACTCCCTGAAAGTCTTCTATTTAAAATCAGCTTAGTTTCTCTAATTTGTTTTGAGCCTCTGAAAATTGGAAAATATGTTTAAAAATGGCTGTAATTTCAAAACAGTTATAACAATACTTTTAGTCTTTGAATTAAAGCCGAAAGACTGCACTTGTTTTGAATCAATCATGGAGGTGTAAAGTGGCAAATTAAGAGAAAATGACATTGTCCAAAAACTCTGCTACAATCCTAAGTCTGAAAAAGTTGTGACTGTAAAATGTAAACTAAATATAATGATTTGCAAATCATATAAATGCATATTTGATTCACAGTGGAAAATAGAAAACAGCTGAGAAAATGTACCATTATAAACAATACGCTGGTTTTGAATTTGATGATACGTCTCAAAACATTTCAGGCAGGGTAATGTGTAACATCCCCTATTCTATATACAGTATACTGTATGTAAATGTTGGGAGAGCAATATTGTCCCAGTCATGTCTGATACAGGACCTGCTTGATAGTTCTGAGTCTTGTCAGAGTCTTGCACCACATTTTTTGAGTTAGTGGAAGATCTGGACTCCTGCAGTTCATCATTTTCTTGTTAAAATATGCAAAGCTTTGCCCGAAAAAGACATTGTCTGGACGTTGCATATGCTGTGCATGGGTTGCTCTACAACCTGTATATATGCCTTTCAACAATGATGGTACTTTTCCAATGTGCAAGCTGCCAATTCCATAGTCACTGATGCACCCCCAAACCATAAGAGATGAGGGTGACTGAACTGAATGCTGATAACAAGCCAGAGATCTCTCTCCTCCTGAGTCTGGTGGAGATGCACAGTTGTCAGGGGCTGGGTCTGTGACCCAGCATTTTCAGTTTATTTTGTATTTTTTGATTTCTTATATTGAATGTCTAGTTCTAGTGTTCTTGGTATTATTAGTTAGGATTTAGTTGAATTTTACTCTAGTTTAGGTTTTCATCTATGTCCCCTTGTGTGAGTCTGTTCTTGTTTTCTGTGTCCTGTGTTTCCCGCCTGCGTGTTTCATGTTTTCAAGCTTGTGTGTCATGTCTACATCTCTCAATGTTTCCTGTTTTATTTGGAAAGTCTTGTGTTTCTTTGTTCAGTGTGTTTAGTTTTACTCTTCGCCTTTATGTTCATTTGTGTTAGCTGTTTCCCCATGTGTTTCCACTTCCCCAATCACCTCCTGTGTGTATTTAGTCTGTGTGTCTTCATTCAGTCTTTGTCAGGTGGTCTGTTTTCCTCCCTTCATGTCACGGTTCCTGCATGCTCCTGCTCTGAGTCATGTTCATGTCTTTTTCAAAGTCATCACAGTCTAATTTTTCCCAGTTTAGGTTTTAGTTATAACAATTGTTCATTTTTGCCTTATTTTGTATTCATGTTTTTCGGCCAGCTCGCTTTTTGTTATACTCCGTTTTTCTCCCGTGCCTGCATTTTTGGTCCACACCTCAAACACACCGGCTCGTCCAGCCATGACACACAGTAGTAGTACTATGTTTGAGATGTCAGTGATTTATGACCTGTTGCCAATTAAACCAATGCAAAGTGTTTCTGTAGCTGTTTCTTTTTAGCTATTTCACTTAGTTTTCCAACCTTTCGTTGCCTCCATGGATGTAGACTGTCTTTTCAGGTAATCCTAAACTAACTTGATGTTAAGAACAGAGCTCTGGGGGGGTCATAACATCTGCTGCTCGACCCATATGGGGTAGCTGTCATCTGCATTATGAATTTGGCACCAACGAAAATGTCTCCTTGTGGAGTAAGGTGGATTACAAAAATCACAATGTTCACACCAATTGATATAAATGGATTAATTACAGAAATCAATCTGATTTATTATTTTAATTACAATCTATTTGTGTTTGTGAAATATGAAACATACATTCATTGTTTTATATACTAACGAGGATCAATATCAACAAAACAAAGCTGACATTTGCCTGGACACCAACCTTTATGATAGCCAGAGAGATGGTAGCATATACAGACACGGCAACACTCCTATTAGACATTCAAACAGTGTTGAAGAAATATTCAAAGTAAGTATAAAAATGGTAATACATTCATTCATGTCAAAGAAGGATGTGATTGTGAAGGAAAGAAAAATGCCTCCAGCCAGTGATAGCAGGTGGTCCATGAAGAGTCGATTCACTGTGGAGCTGGTGAAGAGCATGTCAAGCAGACCTTAAAAGCACTGAGATGGGTACTTGCACCAGGGGGCACAGGAATTGTATTGGACGGGGGGAAAGTTATAATTGATGGCAGTGTCCTTTTGTTCAAACAAACAGATGTTTCATTTCAGAGCAAAATACAAATAAGGGAAGTAATTTGATCTTTCTAAAGTTGCAGATTAGGCAGAAAATGGAAAATATTAACCGCTCAGATTGCTTCTTTGCTTCTACACTTTCAATAAACCGCAGAAAATGTGATGTAAGAGCTTCTCCTCGTTTCTAATTTAAAGGCAGCGCTAGCTCTTATTGTCTGGATAATAAATTGCACAGTATGTACTGGTCCCATCATGGCAGAGGACACACTTATGGGAGTCTCGATATAAGCATTGTAATTAATGGTACAGTTAGGATGAAAAACAACTTGCTGAGTGATTTGGTTGTTTTTTTTGTTTTTTGAATACAAATTTCTCCGAGCTTATCATAACAAATAGCTTGCTTACCTGGTCCAACTCAGAACAAGATTGATGCCTCAATTTTTCCATTCAAATACTTGTTAGGAAACCATTTAATGATTTAAGGCTTTCGTTTCTTTTCTTTTTTTTTACAGCTTCTCCAAAATCCATCCAGCTGACCTTCTTAATCCGACTGCCTGTTTTGGTTCATATTGTACATTCTGTCTGGCAACAGCACTAAAGACAGAGCTGGGCATAAATCGTTAGGTATGAAATCCTCTATTATGGATTCAATTCCCACCACAAAATGAGTTGCTGTGTTGTGACTTTCGACCCAGTGATTCTTCACATTTTCGTCAGCCATCAAATAGTGCTTTCTCACCTCGGCTATCTCTGCTGACACCGACTATTCACCTGAGCGCCAGAGATGTTTCGCCTTTGCCCCCAAAGTTACACCACTGCTCAGTCAGCTCACACCTTCAGATTCACCCTGGACTGGTATAAAGAAGGTAGATAAAAATACAATCTCGGGCTATTATGTTGACATTTTTTTGAGTTTTACAAGTGCACTGAATAAACAGTTCACTTTTGACGTGGCAACAGATATGCTGTCTTCCACCGAACCTCATCTTGTTCTTCTTCCCAACAGCTACGAAAGTGCCAAAGAAAATGTGTTGGGATAGCGTCTGTCAAAAATAAAATACACTATTGAATTTTGAGTGACAATAACTTTGCAGGTGTAGATTACATCCCATTACAATAAGTGCACAGACAAGATCCGAGTACATAGAGGCAACATCTACCAGTCCTGATCTAATCTAGCACAAATTGAATGCAAAAAAAATAATACAGTTCGAAACCAAATCATTTAACATCTTGCTCCTTACATACTTCACTACAGTGGTGTTGTTTCATCATGTTATATGTAGCTTATTAAGAATACTCACTTCTTAAAAGAAAAAGTGCAACAACAAACCAAAACGTTAATGACACAGTAGTTCACCCAGCTCACAGTCCATTACAATTTACAGGCTACTGCCAGTAAATGACAAATGTGATCTTGAGCATGATCACAGTGTGTGTGAAGACTTATGGGATGATCACTGTGTGTGGGTTTGATTCAATTCTGCCCAATATTGTAGCTTGTGAAAGAGAGAGTGATGCTCATAGGTCCATTGGCATATTTGTGCATTAAACTGTTCTGTTTTGAAGCCACATGTGGTATCAAAACACTGAAAACTGCATTAGCGGTAATGTTTTTCTGATATGTTTGATTTACCAGAACAGTGTGAATTTGCAAAAAATGATTTTCAAAACTTAAATGGTGAAAAGTTCAAATATTGTGTTTAGATAGCCAACCGAAGACAAAACTGAGAACTTTTCAAGACAAATACACACAAATATGATGTCTTAAATACTAAAGCTCACTCCAAACACAGTTAAGATCGTCACTGTTGTGGAGCCTATCCAAGGTCACATTGGGTGAGGGGCAGTGTATACCTTGGACAGGCTTCCACAACCATGGAGATGCTTTGGAAGTAGGTTTAGTGAAAACTCTGAGTTTGTTTAATCTGAGATAAAGGAAACTCTCTGTTTCAGAACATTGTGTATTTAGAAAGAGAGTTATCTTTCCTCCGTGGATTATAGCCAAAGAGTGAGTGAGTGTGTGCTTCTGTGTCGCATTTGTGTCTGTGAAAACTGCTGGGAAGTGTTTGTCCTGTATCTTTGGATGATGATGTGTGAAGATTGTCCTCCTGGGGCTTATTTATACTTTTTTGAAGTAGTTCAAATCCCATAAGCACCAGAACATCCTTTGGTTAGACTTTTTCAATAGCTCTAACACCTCTAGCTAATATCAACATGTGGTCTGTGTGAGATGCGACAAAGTCAAATCTCTCCAAGCCAACTAAGTTCGATTCAAGCCCCACAGTTCTTAATCTTATTTATGGAATTCATCTTATGTAATGGAGAAAAATTAAAACCAGTAATTTAAAAGTTGTACATTTGTACAAAATAAAATAAAAATAAATACAATAAATATGTTTATGTGTTTAGGAACATTTACACCTCGAAGGCAAACTATGTGGAAGCGCTCACTGTACCGCAATAAAGTTGTTAAATGCTGACCAAGTGGAAATTAACAAATGTTACTATTATTCATGACAGTCCTTATCAGTCCTTATAAGACCGAGCAATTCATTCTTCTCCTCTGTAGGGAAGATGAGTCTAAAACTTCTACATCAAGCCAAATTTATGCATCTATTTGAGTCCTCTGTACTGTCAAGAGGACATCCTGGGCTTTTTAGTGATGGCATATTTGTGGGAGGTGTGACTAACAGACAGCATCACCTTTCTTTTTTTTAAACTGATAGGCACTGCAGCTTCCACATTTTCTGGCAATAAAACAGCTTAAGTGATATTTTTGCAGGTATTATGTTTCTTTTAGTAAAATTGTTCATTCAATATGAGGCTCTTAATTTCAGCTTAACAGTAATTTTAACCTTATCAAAACAAAACTTTAATTCAGTGTACTTTGTAGCGGACAGCAGGCCTTACTAACCTCAGTTTTCAACCTATATCTATACTTCAGGAAGCAGAGGTCTGAGGGAGGCAGAAAGGATTTTACTGTAGAAGGGGAGTCAGACGTATAGCTGTCAGAGGATGAGGTGAAAGAGAGCCAGGCAGAGCAGGAAGGTGAGAGCTCAGAGGACATACCAGAGGAGCTTTAGCAGGGACAAAGTGATGGCACCCACTGTCCATTATGGGAAAAAATCAATGTGTAGTCTGAAGCACTCTGAGGTTTTTTTGGCCATAAAATGTGCAAAACTGTAATAAGAGACTTTTTAGTTAAACACACACAAAAGTTTCGTTTCTTGAACTATTTTGAAAAATCAGTTAATATTTGCTAATATTGCTGTAAACTGTACCTCTTCTTTCTTTATTAATTCCATTTCAACTCTACTGACTCTGTGTCAAGAGACTTTCTAACATGAAACACGAAAACAGGACAATGCTGGCCACAACCACCAAAACTGCAGGGCACCAGATCACATCAAACACTAATTTTGAAACCAGGTTTTTGAAAATGTCAAAGTGTACAAACCACAATGAGACACTCAACTATGAATTCATAATTAAAACTGCAAACATAGCATGACTTGCACACCCCAGAATCAAGATATACTAGTTCCTAGTAATAGCCAGTTTAATTAGTCGGAATATTTTTGAGATTAGGCAGTCACAAAGTAACAATATCTTGATGTCTCTGAAAAAAGGAAAAAGGGTAATTCCCTCTGAAATATTCAGAGTTGTAGAAGAGTCACACTTATTGCTGTTTTTTATTACTATTACTGAAAGTGCAGTAAACTATACCTCTCCTTCTGTCATAACCTGTGTGTGGCAGGCACGATTGGACCCAAATGCAGACTCACAGAGAGGATTTTAACACAAAAACTCAGCTTTATTGCTAGAATGACATGATAAAAAAAGCTAAACTGGAAAACCTACAAACTAAATCATGAACAGACCACATACATCCGGGTATGAGGGAAACGGTGAAACTAGAGTGAGGGAAACAGAGACTTAACTACACAGGGAATGACGAGGGAACAGAAAACACATGGGGAACACAGCTGACACAAATTATGAGACAGGGAGGAAAGCAAAACTGAAAATACTAACCCAAGACACGGACTGTCAAAGTGAAACAGGAAACATGGTGAGATGTACGGAGGAACGGACAAGGGGACTAAAACACAGACACCACTAAGAGGGCAAGGGAGAGCGAGAGGGGAACACAAGGACGAGGGAAAGAGCGAGGGAGCACCAGAGAGAGAGAGAGAGAGATCTGACATGCTGGGAAACATGGGCACACAAGATAGGCAAGGGGACATGGGCACAGAAGAGGGAAATAAGACACAAGGACTCACACTAAGAGGGGGACACAGGACAAACACACAAGGGGAGCCTAAAACATACAAGAAGCAAACATAGAATAAACTCAGGGTTACAAAAAGAACCTTAAATAATAAACCATAATACAAAATAACACCAAAACACAGGAACTCAAAAACAATGGGTCAAAATAACCCAGAACCATGACACCTTCTTTATCAGCTCAACTTCAATCTTAATTAAACTGGGTTGAAAGACTTTTTAACAGGAAACATTAACCATGACTGATGATTGCATTAAAACAGTAATTAGGTAACCAGGTTTTTGAAAATGTCACAGCACACAAACAACAGGGAGGAGCTCATTTCTGGAACAGATACAAAGTGAAAGATTCACGACAAATACATGAGATCCTCGTTATACATTATAAATCTTACATTATACATCTTATTACCATTTTATGCTGTTTAAATATATGTATACAGTATTTATTTTTGACACTGACATAAAAAGGCAATCTGTTCAGGATGTGTTCGACCTCTAAGCAAATGCTTGCTGGAACCCCTTGTAACCCTGAACAAGAATGACAGGTAAGGGAAATGGGAAAATAAATACATAGTATACAATATAATCTGGCCAAATTGTACTCCTCACTAAAAATTTGACTTGCACGGATTGACACAGAAAATGAAAAAAGGTCCTGTTGTACACTAGATACACAACCTCTACATCAGGGGTCCCCAATCCCAGTCCACGAGGGCCGGTGTCCCTGCAGGTTTTAGATCTCACCCTGGGTCTACACACCTGAATCACATGATTAGTTCATTACCAGGCCTCTGGAGAACTTCAAGACATGTTGAGAAGGTAATTTATCCATTTAAATCAGCTGTGATGGATCAAGGACACATCTAAAACCTGCAGGGACACTGGCCCTCGCGGACCGGGATTGGGGACCCCTGCTCTACATCAATGAAGGAAATATTTGTCATCAGGATGGTTTGTTTTTTCCTGAAAGAAGGGATAGTCCACAGTGTATCCTTACATGCAACATCAAAGTGAGACAGAATGCAATATCAGAACTTGCTTAAAAATCTATGGGTGTACAATCAAATGAAAACAGATAAAAACCTGTTTTTTACGCACACTCGCCAGACACTTCTTTGGGGCATAAATTCAACAAGGTGCTGGAAAGATTCCTCTTAGATTTCGGTGCATATTGACATGAAGACATCACAGACTTTTTGGAGATTTGTTGGCTGTGCATCCACGATAAGAGCCTCCCATTCCACCACACCCCAAAGGTGCTGGACTGAGATCTGGTGACTGTTGGGGGGACACTAGAGTACAGTGAATTCATTACCATGTTTAGAAAACCAGTTTAAGATGATTTAAACAGTTTTGTTATCACGTTGAAAGCAGCCATTAGCAGATGGGTACGCTATGATCATAAAGGGATGGACACAGTCAGCAACAATAGTTGGGTAGGCTGTGGGGTTTTTAGCATTGCCAAAATAAGGGGATGAACTTGTGCCAAGAAACTACACCATTACACAGGTCAGGATGGATCCATGGTTTCATGTTGTTTACACCACATTCTACTACTACTTCTCCTACCATAAAAATGTTGACAATGTTTTGTCGGTCAAACTGTACCTATAGTTTCCTGATCTAAGCTGACAGGAATGGCATTCAGTGTGTTTGTCTGCTGATATACCGCCACCTGTTTCTAGACTTGACGTTTTGTGGCTTCAAAAATATCCTTCTGACTACCTTGGTTGTAATGAGTGGTTTTTTGAGTTACTGTTGCTTTCCTATTAGCTCGAAGCAGTCTGGCAATTCCCCTCTGACCTCTGGCATCAACAAGACATTTTCGCCCAGAGAACTGTTGCTCACCAGATATTTTCCTCTTTTTCAGACCGCACTTTGCAGAGGCAAGAGAAAAAAGATGGTTGTGTGAGAAAATCCAAGTAGATTAGCAGTTTCTGAACATCACTTTTTCTGAGATCAGACTGTCTGGTTCCAGCAACCATGCCACATTCAATACAGAGGTAAGGAACACAAAGCTTACACAGATTGCGTGACAATTAATGGAGAGATATGAAGAGAATGTATACGCTCATCAGATACTGAGAGGAGGTAACAGGTGAAACCATAGCTGAACCTAATAGACATTACGAGATGAGGAAGTAAACACAAGACAGAGAGAACAACAGTTCCCAAAATAAAATGGGAAGCAACTGGGACATAGACCAACACAAGACAGAATGAACTCAAAGTAAACTCATTCATCAACAGTTACTACTGCTAACCAGAACAGAAAACTCAATGTATATCCTAATAAGGATAGCACAAAAGCCACAAATAATATATATAAAAAACTGTTTTAAAAAACAGAATTAAACTATTCAAGAAACAGTGAAATAGGTATTAACTATGTACTCACAAGGACAGAAAACCACAAACTAAATAGACACAAGGCAGGTTCTTCAATGGGCTCTTCCAGAAACGACAATGCTCTTTTCGGAATTTCCGATTGTAGGCAGTAATATCATACCAGTTGCTCCAGAGCAGGTTAGGTTCAAATAAAAGTGTTACCATGGCGATGACTTAATAGTATCAAAAAACCCAATATTACTCCTGAAGTTACCTGGACGAGACAGAATCCATCTTCATAGTACAGGCCTCAGGTGAACCTAACAAAGTGGCTGGTGAGTGTATATTCATCATGCATTTTTGAATTAGATTTTTCCATAAACCAGTTTGTATGTAGATTTTGGAAACTGTTTTTTTTTTTTCCTGTAACATTATTCCACCAAAGTGGGGACAAAACCCTCTACCAGTCGTTTATGGAGATGTGTTCACAGAAATTAGAGACGAAGGATAAGTAGAAAGGACAGCATTATTCATTTAGGTGCGAATCCCCAGCTGCCTGGCTGCTTAACATTGCAAAATTATTTCCTGAGCTGGTATGGAAGTATGAAGATTAATAGGAGTTCTAAGTGTGTTCTAATATTCCCTGTGGAGATTTATATTATGTTTTTGCTTTTTCATTCACTGACGCCTCACTTGTTGCCCTTAAGGACAAACTGTAAATTTTATGCATTGTAACCGGTTTATGTCTGCAAATTGATTCCGTTCAGCTGTAAAAACAGCTTTGATCTCAGAAAATTTCCTCCCTTTGTGATTTTATCCCATAATAATACAGCAGGCATGTATTAAAAGGGAAAGTAATTGTTGTTCTGCAAGACATTAATTTATAACACTTTGTGTCTTAAAACTCATTGCAACAATTCTGAGATCATTCATAAGGTGGAAATAAATGCAAATGAAAGGTCACCTTTGTATTTTTTTCAATCATTCCAGTGTTTTTCCCCATTATTCTGGCAGATTAGACCTTTTCTCAAGTTGACATTGGGCAGACACCAAACTTAATATACGTAAAAAATAAATAGAAGAGCAAACTCTCCCACGCTGAGAGGTACAACAAAACAAACAAAGCCACAGAGTCATCAATCAACCACCCATATGGAAAAAATATATATAAATCTTATAAAGTTTGTATCTGTCTTGTGTGAAACTTGTATGCAAAGCATACAAGAGTGAAAACAGATATAAGCTCCCTTGAAAAATTATATAAATGAAACTTGTATGTTTTGGATACTTACTAAAACAATATATGAAAGTAATGAGAAAGTGGCCACTTTCACGAGTAAATCACATAAGACTTATATGAGTCACTATAAGTCTTTTATACGTTTCTTCTATTTCTTTTCCATGTGGGCAGTGTCTGTACACGCCCTCAACCTTACCTTACGAGCTCTAACCAATCCAAATAAAATTTGAGAATATGTTGAAAAGTGAAAGCACCTGTGGATGATCTGTAGAGACTGGCTCAATTAAGGTTCAGCCACACCTAAGAACAAACAAATGATGGCAATTTATCTCCACTGACTTTGCATTGCATAAATGTGCCTTTGGGTCAATTACATATCCTAGGGAAAAAATAAAATAAAATAAAACCCTAAAATGCAGTGTGGCAGGATGTATTAGTAACAAAAATCAAAATAAGCTTTTATAAGCAGTCAAACTAAAACAACAGAGTGGAAGCCAGCAATAAGACACAAGGCACCAGCAGACAACATGGGACAACTCAGGATCCGGAGAATCACTATCCCTACATGTGAAGCATTGTGAAGTGGGAAATATGTGAAGTATTTTGTATTTTATCATGGAAAACAACAATTATTCGAACTGTTTCTGTTAGTTCATCTAAAGCATTCTGACAGCATTTTTTTGTATTATAGTGAAATGTGGATAATTCAGGAAGCTATTACGTTTGATGGTGTCCTAGCTATTAAAGTAGATAGCCAGCTAATTTTATAAGAGCTAACTAGACCCAGATGTGCCACAATAATCCTCTTACAGGGTAAATCTAATAATTCTAGACCGTTAAGGGCATTGTGTTCGTGTTTCATCCTCTAGTATCTTGTTTCTACCCTTCATGGTTTGACACATTGCAGTATCTCTACCTTAACATGTAAACACTTACATATTGCCAAAAATATCTGCTTGTTTCCCATGCACAGGAACTTGACTGCTTGACATGAGTCAAGTCTTTTGGGAAGGCTTTCCACAAAATTTATGCATTAAATAATTTTTTGTTTGTTTGTTTATGGGAAATTTTGACCATTCTTCTAGATTCACATTACAATACATTATTGAAAAACACTTGCAATTCTTTTGTAGCACTAACTGGAGAAGTAGAATCACCAAACCCCTATCAGAACTGAATGTGTACATGCACTGTATTGCAAAAAATATTTGCGCTTCTTTGCCTTCACACACCTAATTTGAATTTGTGTTTACATTCCATTTATGTCTTTATGTCTTGGTGACCTCTATGCACTATGCGCTTCAGGATCCGCTGACCCTGCTCTGCGATTTTACATGGCCTACCACTTTGAGGCTCGGTTGTTGTCAGTGTTTTAATACAACTACCAGTTGATTGTGGAATATGTGGTGCTAAGTAAATTTCCAACTTTCTGACTGACATCCTAACATGGTAGCATGTTGGAATTCACTGAGCTCCTGAAAGTGGCCCATTTTTTCCAAACTGTGCATATAGGTGCTTGCTTTTACACACCTGTAGCCAGCTGGAACATCTGAATTCAATGATTTGAATGGTGAGTGAATACAACTGGAATGCAGTGTCCATTCCATCCGTACAGTTAACAAAACAGTATTAACAGTTCTTTTTAAGAACTCTCAAATGCTTTAAATATTTTACAGAACTTAATTAAGACATCATTTTACCCCCAATGGGAAAGAAAAATCTTTGTCTGAATTTTTTATCAAAGAAATGTTGCTTTATTCTTTGGGTGGACTAAAGTTTCTAATGCAAACTCCTATCAGGTCGTGTTTCTCCTTGCAGTGGTTAGAAAACGTCTAAGAACCTCAAATTCCCTCAGATATTCATGCTGTCGTGTACTGGCAGCAGGCATCATACCTTAATCCCAGATTAAGCTCTGAAGCAAGGTTACTCGTTGATTAATCTTGGAAGCTGTGCATCATTTGGTATGCATCCATCAGTATTTAACTGCAACTTTCAGTTCCTCGACTGCAGAGTGTGGATTGGATGGACTCCATTAGAGAAAAATGAGACTCATTAATGATTTCTCATTATGCGTTCACTTAATTTTCACTCCTTTTATCCTACTTTTAAAAATAACCTTCCCATTGATCACTTTTTGCACTTGAAAAAGCAGATTATTGGTTGACTTGTCAAGCATAAATACCTTTTCTATAAAAAGCAGCGCTTTTAGAGGCCAGTTTCTTAAAACATAATGCTGGATGTCGAAACTATTCCACTTAATTATTTTCTGGACTTAAATGGCTTGCCTGAATGGTGCATATGACCAACTCTATCTAAGCCAAAAAGCAGTGAGCCAGCATCTGTGCTGCACAATTTGTGTAGAGTGCTCACTGGCAATGGCTGACACTAGTCAAACTATCAACTATAAACAGTAATTATTTTAGAAATGTTGGCACTATCTGATTGTAATAACTTGTGGTTATTGGATGCTACTTCTACAGCTGCTGATAGTTAGAAAGTATTAGTTCAAGCTGTAAAGAATATTTTTCAGAAAATATTAAGCCAGACAGATGTTTTGTGTACAAGTGCATGTGCATTGCAGGTTCATTATTCTGGTAAGTAAATACAAATGACTTGCTGTAGAAGGAAACTGACACCAATCAAGTGGTGTCCATATAGTAGGGTACGGTGTCAGGTAGACTCATTATGGCCTCTGTAACATCTACACCAAAGTTCCCCCAGACATCACGTTCTCGTCCTGCTCTGCCCGAGCCAGAGGTCTGCAATCCACCGTGTGGTCCTGCTACGCCTGAGCCAGTGGTCTGCACTTCACCCGAGTCAGTGGTCACTGATGCAGACATCACTTGTCCTGCACTGTCTGGCCAACCTTGGCTGCCTCCTAAACTGTTAGTTCTTTGTTTTCCAATCGTATGCTCCTGTTTCTCTGTTTGTCATGGTCTGTGTATTTTTTCCAGTCTGCTATGTCTCCCTCTCTGTCGCTGTCCCTCACTCTTTGTCTCTGTGTTGTTTCCTGTTTTACTATGGCAGTCCTTGTCCAGGGCTCCAGAGTGCGACAATTTTGGTCACACATGTGACCTAATTTCTAATACCTAATAAATCCTAGGTCGCACAGGTACGACCAGCTGTTCGAGTCAAAAAAAGTCTCTGCGACTGTGAAAGTCTCGGTGTGGTTAACAACAGACACACATTGTGCCCATATCAGGGTCTAAACAATCACAGATAGTCAAGGGCGAGACCTCTCTGATTGGGATTGGCCAGTGGTCCAGATATTCCTTTAGGCTACATGCTACGTGTGTGTACGTTTGAAAGTGGAGGCGGATACAGAGAGGTGAGTAGCCTAGGCCTGATAGAAGCGGATGTAGCTGTGGGTAATGAGAAAAGATGAAAAGAACGATTGATAACTTTTTTGTTAAGTTAAAGCCTGATCCACCCGAAATTCATAGCCAGCGTTCTGACACGGAGCCATCAACTTCTCAGGTTATGTCTAACACTGGTTCAGAGACGGCATCAGATAGTGAGCCACATACGATCGACTCCGAGCCAGAGCCCACTGAAAGTAAAAGGGAGAAAGTGTATACATTTCGAAGAGAGTGGCTTGGCCAGTTTCCCTGGCTATGATACAGTAAAGCCGACAACACGATGCACTGCCTTTACTGTCGTGAGTGTGGAAAGACCATGGCCAGCAATACTGAATTTGTGACTGGTGCTAATATGTTTTGAATTAAAACACTGAAAAAGCACAGTGTATCCAGAAAACACATTATATGCTGCGATAAATGCACTGCCCAAGTGTCCCCTGCCCTCTAATTTTGGGAGAAAAAAAAGTGAACATTAAGCGATGCAGTTGAAAAATTTCAGTGCATCTAAGAAAAAAAGTTAGGCGCACCAGTGCAACCGTGGCAAAAAGTTAGTCTAGAGCCCTGTTTTCAGTTCCCCTGTCTCTGATCCCTGGTTTCCACTTCACCTGAATTTTGGGTTTTAGTATCTTTGAGTTTTCAAGTATTTTGTTACAGCAAATAAAGCTGCCTCCTTTATTTAATTCCTTTCTCTTTGAGTCCTGTGTTTTGATCCCACCTTGCTTGCCATACAGCTAGATATAAAAGATAATGCCTTTTTCAAATAGATTGTCCACCTGTGCATTGGACAGTCACATCAGCAGATGCCAGGAAGGTCACTACTGCTTCAATTGGGGCCAGAAGTATAGTAGCATCAGTTCCCCTATCATTTGTCATAGGGATGCACCGATACCGATACTGGTATCGGGTATCGGGGCCGATACTGTAAAATGTGAGTGTACTCATACTCGTAAAAGTTAACCGATACCATGAACCGATACTAACTTATTTCATTAATCAGAGGGTGGCTTGTCATTTCTGTTGTAGTTTTTTAGATTGGCCTCTAGGGGGACATCCCATGCTAAACAGGCACAGGGTTAGGTGAGTGAGACTGGTGGCTCCAGATAAAAAAGAGAAACTGGAGGCTGCTGTAGCTAGGCTAAACAAAATGTCAGCAGTGTGGACCGGAACAGCCAACTTTAACTCAGGTTTTGGAAAAGCGATGAAAAATGTCGAGAGAAAATCCACGGGCAGTTAAAATAACAGAGGCTCTGACTCATTTTATCGCTCTGGATGACCAGCCAATGCCGGTTGTGGAAAATCAGGGAGATAATGGTGCCAAAACTTTCTGAAGAGGTAAAGACAAGCAGTGTGTGTGCGATGTCAGTCCTTGGTTTAACGGCACAGTGGACTGATGATCCACGGGCAGATGAGGAGTTTGTTCGTCAATGCCGAATACTTTCTTTATTTTGTTTGTTTGTTTACAATATGGACACTCTGCAACAATTTAAAAGTTTATTTTATTCTCAAACCTAATTTGTATTTATTTTATTCCAAACAGAAGTGTTTATTTATTATTCTGAAAGCTCGAGACAGTGCCAATAGTTCAGTGATATTTTGTTAAATTGGAGTGGAGACTCTGCAATAATTTAACAGAAGTGCTTATTTTTCACTTGAAATTTTTTTTGTGGTCATTTTTATTAAGATTTTATTTTTTATCGGCAGAGAATAAAACAAAACCTGTCTTCCAATTCATTGCATTTGTGTGTGTGTGGTAGAAGTATCGGTTTTTGTACTCTGTATCGGCAAGTACTCAGATCCAAGTATCGGTATCGTATCGGTTTGAAAAAATTGGTATCGTTGCATCCCTAATTTGTCACATGACCAGGCAGTCTAGATTCCAGTCTGGGATGTTCCCCATTTTTTCTCCCTAAACCTACTTCCCTTGATGCTGCATGATCCCAGAAAATTTGTATTTGTAAAAAGCCCTAATCAAAGCAGAAATAGATTAGCATTATTAGGAACAACTGACTGACAACGTCACAAACACCCATGAGGTTTGACAAAAAAGATACTTTTTTTGATACTCCTAAAGATACCTTATATATTTCCTCCCAGTACCATGTATTCATGTCCGAACCTCTACACCCCACACATTTCTAACACTTTGATGTCTGCCAGCATTAATTGCTACATATTTCTATCTATTGCATTTGTACTGCAGTCTCTGTCTTTTTTTATATTAGTTTGTTTTTAGTACATGTGATTGTGATGTGGTTCTTTGGCTGATATTGCAATTCCTGTATTGCTTAAATAAAGACATGCCTTTTTGTTATTTGTCACCCGTGCTTACTGACAAATTGATTGTGTTTCAGGACACTATTTAGTGTTTGTTTTGTTTTAATTAAATCAATTACTTTTAAGTTCACATTTTGTAGAAACATCCTTTACAAAGATTCAATAAATCTGTCGTACAGATTTTTTTCATACAATGGGGATATTTTTATATTCTTGACTCAAACTATTAAAACTGTACTTTACCAATGTAGTGTGAAGTATCCTGTGAACTCTTAGACATATTTTGAAATGTCGACCTGTGTATACATTTCTTTTCCATCACATAATATGTATGACCCAAAATGATCCAAAAACCCAACTCCAATATTTAGAGAAGAAGCTGTCAGCTTGTGTTCTGTCTGAAATTGAGTGGCCAGCACAGTCACTGACCTTCTGTGCTGTTGTGGAGAAATCGGATACATAAAAAGTACTCATCACACAAATACAACTTGTGAAAGGCAATTCAGAAAGTATGGGGCAAGATGTTCCAGCACATCAATAAATGGACAGCTAAAATTCCAGAGCCTTCATGGCTGTGGTTGTGCAAATTAAATGATTCTTTCATAGCAAAGTTGGTCACCCCTGACTTTTCAGCTTCTCATATCTTACATAATTTAATCTTGATATACATAATATAAGGAGATCCACTTGAATAAATCAGAATTAATTCTGCAGCTGTCCATGAACACCATGCATAACAGCCTCAAAGAAAATGCACCAATACATGGCATAATCAAGACTACATACATATACAGTTAGGAACAAGAAGATAAGTACATATCTCATAATGGTGTTGTTTCATGTCAGTCTTAGCTCCACTTTTAAAAGATACATAAAACTTAAATTAAAAGCAGAATATTCTCTTGGAGAACTACTTTTTCATAAAGAAAAAAATATTTCTGTGCCAAACCTCTTTTGTGTAAGACAGTGTTAATTAAATACTGGTGTCAACTACCTCCTCCACATTATGGTCAACCTTACTGCTAACAAAAAGAAAGCATAGTCCTTTTATCTTGTACTAATTATTTTTTACTATCAGCAGTGATTTAAAGTGCTGTTATATAAAGGCCATTACACCTATTTAGATTAATTCTAACAGAAATGATGTTTTGTCATTAAAATGTACATTAAAATGTGTTGGTGTCACATTTACGTGGAAAAGAACGTTTTACCATGCTAAGCAACATCCTTGATTCAATAGCTTGCATAACCACCTTCAGCAGCAATAATTTGAGGTAACTGTTTTCAGTATGACTTTCTGAGTGTCTGAAAATGAGGTCTGTGTACGAAGGCTGATGTTGTCTGTAGGTTTGTATTTCAATTGCATAACTATTGTTTGATTTCAAGTTCACTATTGTTGTGTACAGAGACAAAATTACAAATTTCTTCACTGGCTAAATACCTATGGATCTAAATGTATTTAAATGTTTTTCTTTTTTTAAACTTTTAAATAATAAAAAAAAAGATTATAAATATGTTTTCATGATTGAATGATGATTGAGCTTTATATACTTAAAGGATCTCTTTTTGTCTTTCTTTTTTTTTTTTTTTTGGCGGGGTAATAGGGTTTTGTGAGCGTAAATCCTGTGAAATGAAAAATCACATCCAAGTTCCACGTCAGAAAGAAGACTGAATGAACAGCAGAACAGGGAAGTAAATCCTCACAAAACATTTTACACAAAGAGGTTGGCAGACAGGTGACGACTGTCCATCAATGACGTTAATTCACACAGAAAAAATATGTGTGGGTTCATGTGTCAAATCTAAGGCTAGTTTACACATGTTTTATATTGTTTTTGCAGTGATGGCACCCCTTTTTAAGAAATGGGAGGTGTGTTCCAACTTAGGGTGGATAATACTCCTCAGCCCTGATGGGATAGTCTATCCCAGGGTGCTGGAAAGGAATCTGTCAGCTAGTCAAACCTTGGATTCAGCAGGGACAAAGCAGTTTGTCCTTGTGGGGAACACAGAAAGAGAATGACAGAAAGGGAGACTGATAAATGATCTGGTGCAATGATTAGTAGAAGCGAAAGATGAGAATGAATGCAAAATGTTTCATTTCCTGGTTGATCTACATTCCTACCCTATTGTATGTGGCACTGGCTAAAAGCTATGTGTAGTGAAAGAAGAATAAGACTGCAGATACAAGCAGAAGAAATGGATAGTTGAATCAATATTGTATCTAAAGTATGTTTGAGGTTACTTTGTTGCTTTTTTTATTATTATTATTATTACTGTGCCTTGAAGATGCTTATTCAAAACTCAATGGATTTGGGTATTGATCTTGATGAACGTGGCTTCATAGTTTCGAGTACGTGGCTGACCCAGGAGGAAAAAAAGTAATGTAAACATATTGACAGCATGGATCTCTCAAAATTATTTATCTGTTTCTTTGCCACAAATATTTAAATGACTTTTATAAAGATGAAAACGTATTATTACATTAAAAAAAAAAAAAAAAAACTTGCAATTCTTATGTAGCATTAACTGAAATGGAGAAATAGAATCACCAAACACCACCAAATCACCAAAACTCACCAATCACCAAACCCCATCAGAACAGAATGTTTGCATGCACTATATTACAAAGTATTTGCTCTTTTTCGCCCTCACACACGAGTTTACATCCCGTTTTTAAGCCATAGGATTTAACATGATTTAATTCATCCCAAAGGTATTTGGGATATCGTTTTTGAGGTCAGGAGTCTGTGCAGGCCAGTAAAGTTCTTCCACAGCAAACTCGCTCATTTATGTCTTTATAGACCTTGCTTTGTGCACTGGTTTGCAGTCTTGTTGGAACCATGGCCATGACCACGCGTGGGACCATCCTCACATCATTCCCACAAAGTTGGAAGCAAGAAAATGTCCAAGATGTCTTGCTGTGCTTCTCCACTATCTAGAGTCCAGTAGCGATGTGTTTTATACCACTGCATCTGGTGCAGCTGCTCATTCATGGAAACCCATCACATGAAGCTACACACTGCTCTCAAGTTATTCTGAAGGCCACATGAAGTTTGGAGGTCTGTAGCGATTGGCTCTGCAGGTGGCCTCTGCACACTATGCGCCTCAGTATCCGCTGACTCCTCTCTGTAATTTTTCATGGTCTACCTGTTCATGGCTGACATGTTGTCATTCCCAATCGTTATATTACCAGTAAAAGTTGACTGTGGAATATTTAGTGGCGAGGAAATTTCACAACTGGACTTGTTGTACAGCTGGCATCTATCATGTTACCATGCTGGAATTCACTGTTTCTACAGCATTTCTTTGCCAAGGTGCTTGATTTTATCCACCTCTGGCCACAGAAGTGATTGGAACACCTGATGTGGTGTGAATGAGACACGGCGAGTCCACAGGTCAAGTTTCTGAAACATTTTATTGAATGCGGAAGCGTGTACAATACGCCACAACTCTGTAGCTCAGGTGGCAGAGCAGGTCAGCCACTAATCAGAAGGTTGGTGGTTCGATCCCAGGCAGCCTCCTGGCTGCATGCCAAATATCCTTGGGCAAGATACTAACCCCATGTTTGCCTACTGGTGGTGGTCAGAGGGCCCGGTGGTGCCAGTGTCCGGCAGCCTCGCCTCTGTCAGTGTGCCCCAGGGCAGCTGTGGCTACTATGTAGCTTGCCATCGCCAGTGTGTGAATGCGTGCGTGAATGGGTGAATGACTGAATGTAGTGTAAAGCGCTTTGGGGTCCTTAAGGACTAGAAAAGCGCTATACAAATGCAGGCCATTTACCATTTACAACTCTCTCTTCCCAAACCCTGATTCCGTGTGTTTAACACAGCGGGCGTGATTGCGGATGCAGTGCAGGTGCGTCCGAACGGCACCGCAGACCACACCTCACCACACCTGAATTTAGTGATTTAAATGGGTGAGTGAATACTTTCGGCAGTATACTATATATCTTGTGGAGAGTAGTGCCCCCGCACAGTGCAGCCAGGATGAAAGCCTAAGTAAAAATCTCATATGTATTTTTTTTATTTAGATGGGTCAATCTTGCCCATTGGGAAATAAAATCCAATAAATTCTACAACTCTGTAGTTTCAGAGTGAGTCAGGATTTTAGGGCAGTACTGTGGCACATTTTGCTTAGGTGAGCATATTTTCTCACATAAATCTAATAGAAACGTATTTCCAATATCAGTGAGATACCACAAGCTGTTTTGGTTTGTATGCATCCACTAACAGACAGGGTATATAGTCCATAATGCTTTCAACTGAATGATAATTTGGCATTTTGATCAAACAAGGCAAGTAAAATTTAAAAACAGGTAGCTAAACATATACTCACTGCCTTTATTGGGTACACTGTTCCAACTGTTTATCTATACAAATATTAACCAGTGACATGGCAGAAACCCAATGCATACAGCTATGGTCCAAATGAGCTGCTGATGTTCAAACTGAGGATTAGAATGGGGAAGAAATAAAAAATAAATATGGGATGGTAGTTGATGTGAGAGACGCTAGTCTGAGCATTTCAGAAAGTAACAATCTTCTAGGATTTTCCAGCACAATCACCTCTAGGGTCTGAAATAATGACTCTTTACAACCAAGGGATACAGACGAGCATCTCTGAGCTCAAAACACATAGAACCTTGAAGCAGATGGACTACAGCAGCAGAGGAACGCACTAGGTGTCACTCCTGTCAGCTAATAAAAGGAAACTGAGGCTACTGTTTGCACAGGCTCACCAAAATTTGATAATAATAGTTTGGATTGCCTGGTCTGATTTGTACTGTGACACTGAGATGGACGGGTCAGAATTTGGTGTAAACGACATGTAAGCATGGCCCATCCTGCTTTGTATCAATGGTTCAGGTTAGTGATGGTGCTGTAATGGTATGGGGGAATTTGTATTTATTTATTTAGGCACACTATTATTTAGGCCTTTTAGTATCAACTTTAAACACCACAGCCTGCCTAGGTATTGTTGTTCACCCCTCTATGAATACAGTGTACCCATGTTCAGATGAATAACATGCCAAAAAGCTCAAATAATTTTATTAACAGTTTGTTAACGATGTGTGATGCCTCTCACAGTTACCAGATATCAATCCAGGAGAGCACATGAGGGAACGGATGCTTCACATCACGGAGGTGCAGCCGACCAATCCGCAGTACCGTGTGATGCTGTCATGTTGATATGGGCCAAAATCCCAAAGCAATGTTTCCCACATTTTTGAATCTATGTCACAAAGAATTAGGCTCATTCTCAAAGCAAAGGTACTAGCAAAGTAGCCAGCGAGTGTATCTTTTTATTCATTTACCTTCATCAATAGAGTTGCTGTTGCATCTGATCAACAACTCCTGGTTGATAATATTTTCAACAAACGTATTATTTAATCATCAGTATGTCAAGTTAAAGCTGATGAGACTGTAATATTCAACCTTCCTGAAAATATGAATTAATCTTACATGACTTAACTATGACCTTCAGAATGCAAAGAGGCAGAGCTGAAAAAAACACCCAGTATCAAATATTTAAATTTACTACATACACATAGTGAGTTCTGTCACTAAATGTTCCTCTCTTTGTAAACTAGTTGATATGCAATCGATATTTTAGTCAGATATCAGTTTTTCATTATATGATCAATATAGACGTGTGTGATAGAGCGACTGGGTTTTATCTTCAGCACAGACTCTGTCTCTGTGGTTTTTCTCTAACCTGTTCTCTGATCCTTCAGACTCATATTGCCTAAAGACATACGGTACATTTTATCCCCAAATGCATTACCACTACAAATGCATTGGTGAGCTCTCCACAAAAGAATAATACCATAAAATACATTGACATAATTAAATTTTCTCCTAACATTCACGTGTTTAGAATAGCAGGTGAGAGTTACAAATGCGGGCAAAAATAAAAGGCTGGAACACGTAACTTAATTAAAAGTCTTGAAAATGTCATTCTGTGTCTTTATTAATAAAAGAAGGTTTATAATTAAGAGCCCTGATTGAATTCTGCCCTTGTCCTGAAGACGGCGTACTGAATTTAAAACATTTGCCAATTTTACTGCAAAATATAATTACTATTACTTTATTGTGGGTTGAATCCAGTGCATTCACAATAAGGGAAGCAGAGGATAAGGAGACTGGGTGGATCAAGTGAAGTGTGAGAGTGAAGGGTCCTTAAACAAGGAAAAGAAATGCATGTTCGGGACCATATCAAAGCTTTTGGGTTTGTGTGTCTGTCTTTCCCTTTTATATTTCACTCATTGTACTTTAGTATAATATTCTGTGACTTTTACTTCACCTCTTCCACCCAGACAGTTATGTAATGCAGTATAATATATCTAACAACAAAATGTGTCCCTATTCAGAAAACATCTTACCAAATCCATCTATTAAAAGTGTCTTGACTTTGTAACATTGGAGCTGGAGAATCCAGAGAGTCAAACAATTTAGGGAGGACAGCAGATATACAATATACCATGAGGAAAAACAACATTTAATCTAAAAAAAAGGTTGAGGATGTGTGTAAAATAGGGACAGTGTTTCTACATTTAAGTCTGAAAAAGTGAGGCATCAGTCACCCAATCAAAGCGACTGTCACTCGTCACTCACTCTGACACTGACCAACAGCCAACATGGCTGAGGCTGCCCCCTCAATTAAAAAAAAGAAAAGAAATAAAATGCCTGGAAGTGAAAGCCAGTAGCTGATTTCAACATAGTTAAGAGCTTTGCAATCAATGAAGAAGTGATGGTTTTTAAAGCTTAAGCCAAAGTACAGCCTCTTCTCACCTGATTCATTTTATCTTTGGCTGCCTAACAGTAATTCTGTATTAATCCTTGAATCTTATGAAACCGTAATAGAGTTCAATCTCTATTTTTAATCCTATGTTTACAATGTGTAAGAAGTGAGAGCTGACTTCTAATTCAACAACATTAAATGAAAGGTTAACACTTCTATGCTTGCCTTTTAATCAGTAGGAATGTGTCAACATTCACAGTTTAAGGTGTGAAACAGGAACTAATGTGTTTTTACACCTTACAGTTTAGACCAGATGTCATCAGATTCTCTTATCAGTATAAGAGGAGTACGCTTTCACCAGCATCAACATCCATCTTCATATATTTTTTGTACTCTCAGTAATGTCCCTAAATCGCAGATGTCAAGTACCAGGAAAATATAGTGAAAGCTTAAAAAAGCTGGATGATGTGCCCCAAAAGGCATCTCAGCTGACTCCAGGTATGCAATGTGCATCTCAAGCATGCAGGGTTACTTCTCTGTAAAAAAAAAAAGAAAAGAAAAAGAAATGGAAAAAAAATGTAAAGGGGGTTTTGAAGACCATGCCAAATTTGAATTCACCTTTTAACCGGCCTCTGTTCCTTCCTTATGCACCTCTGGACTGTCTTCTACCTTTTAGAAAGCTCACTACATCCCACTCAAGCCATTTGAGCTTAAGATGTAGACGAGAGAGACTTTATTATTCCCCAGTGCTGGTAAATTCCTGTGTTACAGCAGCCAAAATAGCAAAAGAAAAACACCAAATGACAAAAATAAAATAATAATAAAGTTAAATAGAATAGCTAAATAGAATAGAATGACAAAAGAAAATAAGAGTAAGGTAAAATGACTAGCAAGAAGATGACTGAACTGGTAGAGAATTAAACAAAATGAATTAAAATAATCTCTTAACAAGTAAAAAATCAAAATGCTATGTAAAACATTGAAAATGCCACATAAAACAACCGCAGCAAATATCAAATGACACTGAAGTGGTTCACTATAAACAGTTTAACATGAAGCGAACAGTGCAATGAAGTGATTAGCGTCTCATCTTCTCTAGTGTGTCAGAGGAGATATAGCTCGTGCCAACTCTTTCAAATAGATATTTATTTTAGAGGAAGAGGACAATGTCACAGAGGAGGCAAGTACAGCAGGAAGTGGTAAGTGAAGATTGTGCTTGTGTGTTAAAAAAATTAAATTAAATTCCTGTTTCACTGTGTGGGCGCACAGCAGCATGCTGGCACGAGCCACAGTCTCCCTAAGACACTTTACAACGTTACAGTGACATCCTGACTCTCATGAGTGTCACAAAAAAAGACAAGCGTTCTCCTGGTTGCACTTTTCACCTGCTGCTTTGACACGTTGCCACTGAAAACTGCCATTTGGCTTGGTTGTTGTTGCAGTTGGGGGCATGGGTTATTTGGAAAATATGAGTGAAGAGTGATGAAAACACCTTTATAGCTTTGTGAAAGAAATGGGTTATGTAAAGCAACATAATGCAACTCCAGTTCCCAAACAGGCACTACAATATGTAAAATGCAAAGAAATAAAAAAAAACAGAGTCCAATGCTTTGTAAGTCTCATAAACATATTTTATTCACAGTAGAAAAGAAATCAATCACATATAATTAACAGGAGAAAATGTATAATTATTTAAAAAATATTCACTCATTTTGAATTTGGTGGCAGCAACACATCTCAAAAAAGCTGTGACAGGGCCATGTTTACCAGTGCGAAGGCTCCTCAAATCATTTAACAGCCCGTTCCTCTTTAGTCCAGGAGATGCAACATCCATTTTTAAAAGGTTTTACCCCGAGGAACGTCATTTCAAAATCGTTCCACAATTTTTTCAGATTTTGATGAACCTCTGCCTATTTTTACTTGAGAAACTCCACCGCTCTGAGATGCTCTTTTTATATCCAATCATCTTTCTTACCTGTTGCCAATCAACCTAATTAGATGCAAATGTTCCTATAGCTTTTTCTGTTTAGCATCACTTTCTTTTCCAGACTTCCACCTAAACTTTTTTGAGATGTGCTGCTGGTACCAAATTCAAAATGACCTTATTGTTTTTGCTTACAGTGATAAAAAAAACAACAACAACAATTTTATCACTTTAAATATTTAATATGTTTTCTGGGTTCTTTTATAGATAAAAGTGTGTTTATGACATTTGCAAAGCATTGCAATCTGTTTTTACTCAATACAACATGTTTAAAAATGATTGTGGTGGCACTGTACCGATAAACTGCACTTTATCCTTTATTCTATTGCAACACATTTTACTTTAAAATGTATTTTAAAAGGTTTCTATGCTGCCTATCCTTACTTTCAAGATACTTCAGTGTGCCCACAGTGCCTGGCATCTGCTATATTTCACAAGTCCTGAATCCCTGAATTAATCTGATAGGCTTATAGCACTGTGCAATGTCACATAGATTGCCCCAAAGAAGAATGCTAATATTAAAAGTAAAAAAGGAAACAGTTTTTTGACTAAAAACAAAGAAAAGGAGAATTTTCTTCAAAAAGTTGACATGGACAAAGGACAGGTTAAAGGCATAATAAACTCTTGAGCACAAGAGAAGCGAAGGACACTTAGCTGAAAAGGGTTCAAGAACTAATGTGAACAGCAACCCTATCAGAGAGGAAGTACAGAGAGAAACAGATCTGAAAGAAGCAGATCAACAACCCTCCCTGCTGCAGAGATCATTAAGACTTATTCTGCTGCATGCAGTTTGCCCAGTACTTCATTGAGAGGGACAGTTAGATCATGCCCTTGTAGAATTGCAGCACAGAGTGCACTTGGGACTGCAGTGCAACAGCAAGCTCCTGTCACATTAAGTCTTTTTACATGACGTTTCCAGGGACTGCAAAAGCAAAATACAACTGCACATTACATAGTCTCAGCAGATGCTGGAAGTTGGCAATGTAAAAGAGACTTCACCCACAATACACAAGAGGCTCCAAGTCAAGATATATAAACATAGTATATTTAGGATCCACCCTGTCAACAGAAATGTTCATTGTATAAAATGATTTGCTTTGGCAAATCTATTTTAAACAACATGTCTGCTAGATAGTGTTGCAGACTTCTGCTGAACTACACTGAGATGCTTAGTGTAGACAAATGAAGACCCAAAAAATTGTGTCACTGTATATATATATATATATATATATATATATATATATATATTGGGTTGTTTTGTTTTTACAGAAATCAATCACATTTATGTAAGCATTTTAGTTATTGCTGCACAAACTAGTGTCAGAGTGTCCATCTTCCATTAAAATAGTCTCTGTACCAAATTTGGTTTGCATAGGTGTGAGATAAGGGCTCAGTCACACTACAGTAAAAATAGGATGGCAACCTCCCCAAGGTGATTGCATAGAACTTTTTTTTACCTTCCATGACACATTGCAAGTAGCTGCAGCAACTGCAGGTGTTGCAATGTCAGCCAGAGCAAAGATCACCCGGTGAGAGGCAGGAGAATGGTGAAGGTATGCAAATATCTGTATATTATTTAAAAATCCAGACATACTGCGAACATGTTGCAATCAATCTGAGTCAGCTGATGAGTGCAACTTGTCTGTAACACATCCCTTTGCATTAGAGGACTAGACTCAACTGGTTAAAAGCTGGTTGTATTCCAGTTATATTCCGAAAAAGAAAGGTTGCTGACCACTTATGGTATTTTCCTATTTACCTTCAAAGGCAAAGCTACCAAACACCAACAAAACTCTATCATTAGTCACAGATGAATTTTAGATTTTTAGTTCTGGCTGGACTGTCAGCATGTGAATTTTTGTCTGTAGTTCATCACAAGCAGGTTGCGTGTAACTACCCATTCAGTTGCAAAGAGATAACATGACTGTCTCCATCGTATTGCTTTCTTATTGCTGTGCTGAGTCCCCAAAGGCACTTTGAGGGTGCCAGTTGACTGCAAGTGGTTATTTTAAGCAACCATTTTGGAAGCAATGAAGTCATTAGTTCATTGCACAAAGTCGCAGTAATTTTGGTCATGCCACAGTTTTCCCTAGTTGTGACTGTAGTGTCACCTAACTTCACTTTAGGCAGCTTTGTGCCATTTTTAATTGCTTGTGACAAATAAACACTTTAAAAATCCATCTGATTTTATTATGCTTGATCAGAAGATCATCTTTACCAACTTTGATAAAAATATGGAAAAAAAATAATGTGGCCTGCGACAATTATTTGAATGTTTTCATAAAATGTGGTATGATGAAACTTGGATTTAGGCCCAGACTTTGTGAATCAAGTTCATCAAGTTTAAAAGTACATAACAAAATTTAATGGGCTTCATCTTTGCCTGTGCTTCACTTCAACCTTCATGAAAATTGGCATGATAGGCAATGACATCACAACCTCCTTGGCAGAGGAAATCAATCATTTATACAGTGGTGTAAATATCAGAGGAGACACAGGGGACATATCCCACTCAGGACATAGAACATGGGCATTTATCCCCATCTCATCAAATAAAAACATGAAAGTAGCAAAGCAACTTATTTAGGGGGGGGAAAGATCATTTTACTTAGCAATGGGTCTTTTCTACTCCCAGAATATGAATATGAATTATGAGTTCATATAACCACTGAAGCTTTTGTAGCAAACATAATCATGCTCACCATGCACAAACACACTCAGTCACCAGCAGCAGCAGAGCCTCTCGTCTGGTGCTGTGCTCAAGCAAGCAGGTTGATAACCGTGGAAGAGTCAGAAGGAAAAGAAGTCTAATATTTTATTTTATTCTTTGTTTTTTCTCAAAATCTGTCAAAACTAAGTAACCTGCTTCACAGACACACATTTGTGACACGTTCTGTGTTCAGAAAGTTTGGAACATGAGCTGAAATCTCAATGAATCACATACCAGATATTAAAATTCAAATAATTTATCATTGAACTGAACAGGTGACACATACATATTTAAGCAGGTTACTTCCCCAAACAAAAGACACAAAGGCATTTTGATATCAGACAGAACTGCCAACTCATTACACTCATGACTCCCATGTCTGGAATCAGAAAACCAGAGTATTATCAGTAAGTGACAGTGGCGGCTGCTGGTAAATTATTAATTTTAATTTTAATTTTTTGGTCATCCGATGGGTCAAACAATCTAAAGCACCTTACAGGCAGGCCAAGAAAAAAAAAAACAAATCTAAAATCTACGCAAACACTTCCTTATCTTTTAAACCTTTGCAATTAAAAAAAAATACCCCTTTAAAAACAAAAATATCTACATAAATCTTGAATAAACATGAACCCTTCATAACAAGACCAACTGGGGCAGGTAGCCTCTACTTGTACATGAATTTTCTCTCCAAACCACAGAAAATCCCTGGATTATCAGAATCTGTATTTTTATCATGGCCAAGCAAGGCCAACTCAAAGGCTTCACAAAAGTTAACCCAGTCTGTGATTCTAGACAGAAGGTGGTGATTTTTATCACCTCTTTGTTGTGTTGTCTTCTGCCAATTTGATTGCCCTCATTCAGCTGTTCTACTTTGCTAAAAAAGTGTAGCTTCATGATACTGTCCAAGCGGTCACTGCGACTCTCGAGACTTTTGCACTTTTCAGTTAAGTGCTTCAAGTCCCGTACACCTGTGGAGGCATGGAAAACAAAATCATTGCTCACACATCCAGTTAGCCAACTCAGCTTGTCGTATAGCGTACTGGAGAAGGTCCATGTATATGCTTTTCCACAATCGATGGACTGCTGCTGACTAAAAGCAGGGTCGGGTCCACCAACTACCTTAAAATGTCAAGAGCTAGCTAACAACAAGTGTCTGTTCTTGTTCAAGACAGAAGTGTCTGTGCTGTGTGAATGTTGCTGAATTGTCTGATCAAATTCTTAAACAAGGTAGGTCATTCATGCCAGTTGGTCATGCCCGCGAGGGGCAAATTTCAAGCTAAAACTGAAACTCAGCCTTTAATTTTTGTTATTAATTGTTTGTGATGGATTTGTTTCCTTGCAATATTTTTACAGATGCGGCACCTCAACAGCCCTCTATTGATGAGCCATGACTGGTAAGTGATGCCTATTTCTGTGACTGGTTAGCAGGGGTAACATTAAAAGACAAAGTATAACAATTATTTGAGAGAAATACAGAGTGCCTGAGTGTTACACCCCAGCTCTGCTAGGTGACAGGGGAGGTAACATAAATGAGCCCAAGGACAGGAGAATCAGTTTTAAAAAAGGTTTACTACAAACTTTGAACAGAAAACCGGCAACCAATTAACACATAAGGCATTAACATGGGTGAGACTAAAAGCTAAAATTTAACTAAGGCAAGCTAGCATCAAAAAACTCTAAACAAACTAAGCTCAACAATATACTGGGGTTAACATGCAAAGCTCAACACTATGAACGGAGTTGAGCGAGCACAGTTCAAAGAGGGAGGCAAGAAGGGCAAACTGCATGTTCACTCCTAAGCAGCAGCCCACTGAGTGAAGGATCTCCAGCCTATTGTAGCAGCAGGTGAGCACGATCAGCCACTGATTGCTTCATGGAGCGCCACAGGATTCCCAGGAAGCCAATAGCCTATGTGGGTTGACACACGCAATCAGCATACACGAGGGCTGGCACGAGGCTCCAGCTAGCCAATCATCAGCGAGTCCTGGCACTCTTGGATTTGCTTTAAGAGAAAGGCGGTCTCACTCCCTCCGAGGCCCAGGGCCGTAACACTGAGATTTTGACATTATATTCCACTGCATGTCAAACTGCTTCATATTTCGTGAGCCTACGCTCCAGTGCTCAAACAAAAACTACAAACATGCATTTTATTTCAAAGTTAGATCCTTTACATCCCAATCTCACACCTGTAACTTCTCTCAGGGGATTAAAGCATCATTATCATTAGAGGTAGCAGTGTTTCATGTTTTGCTCCACATTAAAAAAAAAATATTGAGACAGTATTCTGGTACAAACACTTTAGGTTTGACTAAAGTGATCACTGATCTTCTTCTTCTTGGTTTGGGACAGTTGGGAGGAATGGCTCACCATGGGTATTTTTTATGAATTTTACTTATTTTTCCTCTTTAAACTCACTGTCCATATGTTCCATTGGTATAGAGTCCTCAGTTCAAATAGAGCAGCCATCTAACCAGCTGGTAGTCAGAATGCGCGGCCCATGACCATGCTCTTTCTCAGCAAGTGGATACTGAAACTGCTGTTACTGCTGTGCTTTACAAGCTAACGAACTGGCTGTTTGCCTGAACAAGAACAGTGGTAGTTTCATAAGCAGGCCTGATGTGGATTGAGGAGTAAGACAGAGATTAGGCTTTGTAATACTGAGATGTCTAATGTTTAACCGTCTTTGACATCCCATTTGCTCCCTTTGGCAGCCCTTTAAAGATGACGAGAGCACTGCTATTTAACTTGGTGTTTTGTTATATTTTATAGGTCTATATCCAGAAGGTTATGTAATTGACTAAATGACATGTCTTGTGTTGTTTTTATGTTTATTGCTGCTCCCTGTAATATCGTATTGTTTAGAATCACCAGTTAACCTAACAAGCAGTATTTGAACTGTAGGTACCCAGAGAGGACCCACGCAGCCACAGGGAGAACATGCAAGCTCCACATATAACGTGAACCCACAGCAGGCAGGTTGACACCTGGAACTTGTTGTGAGGTAAGAGTAATCTGCACCTCTGTGCCGCCCCAATAAAATGTGATAAAACAACAAAAAATAGAGGAGATTTGGCTTACTAAATGTGTAAAGATATAATAACCACAGCAAACATCATATGACATTAAAGTGGCTCAGTATATTAATGGTGCAAAATGCAGTGGACAGTGAAATAAAGCAAATTGTAACTGTGGTGACCCCTGCATAACCTGCTGGCATGCAAATATAGCAGTTAGGCTACTGTGTTTTCCTATTTGCCCTTGAAGGTACCAGGCAAACATAGTCGCTACATCCGGAGAACAGGATTTGAACACCTGGGCCAAGCTTAGAGGAGAAAAGTACAACCAGATATTTTCTCTCTTTTTCTCCTCCTCCTCGCTCTGCCCCACTCCTTTAGTTTCATTCTTGTCTTCTTTTCACAACGCCCATTAGTGCCCCATTATTTCACACTCTCACATCTACATTACTGATGTTACTAACTGATGCACCCCATATTTGGAGCACTGAAATAAATATCTTAATTTGCAGCCATCAACTGTGTCCTTTTCCATTTATTGTGGCCTATAAGCCGAGTTAAGACAAAATGGGGTTTCGTGCAGCAAATACCTAATTTTTCCACACTCTTACCATTTTCTACTCCACCTAAAAGGACCTCACTGATATTTTGATAAATGTCATTACTTTGATAATGTCACTGGAGCCGTCTTAGCCCTGATGAAAGTAGGGTGCTCTGTCAGGTGTTTTATTGTGCTCTCTATCTACAGATGGAAGGGCTCTGTCAATTCTTCGCCCCTTTACTTAACTACCTTTGAGAAAGGTCAGCAAATCCAGATTTTAATAAATAGGAAGTGATTCAAATCTAGTTTTTCTAGTCAAACTGTAACAAAAGTCACTCTTCTCCTTTACTACTGTTGTTCTTTCTCCATGACAATTATTCTTGGCATTAAAACAGACATCTTGATAATTAATATCAAACCTCATGTAATCATTGATCACAAGATTACTGTAATTGCTGCCATTTAAGCCGTAAATATTGAGTTTGGTTACAAGGAGCGATATAAATTATGTAATCTACATGGTAGTTCTCTCAGTCAGAAGCGGCTGAAGTGGAGACAATCATGACGACTAATAGGAGGGTGTTGTTGATGAAGTGGAAGTGAAATTATCCACAAGGATAATGAGTCATGTCTCAATGTGACTCCGTTACACCATGCCAGCACTGCAGCACCTTATGCCACTCTAAATACTGCTGCTATCTGGCAACTCTTTGCTCACTCCTGAAACTCGTTAATTGACCACAGAAACCTTATAGTGCTTTGTCTGCAGTTTTTCATGAACCAAGGGGAAAAAAAATTACCATTTATTAATTCTCAATTTATTGTGCAATTATTATGCCTATTTGATTTAAAATGTATTAAAATAACCAGGGAGAATTTTGAATTTTGCCAGTTAGAGCAGTTTGCTATGTTCAGTGTTGTAAAATCAAATGCTAGTTCTCTTGCTTCTTTTGTTGTCTTTGTTTTTCAGGAGGTAAAAATGCCTTCTTGTTTTTAAAACTCTTACCATTAGCTGGTAAACTTTACTTTCCATACAATTTAGATAGTTGGTACAAGGAAATCTAGACATTGCTCGGCACTTTATGGTGGATTGCAGTAAGTCAGTCATCCATGGTGGCATGCAATTAGAAGTGCCTGTGGCTATGTGCTACTTGAATTACTTCTCAAACACTATTTTCCCACAACACTGGATCTACTTCACATATAAGCCACTCACAACCACATTCTTGAAAGGGAAAGGGTCAGTCAGTAATTGGTGTATCACTTCAACTCGCATTTCAGCTTCTCTCGTTAGCTGACAATGAGCGCAGCACACGTTGGCATGTGGCTAAATGAACGCTCGACTCACAAAACCTGAGAAGATTTGGAGTTCTCTGGCTGAATTTATCCAAGTACTAACTTTTAGGAGGCTGTTCTACTGCATAAACATTGTTGTAAAAGCAAGAAGTCAAGTAATCTGAATTAAAAATTGTCACACAAGTCTATATAGTCATAAGAAAAGGCTTTCACATGTTACGCAGTCCTTTGAAATCCTAAGTACACCACATCATTTAACAGCTTGTGCAACCACCTTTATCAGAAATAACATGAAGTAGTTGTTTTCTTTCTCGCTTTGGTTACACTGATATGGAGGAATTTTCCTTAAGGTTAAGGTACCACCACAGCATCTCAATCAGGCCATTGCAACACCTTAATTCTTTTCTTTTCAAGCATTTCAGTTTAAGATTTGCTGCTGCATTGTTGTGGTTCACCAGTTTTATAAAAAGCTTTAGCTGTTAGACAGACAGTCTCATATTTTATACTTTGTTATATAGAGTAGTTCATGGTCAGCTCAATCACTGCAAGGTGTCCAAGTCCTGTAGCTCCAAAACAAGCCCAAATCATCATCTTTCTATCATCGTGCTTACAGCTGGTATGAGGTGTTTGTGGTGATATGCTGCATTTAGCTTTCTCCATACATGGCTCTGTGTATTATGGCCAAACTTCTCCACTTTGGTCTCATCTGTCCAAAAGACGTTGTTCCAGAAGTCTTTGTTCAGATGTAACTTTGCAAACCTAGGCCATGCTCCTATGTACTTAAAAAAAAAAGACAAATCTTTCTTTCTTTCTCTGTTCCAAACGAGCCAAACTCATTTAGTCTCTTTCTTATTGTACTGTCATTAACTTTAACTGTAAACACTCTAACTGAGGCCTGTAGAGTGTGAGATGAAGTAGCTCTTGGGCTTTTGCAGTTTTGTTGACCATTGCGTGATCTATTTTTGGGATGATCTGAGGGAACAGCCACTACAAGAAAGACTGTGGCATTGTGCGAATACATGTCTGAATTTTCCAGACCAGCAAACTGAGGTGATTACACTTGCTGATGATCCAGCAAGTTTAACTATGTTGTGGATACTTTCTTTTCCACATGACTGTAATATAAACATGGTAGAATGTCTATAAGGGTTTTGAAGCCATTTTCTCTCAAATTTTAGAAGTAGAACATTTTCGGAAAATTGTAGCATGACATTTTTCACACTGGATGGGGACCTTTGGTGGAATCAATGTGATCAAAAGTAATCACAAAAAGCAACACTGTTTTTTGTGTTCACAGTCCTTGCACCACAATGTTTGTGTGTGCTCATCTGTACATTTGAAGGTACATAGAAATGTCTTGAAAGAAAAATACCATCATTGAACTGCTTTCTCAGAAATTGAAACATTTTTCAAAGGTATTATTACAGAAGAGTTTGTAAAGAATATTTTGTTGCTGCTGTTTTGCTCTGGGTGAAAAAAAAAGAATTGCTCTCTGCTTCTCAGTTATTACAGTCTTTGTATATCACACACGTGTGCTCGTGCTACTGACTACCAAGTAAGGCACATTAACAGACAAAGTATGCTAAATGGAGCAGGAGCTGAACTTGTTGTTAAAGAATTGCTAATATGATCTCATTTCAATTAAGGAAAAATGCATTTTTAAGTTATCTAAGATTTAATTCCTTTGTTACCATTCCAGTGAAGTAATGGGCATAAATGTACCTTTCTCAAATCCTTTGACAGTTTGTTAACATTGTAAACATTCTCAAATATCATAATGAATAATTACAAACAAAAGATCTGACCTTATAACAGTCAGGCAAGAATTTTGTGTTCGTTGCCATGCATATATCCAAATGAATTAAGATTTTGGATGATTTAGTGTTATGAGTTTCTATGACTTTAACTTATAAGGAAACCACATAAGTCACTGTCAATCAGAAATGTATTATATGTTGCTTTACAGAAATCATAATACCTGCAGACATATGGCACAAACGGGTTATAACTATTATATGTAATTATAATAACAAGTTTATGTGCCTATGAATATTTTATTTTAGTGCAGCTGGTTGAGAGCATGGGGCAACACAAACCCAGCTTGAGAGAGACAAAAGCTAGTGTACTCCTAGTCATAGATCCCAAGTCTCAAGATATTAGAGAATAGAGATGGTAGTACATTAGGTGACTGAATATAATTAGTTGCATTGACCAACTGTTCGCCCAGGGGTTGAACGTGCAGTTAATGAGAATTTCCTTTAATGTGAATTTCTGTTTATGTAGATGCAACAAATTTGTAATTTTCACCAATTTATCTCATTTAGCTATATAACTACAGATTACATGGATTTGACAACTCGATGCTATTAAATTGCAAACTGATAGTAGACTACATCTTATTGGCACTTTATTTCTATCTTGATAGACCAAAGTCAGTGTGAAGACGGCAACTAATTGCAAGCAATCACACACTTGTTCCCCGTCTTCAAAGCAACCATTTCAATGTAAAAAGAGCTCACACCGAATAATTTTAGTCGTGCCATGATTGCCAACCACTTTTTTTCCAAGTGTAACTCTGGTACACGAGTAAAAACTGTTAGTAAAACAGTAACTTACAAACTTGGCAGTTAGTACCTTTAAGTCGTTGCTAACTTCCAATTTTAAAAAAAATATATACTTGACTGAAAAAGATAGTTTAGATAAAACTCTATAAGGGAGGTGAAAACCACTAATGTGTTATGACAGTAATATTTTTTCCCTGTTTTTTTTTTTTTTTAAACAGCTGCCTGCTGCTGTTGGAGATAAGGTTCTTGATAGCTGTGAAATTAAACCATACATCAAATTTGGCAAGAAAACTGAAACAATCAGAGCTAAAGCCAACTATAAAGGTAGGGTTGCAGAAGGTCTTTGAAACAGCTTTGTGTCCATTTTATTGTGCAGTACGGTAGCTATTTCACAACTTGGAAGAAAAGTTGCCTGGTTTAAAAGCAATTGCATTCTGCTGCAGCTCCAAGTAAGCATCAGGACTTATACAGGTTTAATAAAAATAATTTATGTGACTAATAAATTTCCATTAGGCACATATAACCTTAATCAACAGAAAATATTATAGAAAGAGACAGAAGCAGACTGCTGAAGGAAAAGACAGTAAAGTACAAGTTGGAGTAAGAGGCCAAATATGGGCTTGCGTTAACAGTTGCTGCCTGAGGCTCTCATATGTTGAGTTACTTTCTCTTCAGTGCACTAAATCAGATTCCCAGGAGACCTGCATTCAGACAAGAAGCCCTGAGACATCAGAGGAAGGGTTCTGTATTACAGTGAAAAATGAACAAAGTCAAGTAGGATACTTTAATACTTTGGCATCACAATAAGAACATGGCTCATTATGTGCCAGAGTGTTGTCGAACTATAAGACGAATTATAATAATAACTAAACAAAACTACAACTCAACAAAATCTCTTTGTGCTGTCAAAGTGATGAGTTTAAATGCAAGAGGCATTAAAGAGAGAAGCATATCTCACCCATATAAAGGGAATTAAGATAAACAAGAGAATTTAATGCATTTCACATGAAAGAAATCCCACTTGATGCTCTTTGTTTTAGTAGCTTGATAAGCTAAGAAAATTGTTTCAGATTTACCACAAATAAACTCCTCTACACCACTAGAGGAAAGTGGCTAGATGCCATTTCTTTTGTTGTGCAGGGATAGCAATGGAAAAAAAATATATCACGCTTTGGAAATTCTAGCTTTCTGTCATTTCCACTTTTATTCATCCTCTACGCTTTGTTTGATAGAGATATTTTATTCATATCCAGGGGATAATTGGGGATTATCAACTCTCAGCTGGCATTTTGATGGCTTTTAAAGAACACTGATTTACTTTGAGAGAACCAACAGTGCATGACTAAGTTTAGCTTTATTATGAGCTTTCCAGTATACGGAAAAGAGGGAGCGACTGTGAAAACATTAAAGTGTTTCACAAGAAAAGGAAGTGAACTCAAACTAAAACAAAGTTGTCCACCCAATTAAATCAATCTCTTTTTGTTATGTAAAATATTTATGCGGTCTTGAGTTTATAGAAGCTGCAAGTGTTGCTGGATTTTGTAAAAGTCCTGAGTGGGCTCACATAATCACATTAGATTGGAGATACCGTTTGCGGTTTTTGGTTGTATAATGAGATTTGCTATTCTGCTTCTTTGTCATTCTTGATGGCACTGAATAAAAATGTATATTGTAATTCTTCTGCTCCTACTTGGTTTGCTCTGTATGTAGAACATCTCTCCATAAGACATAATCTTCTTCTGTTGATCTGAAGTTTCTCTGATGTTTTTTTTTTTTTCACCATTATGTTTTCAGGGTGTCGTCTGTACATTGCAAATGCAAGGCTCTCCTATTCTTCTCTGCATTACATCTCAGAATGTAATTTTTTTTCAAATTAAAAAAATGATTTTCCCTTGATCTTAGCTGCACAATTATTATTGTAATTAGTTTGAACAAGCCTCAAAAGTTGATTCTGTTCATCTGGACGTAGCGTTTTCAGTGGGAGAACCATTTCATCACTCATCCAAGTGACTCCCTCAGTCTCAGCTGACTACAGGTCAGTTCCTTGATCATTAATATGCAAATTCTCATGACCATAGTTTGATCAATAGTAAGATTGCAATAATTTCTCATGATTGTTCTTTGTCTTTTGTGACACTTTCATGTAAATTTTGGTATCACTCATGCTAGTCAGTCAGTATTGGTTAATCATGTTCCGTGAATTGTGGGAGGTCAAAATCATGATTAATCACTAAAATGTGATTAATTCTGCAGCCATATATTTAAGCATCTAGACATGGTCAAGACAGCCTGCTGAAGTTCAAACTAAGCACCAGAAGAAGTTTACAGAGAAACTTTCTGGTGAACTCAAGGAGAAGATTTCATGCCACAGGTCAGAGGACATTGGTCAGACTGCTTGAGCTGATAGGAAGGCAACAGTAACTCAAATAATGAGTCTTTACAACCAAGGTATGCAGAAGAGCATTGCTGACTGCACAACATGTTCAACCAACAGAAAATTAAAAATATATAACATGGTGATGAATAATGGTGTGGGGATACTGGCTTGGCACACTTCAGGCCATGAACAATTCTCCAGCACTTTGTTGAATTTATCAGAAGAACTAAGGCAGTTCTGAAGGCAGAACTGAGCCCAGGACTAGTGTACTAGCTGGTGAGTGTGTAATTGCTTGTTTTGGGGGCACAAGAGCATAAATAACACCCTCACAACCAACCCACTGATCATTTCTGAAAACAGTTTTTCCTTTCTCCCACACTGATTTCAGTGTCTTCCTCACTTCAAATGATTAAAAGCATCAAAAGGTCCTATCTTTCAGGTATACTGCACACATAACTAGTCTGGTTCATTTGTGATTGACCAGAATAGGTGATCACAAATGAAGAAATTGGTACCGCTAACGAACTTACTGAATAACAAACCTAATAATTTATTCATATCTTTCAAGATTGGATATTAGAAGAAATGCAGCCACTAGTGAGGGAATTTTACAATTCATAATATGTCAGTGGTTGTGATTAGTTCGGCTGTTAAAATGACAGTTGCTGGTGGTGCTTCTCATTTTTATGAGGTGTGTGAGTGAATGAGCAATGAATAAATTGTTGCATTTCTATTTTTTTTAAATATCCCACATTACAATCCCATATACTGTTCAGCATTGTAAGACATTCATTCTGCAGCCCATTGTCAGCGGTCTTGACAAGTTATAAAACAACGTTTTATCAAGCACAATGCCTTACTCAATTTGTCCCTCCCTCTTCATTCAAACTCCCACTCATGACGGTCTCCAAAATGTCATACTTGCACAAAGTTTAATGTTGTTAAGAGTTTGATGTTTGCAGTGCTTGTTATTTGTGTCTCTCCATTTATCCTTCAAAAGAAACAGTGAACTTTCTTTTCCCAAAATATTGGGCAGAGAGTTGAAAATATTAGACACACATAAAAGAAACACCTGTGCAACAGTCAAAGAGGTGAAAGCAATCATTGTAAATGCGTCATTTTCTGAATGGGTCAGTGCCCTCCCTACAAATAAGGGGAGTAATAAAAGAATCCCAGATTTCGTGTGTTAATCCAGCCGTCTGATTTCAGTCCGCCCTTCACCACATGCCAGCTTTTGGCACTGATTGACGTGGTGTATACAGACAACAATGTGGAACTTTTTGTCACTCCAGCAAACTGATTCAGGATAAAAGCTGCCCTACTGTGGCACTGGTAATCATGGTTCCTAGAATGAAGTTTGGGATCCCTAACGTTGCTCATCTCATGTTATAAAAACTGAACAGGGATTGCTATCATATGGTTATATAGTACAACACAGCAACACTCATATAGAAATTGGCAGTCTGCTTTTAAGCCCGTTATTGCTTGCATACATACAGTGCTGTGAAAATGTTTGTGTCTCCTTGTGCATTTCTGATAGTATATTTGTCAGACTTGCATGTTTCAGATCATGAAATTTTAATATCAGACAAAGATGACCTGAGTAAATACTAAATGCAGTTTTTAAATGATGATTTCATTTGTCAAGGGGGGAAAAAGGTCTCTAAAACCTAAGTAATCCTGTGTGAAAAGGTAATTGCCACCCCATTAATTAACTGTGTATAATCACAGGAAAGCTGAGTTCAATATCACTAGTATGTCTGTGACTTTCTGGACTTCTTTAAGTTTCCTTGAAGATGTTTCACCTCTCATCTGAGAAGCTTCTTCAATTCTAAGAGCAATTGGTGAAGAGTCCCAGATTTAAGCCCTACGGGAATGTCCCCAAGAGAGTCATGGACTCCCTATTGATCCTCCACCTAATCACACAAGCCAAGGTGTGAAAATGGGTGTGGTTCACAATCAGTCATGAACCCTTTGTGAAACCTAGCCTCACCCTATCATGTGATTTACTGAAGTCAAATGGCCCAGGGTGTGAGTGGGCGTTAAGGCGCCTGGGAAGGGATCTCCAAACTGGATAAAAATCTGGGACTCTCCACCAATTGCTTATATAACTAAAGAAGCTTCTCGGATAAGAGATGGAACGTCTTCAAGGAAACTTAAAGAAGTCCAGGCACTTTTCTATCCAAGCTCCTTAGAATATCACTATTCACACCCAGGCCTGCAAAAAGCAACACATGTCAAGAAACTAAAGACACATTAAAATGTCAAAGTCATTGACATCTATCAGTCTGGAAAGAGTTACAAAACCATTTAAGGCTTTAGGACTCCTGCAAACCACAGTGAGAGGCATTATGCCAAAATAGGGAAAACAGTGGTGAACCTTCAACTCATCTAGGAGTTCAGAAAAGAAAACAGAGCAACATCTAAAGAACTGTATGCCTCACTTGCCTCAGTTAAGGTCAGAGTTCATGATTCAACAATAAAAAAAGAGGCTGGACAAAAATGGCACCAATTGGAGAGTTCCAAGGCAAAAACCACTGCTTACCAAAAAGAACACAAAGGCTCATCTCACATTTGCAAAACAACTTGAAGAGCCAAAAGTCAACATTTTGGAAGGTTTGTGTCCCATTACATCTGGTATAAAAGTAACACAGCGTTTCCTAAACACATCATCCCAATAGCCTAATATGGTATTGGTAGAGTGATGGTCTGTGGCTGCTTTGCTGCTTCAGGACGTGACTATTTATAGGATTTTCGGCTCTCTAACTCCACCAGCAAGTCCAACAGCAAAAAAAAATAAGTTTTGGAGTGCATAGTTAAAGTTTGGACTTCAATCTGATTGAGATTCTTTGGCATGCCCTCATGTTGGAAAACCCACTAATCAAAACAATTCTGCAAAGAAGAGTGGGCCTAAATTCTTCCACAGTGATGTAAAAGATTCATTGGCAGTTATCATAAATGCTTGATTGCAGTTCTTGTGGCCAAGGGTGGCACAGCCAGTTATTAAATTTAGGGGAAAATTCCCTTTTCACATACAGCTAGGTTGGGTTTTTTTGCCTAATAAATGAAATCATCATTTTGAAACTGCATTTTGCATTTACTCAAGTTATAATTGTCTGATATTAAAGTTTCTTTGATGATTAAAGTGTGACTAACATGCAAAAAACAAACAAATCAGGAAGGGTTTGGGTTTGTTTTTTTACAGCACTCTATCACAGTTGAAGATAAAGCGCAATAATCAATACTGAGAAAGTTTCACAAAAGGTCAAAAACGTGTTAATTAGTTTGTACCAGAAGAACACAATATGAAAGCAGCAAAACTTACACTTAGATTTAGATACAGTACAAATAAAATGTCTCTCAGGGCTCTGACTGGCTTGTAGTCAATCTCCACTACATGTTCGAATTTTAATAATGCATTGCCTTTAAAAAACACACTTGTTCTCGGAGATAACACTGTGCTCAAAGCAAAAACCAAGCGTTGAATGTGTCCAAGTGAGCAATGCAGCATGTGTGAATGTGTAACAGCATAGGTGTCACATATCCTCTTGAGGTCAGCACATAAACATTCACCCCACATACACGGACACATGCGCGCGCACGCACACAAGGTTTACAATTAGTGTTCTGGTGCAATAGGCTGCAAAAAGTGCAATTCCCCTGTATCTAGGAAGCCCAGAGATTTTCTGAGCAGACATGACCTCTGACTGGGACTATGACTAATAGTGTGTGCAAGAGGGGCAGGGTGCAACAGCAGGTTAGAGCACTTTCATTCCTTCTCAGCACATCAAAGAAGGCAGAAACAGCATACTAAAACAAGTGACAGAGGTTTTCTTCATTCATTCTTGTAATTGTAAGTTAAGAGAAGGAGTGAGAGAATGATTCATTTTCACCTAATTCTTATTTTCTGACAGGAACAGTGGTTAGTGATTTGAAATTACACTGATTCTAATTAGTGGAATACTTATCATTCTTTTGTCACATTTTTCTTGGGCTACTTAATGAAGTAATCACAGTGATCATGTGATTGGCAGAAATGTTTTAGATTTCTGTGAGTCACAGTGGAAGTGATGCTGCTATTATCAAATAACTAAATTAATAATATAATAAAGAGATTTTAAAAAAGAAAACTTGGATCGTACTGGCATCAGTTAAATTATAAGAGAGACACACTGTGAAACATATGAGCCAGTCACAGTATAGCATATGCACAGGTCTGGTTCACAACAGTTTCTTCTAATTTAGAGAGTTTTAGTTCAAAATAAATATTCAAAATTAATTAAAAGACTTACAGCACTATGTGAAGAAGTAAATATGTGGGAAAGCAGTAGGTATTGTGGGGTACTAAAACAGCATTAGGGGGGCCTAATATCAATAACAAGTGCTTTCTCTCTGCTTGCACAGATTTGACATTGAAAAAAGCTGCAGTCTTTAAAACGTTGCAACTTATTCATCAAATAAGATTACCAACAGTTTTCTTAATCTTAAATCCCTGAAGAGTAATTTTCCGAAAATATTTTTCTGAATTATCGGCTTTCACTTGGCCTGCAGCCCTCATTAGTTACACACATGTATCCTTGCAGCCTTTGGTTAGAAGATTTAAACAAATTTTCCAGTTTATTCTTATGATCTGTGCTAATTGGATATAGCTATTTGAAGCTATCATTCACAAAGCCGCATGCAAATGATTCAATTTTCTTTGAAGAATTAATTTATGCATTACGATTTGAGTATTGTGACACAACATCTTACAGGAACAATGTTTCTCGTCTCTAATGAATGGGATAAACAAATTATTTACTGGAGTAATAAAATCATATTTGCTGAAAATTGCCCATTATTTCTGTAATACTTTTTGTTTTTTTATCTCTTGATCCCAGAGCAAGTGTGACGAGCTTTATAATTACTTCTGCTTGGAGACGTTAACCGCTAACCAAACAGATAATATAACGCAATCAATTTAGCCAACTGCTATAATATGTCGAGGCACATTTTGTCTTCTGAGGCCTACATCTAACAGCCCGCACTGAAAAGGAAATAAATTAAATTAGGAAAGATATTTTTATTTGCTCGTGTCTGTTGAGATGTGTGACGGGCATGCATAGATAGATTCTTTTGATTGTAGCGATGTATTTTTATTCATTTGACAATCTAGTTTTATTTGTGTTTTTCACAATGGTCATACTAATTATACATTGTGACTGTGTTTTATTTTCAGGCGACTTTATTGTGTTGTGTGACAAACAAGTTTTTTGTGTGACTATTATTTTTTCACACTATTCATGTATATACTATATATATAATGTTCTTCCTCTACCATGAAGAGGAGCGTGTCAGGTTACATTTCAGTGTGTGTTATACTTGTATAACTGTGTTAATGTGACAAATAAAGAACCTTGAACCTTGAACCTAACATAGAGAAATATTTGCAAATTTCTTCTTAACTTCAAGTCATTAAGGTTTGTAGACGTTTGTTTATTCACGCTCTCTTAAGATCCCACTGAAGCCTTTCAATGTGGTTGCTGTCTGGACTTTGACTGGGCCACTGCAATACACTGGATCACTGTCCTGTTGCTTGATATCGTGTGTTGGACAGTCGGACTCAAATTTGACTATAGAATACCTGAGTTTACAGAGGAGTTTACAGTGGACTCAATCACTGCAAGGTGAACTGTGGCTGCAAAACAAGCCCAAATCATCTCTCCTCCACCACAGTGGTTGACAGCTGGTGTGAGGTGTTTGAACTAATATGTTGTGTTATGTTTTCGCTACACGACTCTGTGCGTTATGGCCAGACATCTCCAATTTGTCCTTGTGTGTCAAAAGGACATTGTTCCAAAAGTCTTGTGGTTTGTTTAGATGCTACCTTGAAATCTGAAACTGTGCTGCCATGTTTGTTTTTGAGAGAAGAGGTTTTCTCCTAACAGCCCTCGTACTTTTTGAGCTCTTTTCTAATTGTCTGCAATGTTGCTCTTATGTTTTTTTGTTTGTAGCATTGCATGCTACTTACCCTCCTAAATCCTGTGGAAGACTGAACCGCTGTACTGCATTTTGATCTTGATTTTGTTATATTAAATAATGTCACAACATATTATGTCACATGTCGTTGTTCATCTGTGGTGTATTAAGGATATACTAAAGAGGAGGTCTGGGTGGACTGATGTATCAACCAAACACTACACATTAAGAAGTTGGTTTTAATTTAAATCATTTTTAATTTTGTTCTTGTTTGGGTTTGTGTGTCCCCTTGGTATCATTCTTGTTAAAATGATATGAGTCTGACTCTTGTTAGTTAGTCCTGACAAAAGGAGACGTGACTGAAGCACATGCTATTGCAAATGTATGCAGGTTCTTTTTACCACAAAGCTTCAATAATACACGAATGAGTCACTGTCTCTATGCGACTTCCTGTAAAGATAGGCCATCCTGTCTCGCAGTTTCTGCCCCATTCTTTAACCTCAGTTGACATTCTACTCTTTCTGCCTTTCCTGAGTGCCTCAATCAGGCTCGATGGATACAGTCTGATTTGTCGTAATGAGTTTGGGGACCTCAAAAATGGCTGGAAATGCATTGGGAATAGTTTTCTGTCTTCTACTTCTTGCTTCTACTATTCGAGGTAATTCTGGATTTCCACATGTTTTTGGGGGGTTATGATATACTGGCAAAGATTAATGTTTATCATTAGTTTTGAAATACGTTTTGGCTTCTGTTGTGACAAGCTGTGTTACTATAATCCTAAGCCTGCACCCCAGCAGACTGCAGTCTATGTTATCAACTTCAAAGTGTAAGTGATTTTGTGTCCTGACTTTTGTCACTTCTAACACTATCTGATGTGTCTGACAGGGATCCATGGTGTTGAGTTGTTCCATTATGAAAAGATGGAAGCTGTAGTGGGCCAGAATGTTTCCTTACCCTGCACTTTAAAAAGTGCTACTGATAACAAGATTGTCAGTATTGAATGGCGTAAGGAAAACACAAAGCTGGGTTTGTACAGCCAATTTTATGGAATCAATCTATTCTGGCAAAATATTACCATCCAGATTGAGAAAAAAGGTAATGATGTCCTGGGTTCCCATCTAAAACTTTCTGATGTGAAGAAATCGGATGAAGGCATCTATGATTGTGACATGGCCACCTTTCCTGCTGGATCCAAAAAGGTTAAAACACAGCTAATAATCAAAGGTAAGAGAACCTAGTACGCACAAAGCCATATCTAAGTACCTAAACCAGACTTTGTAGACCACCCTGGATTTAATATTTAAATAGCAATACACAACATCTTTCTATCTAATGCTGTATTGCATATATTTCACATTACTTGAGGTTGCATCAGAGCACTCAGTCTCTGCCAATCTCAGCAGCTATTTACCGCTCAGCAAATCCAAGTAAGAACGAAAAGAACACATCTAGGGGCTCTGCTAAAAGACGCAGTTTTCTTTTGCATATTACTTATCTCATAACACACGACACAACACACTCTTTTGTTCAGCTGAAGGGATGTTGTGATCACAACAGTGGGAGAAGACATATTACAAAATGTGCTTTTCACATCAGTCAGTCGGTTGCTTTTTTTTTACGTTTTTTGTGTGATCACCAAATCTAATTAATCTCATGCTTTCCTCAATAGATGACATTAAAATAACGTGTGATGTGAATGGCACTGTTGAAGTCCAAAATGGAGAAAATGTGACAATTCGCTGCACATCATTTCCAAATGCAGAGTACACATGGACCAAGGTAAAGGAAGCTTGGAATTTGAAACTGAATTTAACTCTTCTTTTCAAAATAAAAGTTTTTTATGTGCTACATAATCATGCTTTGCCCCAGAATGATGAACTGTTGTCAGAGACTGAATCTCTGGAGCTCTGGTGGGTGACTGATGCTAATGCAGGGGTTTATACACTGACTGTCAACACAGGAAGCAAACGTGTGCGCAAAGAGTTTGTGGTCACAGTGCTAACGACAACCACACGTTTGAAGACAGGTGAGCGTCTTCAGTTCATTGCTGCTGTTTGCCTCTTTGTGTCATATTCAATTTCATCATTTCCCGAGGGCTGGATTAGCAATCTAGTAGAGGGCCCAAGAGACTGAATGACTTAATAAACTGCACTGGACCAGAAAGCTGATACTTGAACTTTTGTTATTATACTGTAGCTCACTCAATTTTAATTTTTAATTAGCTGAAGGGAAGGCGAGAGATTCAAAGGATTGTGATGCTGCCAGCCATGTTATGAGAATGTGGAAGGAACTAGGAATAAATTGGGAACTACTAAAACTAAAAAGAAAAAGAAACTCAATTATTTGCTTTAAATCGGTTGTCCATTGGGATTTGAAGGAATACTGAAATACACCCAGCTAAAACATAATTCAAAAGTTTAAATTTCAATACAACCAAACAGCATGTGGTCTGCCTGCCACCACTGGTTAAATAGTTTGATGGAGTGCTGTGAGCCGGCTGTGCTCAGTTAGGAAAATAATCCCCAGTTGTCTACTTTTTCATCCTTTGTAGATGCTTCTCATGAGAATTTGAATACGTGACAAAAAAAAAACAAACAGAAGCCACACAAACGTCACAACTTACTTCCTGTTCTTTCATTCTATGTTTCAAACCACAAGCACAAACACACAAACACAACACACTGCACACTACAACAGTAGCTCAACACCAGCTATGAATCGTGATATGGGGTAAGAGCACAGTCTGTTGGTCAGATTGGAGTAGTACAGCAAATGTAGGACTGAAAACATCGAAATAGGTCACAATTTCCCGTAGCTCTGAACTAAATTTAATAGAAATGTACATTATCAAACTATGGCATCTCAGTTGTGTCTCATTGGACATCAAACCTCTCTTGGTATATACATCAGGGTAGGCACGGTAGCATTAAAATTGACACTCAGAAGAGAAACTATCCTAATTAAAAAGAAACACCTGTACATTGTACTATTGATATTGCAAATTCATGCCCACACCGTTACCTCATAAATCTATACCCAAGGCTCCAAACTCTAGATACTTGAAATATTTTAGTTGTATTGATTATGCATATTCTCCCGAATGCCAACATGAGCCGTGTTTTAATGATGTATTACTCTTCATTGGGTAATTTAAAGTTTTCGTCAACTATAATTATAATCCCTACTCTTCATGCAGGTTCAATGAATAGCTTTACATTTGGGAAATACATTGAACACACAGCTTTATATCTCATATTAAATACGAGGCTCTGACCGTAAAGTTTGAGTGTTGGCGAGCAAGCAATTAAGTTTATTTCCCAATAGATTGAAGTATGTTGTAAACAGCAATGCAAGCTAGCATGATTCTAATGTGATGGACAGACTACAGATTTCTACAATATGAAGACACAACCAATCTACACAGTACATTCTGATAACAGGATTATTTCTTCTTTCACTGTCTTGACAGTGTCACCACAGGGTTTGACTGAATCAGCAGGCATCAGCCTTACAACATCACCAACCCCCGAGCTTTCAACCCACACAGATCGGACCACCTTCATTGCTACAAATGCTCCAAACACCACAAATGTTACAATCACAGCTGATGAGCACATAACCTCTTTTACAAATTCTACACACATCTCTGTCACAGCATCCCCTACCACACACTCTCACACGAAAGATTTGCTCAATAGGACTGTCCAGAGGACAACAGAATCAGGCTATCCTAGCACAATGTTGAACTCGCAAGAATCGGCCAGTGATGAGACGAGGAATGAGACTGAGGTACATACAGAGCAACCAGAGGGCATTTCCTCAGCAACGCCAGAAGAATACAGCACCACAGGAAACATTTTTAAAAGTCCTGACAGACCTTCATCTGGAGATAAATATGGAGAAAATGAAAATAAGGGTAAGGTTTTAAAACCGCAGTATGTGAGAATTTTTTTATACATTACCAGTCTGCCTCTAGCTCGTTAGTGATGCTATTAGACCATTTGGTGCATTTTCTTTGGGGACTACCAACAAAGTGAGTACTTCTGTTTGTGAATATCAAGGCAAGGTCACAGTGTTGGGAAAAAATTGCGAATTGAGTTTCTTTGCTTTCACCATCTGCATCTTCATCATATATTTCTCAGCCTCCGGCTAGAGGCCTTTCCCAGGTAGAAAACTCATTAAGAGGAGCATCTACTTCTAGGGATGCTGCATGACAAACTGAGGGGGAGGATTGTAAGACACACTTCTCTGCCTTGAGGCAGAAAGTTTCTGCGTTGTAGCTTTACATTTATTATCAGTATTTGTTGAAGTTTTGCTTGGTTTCACCAGAGCAAGACAATCAATATGTTAGAAACTGCAACTGTTGCTGTACAAATAATCACATTTTCCCTTCTCACAATCTGCTTCTTAGATACGGCACCGATTCATCTGTTGTTGGTGGTAATCATTGTTCCGGTGCTGGTATTGATCGCCGTGGCTGGCTTTCTTTTTAGAAGACAAGTTATAAAAACCAGGTAAAACCCTTACTATCTATGCATTCAACCGTCCTCCACACCTGCACAGGGTCGTGCACTGGGTGACCCTCAGTGACCTCAAAAATATTGATATCTATCAAATCTTCCAGTAGACACACATGACCTACAATACATACCTCCACATGCTTTCTGGATTCAACTAACTGTCTAACAATGCCACAAGTCAATATCTGCACTCTGACTCTGTCTTTGTAGGCTGGATTCGCCGCCTTCGTTCAAACCCCCTCCACCTCCAGTGAAGTATACAGCAATAAGACAAAGCAAGACTCTGACAGAGTCTTTTCCCATTTCGAGGTGCAACTCTTTAACAGAGACTCAAATATGAATGACTCAAATTTTTGCCCTCTCTTGGTCATGTTAAGATTTGCAGAATGAGGTTATTTTTACTCATTACAAACCAGTCACAGGACATTTTCCAAATGTGGCTCTGTGTATATACTTTGTGAGGTTTTGGGGGGGGTTGTTTGTTTGTTTTGTATAAAATGCACCCAAATATATCAATAGCTGAAAATGAATGCATATTAAAATTCATTAAACTGACTTTTAAACTGTGTTTGTGTTATTTACTTTTCTCTTGTGACATTGTTTCAAATATTGTACTGCTTTCTCTATATACTACCAATTCATACACAGTGACAGAACTTTATATGGTGTACTTTCTATAGTTTCTTCATATCTTTCAAAGGAATGCTGCTTCTGCTGTAATACTTCATTCATTAGTGTGATGAGGCATTTCCTGCCCAGAAACCCAAGGATTTTCTCTAATTTAGCTCAGTATGTTTAGTTGATGCAACAATGTTACAAATGTCTTAATATCAAAGACCCCTGTTGTCCACAGGTACCGCAGAGCGACAATCGTGATCACAAAGCAGGGCTAAAACCACAAACCACATGGGCTTAATGGCTAAAAGAAACATAGCAACCACTTGATGAAAGAAAATATGAATCAGTACGGGTTTCATAAACATTAACAAGTCAAGTTCTCTGATGTTTTTTTTAAATATATTTTTTAATCCTTTGAGTTAATGAATTGCTAAGTTTTAATAAGCAATTTAAATGGATACTGCTTTATATTTATTTATATTTATATTTATATTTATATTTATTTAGCCATCGACATTTGTGTTTATCTGCCCTGCAGACACTCACGTATGTAGATGTTCTGGGAAACTTTTCACAACTGCCTTTTCTTTTCTTATTTTCCAACCACAACAGCTAAACCACAAAGCGCTACGTCTATGCAAGATTTAAATTCTTGATATATACATAGCATACGTAACAATGCCCCTTGCATACAGCTGACAGAACAGTATAAGTAAATGTGAGCTTATTGTTCAAGACCACATTGTGGTTTTCACCATTTTTCGACTCTTTATTTCTTTTTTATTTTTATTTGATTTTTAACTCTAACGTTGAGAGCAGACCAGTCTGTGTGAAATTCTCTGCTTTCTTATTGTAGATAGTTTTTTACTGTGTTTGTTTATAACTGTGACAAACGATATTAAAGTTGCTATCATTTCTAAACAGTTGTCATGTTTATATTATAATACAGCGATCTATATGAAATTATTCTGTATCCCACTGTAGTGTTGAGACTGCGTGCCTCAGAATGAGGTTACCTCGCTTCCTGTTTGTAACTGAAGAACATTCAGTTTTCAAAGTACCGTGATACCAGCGAGGTAACAGAGGGAGGGTAAAAATAGACTACAGTGTTGCGCATCTCACTGATTAAACAACGTGATGCCCTGTAACCTGAGAGCAGTCGTATCAGACAGAGAACACGTTTTCTTCAAGACGGCTGGAATATGGGTAGGATCTGAAGACCTTTTAGAAATTTTAAAGTTATACATATGTGTTATATCTATAATATATATATATATATATATATATATATATATATATATATATATATATATATATATATATATATATATAATATGTATATTTCACAACATTATTCGTATTTCACATACTTCGTATATCGCTAAGTATAATTCTGTATAATTTGCTATTTTCCAAAATACTAGAAAAATATTTTTCTAGTTATGTTATGATTATGGCAGGACAAAAGATAAAAGTCAAAACTCCAGGCTGACTGAGTTAGTAATCGTGACTATGTATATATGTATGTAAACGTATGGTTCTTTGTCTACAGTAGTTAAGCATGTTGTGCTTGTGGGTACATGGCAAAAGCCTTTTATGTAAATTTGTCAATAATTTCTAGTTGTGAACAAAACTGAGAGGGAAAGATTACTTTTGGAAAGCAAACCTATGACGCTTCGCTTGTAGAAACACATGATAGTTACACTCGAAGCTGTAGACGCTAATAACTTTAAAGTAGCCATATCAGGCTTCAAAGTATGCAAGGTCGTAGTTTTCTTAAAAATTCTCCTCTTCACCATCAGTGATGGGATTTGTCCAACAATGTTAAAGCATCTAATTGTTTTTAGAAAACGTGCTAGAATCATTTCTTTTTCTCTTTGATACTGTGATGCATAGAAAGGGGGTTGTAATATTAATGACAGCGAAAGCAAATAAATAGGTTTAAAATATGAACACTGAGCTCTAAAATGTGTCATTTTTCAATATTAGTGGTTATTTTGTTTTTGTCTCTTAGTTGAAATTCTAAACGTAGCCGTGGCGCTGCTATCTGTGGCCTTGTCGATCTCTTTATGCCTCAATGTGATCTTTTGCATCAAGCGAAGAACTATTTTGTGCAGAGGTAAGGTAATATGTAATCTAAATGTATTCACAGTTATTTCTAACACACTCTTTACTTTCTGTAAATTTGCAACATATTTTATTCACACAGAAAAAAATGGGTCCTGCTGCCCCCACACTTCTGAAGAAGAAACGTATGTTTTTTAATATATATATATTTGTTTATTTATTTATTTTGTTGGCAATGTATTATTTAGTCCAATAGACAACACTTGATTGTAAGTAACAGTAATAGATACTGGAGTATTTTCATTTTATTTTTTGATAAAATTACAATATGCAAATAGCATCACATTGTTTAAACAAACTGTCCAAATGTTCTTTCATATTTTGAAGCCTGTCACACAATGAAGGGCATTATTTTCATGACCTTAATCATCAAGAGCAGAGGGAAAATCCCCACAATCATCATGAGCAACAGGAAAATCCAATCTATGGCAACATCAGCACAGAGAGAAGAAGTGAGTGTGTCTGCTTTCTGACTCGTTTCGGAAAAAACAAGACAAAATCAGTGCGTTAGCATTAAGAAACACTTGTATACCTTATTGTATAACTGTGTATGATTTGTTGATATATACAAAAACATTTTTGGCAAAAACAAACATGGAAAACATGTTTTAATATGGACTAGAACTTAATGGATTAACATGTGCAAATTTGCCTTAATTGTACATCCCCCCAATTGTTGACTTATAATTTAGTTGCCTTGTTATTAGTATTCCGTCCGAATGTTTAACCCTGTAAGACCGAACCCATCAAAAAATAGCCAGAAAATTCTGAGTTTTTGGAACTGAGATGTTTATTAGCCCTTATAACAAAATCCACAGTTTTTTTTTTCGCTATATCATGTTGTGTATGATATATTTTTATTATAGATTTAATGATACACTTAACTTTTTGTTAACAATGTTAATTTTAGACGAATCTGATCATGTTGACGAGGTCTCACAAACTCATGTATCAAATATGATACAAAGGGCATTATAGTGTTAATAAAAGAAAACATTATTTGTGTTTTACTTCAGGTTCTGCAGAGGGTTGCTATGAGATGATGACCATGCAACGCACAAGAGAAAGTAAGAAGGTAAGTGCTGTTCATAAGTTTATTCAAATCTATCTGCAAGTGTTTTTTAGTGGATTAACATATTTCTATTACATGATCCAGTAAAGACTTTGAAATGCCCTAAGAAGACTCTCATAAATTAATAAAAAGTTCATTTAACTCCATCTTTATTTACAGAATTTCCATTAACTGCATAACTCACAGGTTCTTTGAAGTTCCTTTGAGTTGTCAGATACAGTATACTGACGTACTGTTGTTACATACAGTATTCTGCACACTAATGTATGTGAATGACACTTGTAACTTGTGTATATAGTTCTTCTGTCATTCTTACACTTCTTTCATTGATTACTTTATTTGCTGATGATGTGAAAAATATGTTAGTCATGTAAAATTAGCGCGTCGGCTGATAGCGTTTAAAAAATGTGAAAGGATGACACATTATGCTTTTGTGTTGGCGCTACTCAATTAAAGAAAAAATATCAAAATAATTACTGTTTGACACAGTTAGTCGCTTACTTTTAAAACACTCATTTGTTGAGCGCTTGTGATTGTTGAATTTGAACAAAGACTATTCATCATCTTGGCTAAACCTGTTACTGCCTGATGCTTTTAAGAGTGTACTGCTCTGAAGTAAAGAGGCGCGCCAAAATTATTACAAAAGACAAGAACAAAATTGCGAAATTGAATGCAGCGCAATAAACATTTTACCTTATTTCCATAACTGAAGATAAAATTGTAACCAAAAATAACAGTTGATTAGTTGCCGTGCCCTCCTTCTACTTTCTATTTTTGTGATGGTAGGAATTCATTTGACTTGTTTTTCACTTTGTCCTACTGCACACGGTTTGCAGTTATAATTTTGACCAAAATCCACACTAAGTTCAGTTACATTGTTTCTTTTACAACTATTTTATAACCATTAAGGAGAATAAGATAGATATTATGACATAAAATGGACTTCAACTGTCAGTATTTCACACAGTATAATAATGTTCTGCACTGACTATCTGACTATGCTCAAGAAGTCAGCTCAATCTAAAACTAAATACTTACATTTTGTGCAAAAATACAACAGTCAAATCAGTTGAACTGATGCTTACAGAAGTGCTTTCAAAACGGAAGGCAACTGACACCATAGACTCTTTGTGGTCAATAAAGCTGTGAACCAATGAACACAATTAAGCCTGAAGCCATCTAAAAATAAACTCGACAAACTCAAATACATGAGAACATACACAGGAGCCACTAAATAGGATGCAGAAACCGGTGCAGAGTGAAGCAAAACCTGAAATCAATTTTACAATCAATCTATTTTTGTCTGTGTTGTCTGAAACCAGCCTTTCCAGAATGACCTGAATTATGCCTCACTGGACCTGAAGACTGCAAAGAAGCGAAAGAAGAAGCATCGCCATCAGCATAGCCAGTCACAGGGACGAAATCATTTCCCCGAACAGCTGTCAGTCCACCACACACCTCCTCTGAATACATTCTTGGAGGTGGATGCAGACATGGATGCTCATCTTCCGTCCAGAGACACCAGCACCATGGTTTCACACAGCAGCATCTACCTCAACAGTCAACAAATAGCTCAACAGACGGAGGAAATGGAAAGAGAAAAGAATCTGACGCTAGAGAGGAATGTTGGTTGGAATAGTATGCGAAGGCGCGAGGATGGAGGAAATCAAGAGAGTGAAGAAATGAAAGATGAACAAGAGTGTAACAATGGGAATTTATGTGAACAGCTTTCAGAAGTAGAAACCTTTCAGAGCTGCACAGATCCTTTCATTGGTAGCTTTAGCCAGGATGGTCACCAGCACGGTTAAACAAACATATCAAGTTTTACTGTTTCAAACTGTTTTGAACTGAAATCTATCTATCGCCTGAAAAAGACTTTTTGGTTTTTATTTTATTTTATGTGCAAAAAACCAAACTACTGTCTATTACTACAGCTGTAAAATGAAACTACGTCATCTAAAATATTCAAACTGCTTGCAGGGTTGAGCAATTTCCTCTCCGAGGCAGACAAGATGAGGTATCCTCATTGAGCAACAGAGGAAGAAAAGTGTACCTTTCATGCAGAGGGTGTAATAAATGTAAATAAAGCTAAAAGGAAACTCTTTACGTGACATTTAGATGTCAAGGCCCATGTGGAAATTTTTCAGTTTATTGCAAAAGATGAGGAAAACACCAAATCATCACAGGCCATGGAAGAACTCTCACTGTTTTGATGTCTCATCATCATATATTACCAGATGTCTCATAGAAAGGTGTGAAGAAATTATTTCTTACATTTGTTTTCCACGATGTGGGCGCTGGCTATGTGCTGAAAGGGAATGTTTCACTGAAAAACTCGACATGCCTCAGCATATGTGAAACCGCCTCTCGGTAATGCTAAGGGTGAAGATAACATTAACATGAAGATAACATTAACATGACGATAACGTTTAAAAAACAGAGAAGTAAAAACAAAAAAGGGGGGGAAACTTTAAGTGGGACATAAGTGATGACATTTTGTTTTCCCTGTGGGCACCTTGCTTTGCTGTAAATGTCATGTAGGATTTTACACGTCATGGTTATGACAATGGTTGTTACTTTAATAATCTATTGCACATATGAGCTAATTTGCCGTCTGCTTAAATGATTATTTCCCTCACTGTAATCCCTTGGCAGGATAATTTACTGCCCTGCTATCTGCCGAGGGAATTGAGCTATGGAGTGAACTCAGCAGTCAGAAGCCTGCAGCCCACTCTTTGTTGACAGTTTTTCAATAGCTGACCATGGCCTACTTCCCCTCTATGGATTAAATTTTGGCCTTGGGCATTTTGGATGCAACTCTTGCAGACATATGAGAATGTCACAAAAAAAAAAACAACTTTTCACGGATAACAGGCACCGTTAGTAACTGTCATGTATGAGGACATAAAGGCAGTCATTTATACAGGATGTTTTCAAAATTATAAAGTCACGCTTCTATAAAGAATCAGTTGTAATTAGGAGCAGTTTATAATTTAAATATGGGTATTAATCTTAAACTGTAGCCTATTAAGTTGATTTGCACTGGGCATTTCCTAAGTTACTCTATAAATAAGTATGAATTGACAACTTAGCTTTTAGATCTATCTCAATCGTGTAATTGGAAAAAGAGATAAAGCTTTTAATGTGTTCTGTAATCTAATATGACATGATGAGAAGCAAAAGGAAACACACTTATCTTTGCATAGATAAAGGAAATTGTACTGTTTTATACTATACTCTTAGAGTAAACATACACACCAAGTACCAAAGTTCATGACTGGGTTACAGTAAAGTATTAAAGGGACGTTGACAATGCAGGAAATCATTCAACTACGTAACGTCTTCATAATAGTGATTTGAGCATTTAAATTATTATGCAGTCCACAAGAATGGCTCAGCCAAGCTGACGCCCATTTTGGGGACCCTGCAGAGAACCGTGCTTCACTGCTGACTTAACTTTGATCAAGTGGTAAGAAAATTTCCTTGAGGTACATTTTCAAAGGTATTTATCTGTCTTTCAGCAAGGCTCAGCAAAAATCTGCAAAATTGCGTGATGTGGCTGTGAGAAGACAGAAAATACAAAAGAAGATTAATTTTTTAGTTAAAAAAAATAAAATGAAAAAAAAAAGAAAAGTAAAATTAATTAATTAATAGTAATTAAGATATGACATTGGCTTTCAAATTCACAGTACAAATTTGTGGTTGCATAATCACAACCCCTTAACGCCTAGTGTATCGTATTTGATACATACAGTTTTTTTGTGCCTTTTTAAACTGAAATGCCAGATGTAGCAAATACAATACAAATTAAACACCATATATGGAAATTAAAATGTAAATAATTTATAAACAAATTTGTCAGATGGCTCAATAAACTCTCTGTTTTCAAGAAATTTGAATTTTCTGCCAATTGTTTCACAGCTCAAGCTTTAAAGGGTTAATTTCAGCCATGAAAAAGCAATGCAACAATTCTCTTTCAGCTTGTAGTCGGGCATGTGGTTTCTTTGTAAGATTGCTATCATTGTACAGTTTGCTTATGATGCCACATGTGACCTGCAGTAATTGGAACAGGTGTTATTTTTAAGTTGCTTATTTGTTTCATGTATGTGTGAGAGAGAGCGAGAGGAGGGGGGATGAGATGAAACAAAGATTACATGACAGATATGAAATATAAAGTGGGTTACACTGCAGCTTGTGAATTGTGCGTTAAACTTCTATAGTGCATTTCAAACAACTGTTAAAGTAAGTGTGACATTCAATAGAATAGTTCAGTAGAGACAAACAGCTCACGATCCAAAGCACACCACTGAATGTGACTGCGGGAAAGGTTAATGCTGGACATCTTAATACAGAAAAGGCAGCATTTGGTGATGTCCATGGGTTCTGGACGTCAGGTAAATGTTGACATCCATCCTAGTATTAAAAACTAGCCATAATGTTTTTAATTATGTTAGCTTGTTCAATTACGAAATACTTTTGAGCCTCTGAAAATGGGGGATTATGTACAAAAATACATGCAATTTTAAAACAATTAACACAATACTTTTGTTAAAGCACTTATATTAAAGCTAAAAGTTAGCACCTCAATGTAATCACATCTTGATTGTTTGATTTAAAACCCACTGTGGTGATGGACAAAGGCAACATTACCAAAAAAAGTACTTTGTTCAAAAACCTATGGACTTAACTGTAAGTGGGTTTTCTAATCTGTTCCACCTCCTTGTAAAACTGCTATTAGTCATCCAAATTTATTTGGCAATGGTTACAACGGACAAAGGTTGCGATCTTGGATAATTAATATTGTTATGAACGCGTTATTTTTTTTTTATCTTTAATAATAATTTTGCTACTCAGACAGTTACAGGGGGAGGCCAAGTATACTGTTTTCAAAGAACATAACCTTATTTTGTATTATAAACAACAGAAAATATACTCAGATTGTAGTATTTCAACCTCATAATACACAAATTATGCTTAAATTCTAACATTTGTAACTCCTGCCATATGTAATTGATAACAATCTAAGATATTATTTTCAGTACATAAAGTACTTACCAGCAGATACAGTTGCACAAAGGAGTAGCAACCAGAGACCTTAAAAGAAAGAAACAAATTGAAGGGTCAGTATTTTTAAGTAATAAGTGCCGCTGGAGATTTTTTTTTTTTTTTTTTGATTTGTTCTTTTTAAAGGATGTTAAGTTATACTATATTTTTAAGTATTTTTTAAGTAGTGATTACTAGTACTAATTTAAGTAATGAGTACCAACCACTAGTTCTTTAGAGAGAAAAACTAAATTGTAACAAAGTGGTTTGTTCTATACTGAGGCAGTGAAGGGTCATATTATCCACTTGCGGCCTACCTGTAGAGACTGGCTAGCTTCTCGGCTGTTTTTCTCAAACTATGACAAGAAGCTCGCTACGGTACAACAACTCATTTCTGTTATTATGTTTAAATAGCGTCGTTTGGTTACGACCTTGGTTACCTGCACAAACCTGAATAAACCATAAACTTTCAGACAGCAACCCAATGCTACTATGCTAGTAAAATACAGTAGCAAACAGGCAAAGAGATGATGGTAGATAATTTACACCAAATATAATAATGTATAACAAAAATTTAAAAAATAAAATATAAACATGTTATCTTTCACTTTTTTTCTAACCAGCCGGAAATGGAAACTTTTTTTTCACAGACTACGTAGTGAAGCCTCTGATGGGCGGAGACGATCTTCGTAACCAACATGGCAGCGTGCATGTGAATGTCATGCAGTTGTTACGAATTATTCAGGTGCGCTCATTTCAAATGCGAATATTCCGTTGTTAAAGCCTATATGTGACTTTTATCTTGTCGATTTGTACCGTCACCCAACCCAGACAATCTAAAAGTGGGATCATTTGTTCAGTACCGCAGCTGATCACCGCTCATGCTAACACATTAGCTTAGAAGTAGACAAATTTCCATGATGGATCCTGACCAACAGCTGAGAAACGTAAGTCACTTTAAGTCACTGCTTTATAATCCAATCAGCAACACGGCTGGATGATGAGTGTGAGTGTATGTTTTTCAGCTGCGGGATTTTCTTCTGGTTTACAACCGAATGACTGAAATCTGCTTCCAGCGATGCAGCAGCAACTTCAACTACAGAAACCTCACAATGGACGAGGTAGGAAAGGCGAAGATCACAGTTACTGTGTCGGCTACGTGGTGGTATTGTTTGATTGCCGTGTTCTGCGTCTCAACACGTTTTCTTTCAAGTTTTTTTTTCTGTCAGCTGTTCCATTTAGGGGTCTCCACAGCGGATCGTCTGCCTTCATCTCACTTTACCCCTAGCATCGTCCTCTGTCACATCAACCTTTCCCCTCCTCCACTATATCCATGAATTTTCTCTGTGGTCAATGAATTTTCCTCTTTTCTTCCTGTCTACCATCTCAACCGTCAACAAACTTTGTCCAATATATCATCTATCTCTCCTATGCACGTCCAAACCTTCTCTACCTTACCTCTCTAACTTCGTCTCCAAATTGCCAAATCTGCTCTTTAATATACTCATCCGTAAATCTGTCCATCCTGGTCATGCTGCTTTAATGTATTTACAAACACATTTGATGTTGTGTAACATCTTTGACAGAGAGGACTTTGCCTGTGACCCTACCCCAAAAAGGGAAATTTTGTAGCATTCATAGGCCCTTGCTGAATTACTCCTTCAATAAAGAAGCCAGTTTTATGTTGCAGCTTGAATATTTTCAGTCCAGTCAAACCACTAAAATAGTCCCAGCCAGCATGTGGATAACACATTTGCCTACTAATGCATATATACTGTGTGATCACAATATACAGTAGTTTTCTGCTTTCTACCTCTGACTGCTGTTTGCCTTCCAGGAGCGCTGTGTGGACAACTGTGCAGGGAAGCTCATTCGCTCTAACCATCGTTTAATGGGCACCTATGTGCAGCTGATGCCTCGGATGGTCCAGCGGCGGATGGAGGAGCTGGAGAGCAAAGCTGCAGAGAATGCCAAGGAAGAGGCAGCATCTGGAGCTGCTGGGACTGAAATTTCAGCAACACATCATGCTCCCAACACCTCATCTCCATTACCAGCTGAGCTGGATGCGTCTGTGTCCTCAGAACTCAAATTATCAGCTGCCACACCGCTCACTCCCACAAATGAAACGCTAAATGCTCCAGTGCTTGATAAAGCTGGCATTGGACCTTCATATACAGGAGGATTTTCTCAGCCTTCAGTAGCTGGTGGCCAGATTGATTCTGCCAGCTCACCGGCACTGTTTACGTCATCTAACTCTACATACTTATCAGAAGATGCATCTAAATCAGAGAGCCTATCAGGACAAAAGGAGTCTAATAAATAGGGTGTAGTTGATGTCTTGTGACCAAATGAAACCAAATGTCAGCATTTTTTATTTTTTTTTTGCTTTTCCTTAGTTAGCGATAGATGAATCTAAAGTCAATTAATGACCAAGAAAGGCATTATATGTTACAGGTTTGGCACAGTTATCGATCAAAAGCATCATATGAATCATTTTGATCAAAAGGCATGAGGAGGAGGAATGTCATTCATGATAGGAATTTCAATTGTGCAGTAATTTTATGGTGACTTCTTACACAGTAGTGAAAAAATTGTAAAAGGCTAACATTAAAAGGCTACCCATAAAAGGTGATGTTGTTTGCTAATGAGAGTTGTTTGACAGCATGTGTGTGTTTGTGTGCATCTGTACCTACAATTCAATTTTATTTATATAGTGCCAATTCATAACAAGAGTCACCTCAAAGCTCTTTATATTGTAAGGTAAGTACCCGAAACTATTAGAAAGAACCACCAACAATCACGTGATCTCCTAAAAACAAGTGCTGGGTGACAGTTGGAAGGGAAAACTCCCTTTTAAAAGGAAGAAACCTCCAGCAGGATTATGCTCAGGGAGGAGCAGCTATCTGCCACGACCAATTTGGGATCAGGGGAAAGAGAAGAGAACAAAGAGAGATGGGACAAAGGACACACTACAGGAGAAAGAGTCAGAGTTTGGTTGTTACTCATGATTAAATGCAGTTGTGTATATACACACAGGGAGTGAAAAGGACGGAGTAAAAAAAAAAAGGGGGGGGGGTTTCAAAAATAAATGCATGATTGTAAATCAAAGCACAATCGTACACCTGGACTAAAGACCAATCTGGTGTTTACCCAGATGTGCTTAGCCAAGACAGATGTTTTGTGGAATTGCCATGTTTAACAGTACAGCGTGTAGTATATAGTGTAAGTTATAAAATGGTAGGATGACCCTCCCTGAAAAATGGCAGCTTTTAAAATATAACAGTGACAGAACGTTACTTTTCTGGTTTGAAAACATTAAAGGCCACCCTGCCTTCATCCTGTTCAGGTGTCTGAGCACAGTCGGGGGAACGCCACGTGCTCTGGCTTGTGTAGCTCTGAAGGCAGTTCACGACCTTTGTCACATATCATCATCTTCCCCTCCTCCCCATCATTTCCTGTGTTTGCACAATCTGTGTTGTACACCCTCTAAATCCAGAAGGAGAGCCGCAATAAACAGCCAGCAACTGTGACAGTAAATAATTGAAGACGTTTGCGTCCTTATGGCTGTGAATGAAGATGTTTAGTTCCAGTTATTGATGTTGTTTGGAGAAAATGTTTTTTGCCGCAATATTTCACCGCCCTGCTGCTGCAGCGAGGGAGCCAATGAGATTTACATTCCTTGTCAATAACAAGCTAGTTAAAACAGATGAGGGGATTTCACGTTGCCCTATGGAGTTATTTGTCCTAAAAACACTAAGTAACTGAAGAACATAAATCTTGCTGTTTTGTTATTTTTCAAGTTATAAATTGGCAAAAAAAAAAAGAAAAAGAAATCTATGTAAGAACAACCAAGTTTATGAAACTATGACACTTAATAGTTTTAATTTGTATACATATATAATCCTGTTGTGATGCATTAAAATGCTATGAAAAGTCATAATTAGCCAACATTAATTACTGGTTTATTCTTTATTTTTCAACACAGTTTGAACTCTCTTAGATAAGTTTTCTTGTAGTCTTCAGTTCTTTAGGCTTTTTGAAGGACATTCAAAGCTCTTCTTTGGCTGTTGGGTGCCTTTGAATCCATTCTCTATCGACATGATCTCACACTGCTTCCCAATGTTGAGGTCCGACCTCTGGGGAGGCCAATCCATGACTGATAGTGTGGCCTTTTCACCCGTGTTTCTTTCAAATACTGTTAATCTGCTGTAGACGTTTTTTTAGCCCTGCCACTCATCACTTGTCCAGTTTCCTCAAATGTTAGCTAATGCCGCCTTGATGGTTCAAAAATATTGTTTTACACCTGTCAAACTGTGTTATCTTTGGCATTATTTGCGCATTCAGCTATAATAACAATGGATTGCATTTATATAGCGCTTTTCGAGACCCTCAAAGCGCTTTACAATTCCACTATTCATTCACTCTCACATTCACAACTGGTGGAGGCAAGCTACAGTTGTAGCCACAGCTGCACTGGGGAAGACTGACAGAAGCAAGGCTGCCATATCGCATCATCGGCCCCTCTGGCCATCACCAGTAGGCGGTAGGTGAAGTGACTTGCCCAAGGACAGAACGACCAAGACAGACAGAGCTGGGGATCGAACCAGCAACCTTCTGGTTACAAGATGAGCTTCAGCAGACCTCAGAACATCTAAATAACCCGCTTGCTTTTGCATCGTTGCGTTGCCTCCAGCAGGGAGCGCTGAATTTTCGGTGTCCCGTGATATGGTTGCCAGTAACGGACACCTCCTCGAACTTCTCCCCAGCAGTAGCCCACATCAGCTTTGAGGAGCGGGGCGTGGACTCGGAGCGACCATTCCCTGCTCTTAAATTTGAGGAGACGGCAGACTTTCGCGGGAGAAAAAGAAACCAACAAGAAATCGATCGTTCACCAGCTGGTAAAAGGTTTGAAAACTTTTTTTTCTATACAGTTCATACTTTTTCTAAACATACAACAAACCGGAGAAGCTTCGCTGTTGATTGAACTTGAACATTTTTTACAGTAGTTTTCAAAGTGATCCAATAGGCCAGCCCATCCGATTCAACGGGGGCAGATGAAGCCAAGAGGAAATGTGGGGGCTTTATACTCCGCTGGCTTCTGGATATTTGTGCAGCAAAAATAGGGAATTTAACATTTTGATCCTTTTTAAGGCCCCCACGGACCTTAAAACTAGTCAGCCATCAGAATAGCGCTGATAGCAATCTAGATTCAAAAGTGAGTGATGTATGATAATTTGCTGGAAGGTGTGCAACGCTTTTAAGTGTGAGGAGGTGAAAACCTATTAAAACCTCTTACAGGCTCTGTGATCCTGAGCTTAAACCAGGCGGAACCCGCAGCATACCCATGGATGACATCTTCACACAGTGCAGAGAGGGCAACTCTGTGGCTGTTCGTCTGTGGCTGGACAACACGGAGAATGACCTCAACCTGGGGTAAGCAGATAACTGTGCACACTCATTCAAACAGACAAGGCTTTGAAGAGGACTGCTGCTGGACTGTCTGCTGAATCCAGCTGTGATGTTGAAGCCTGTGCAACAAGACCTGGATTTTTAAAGAATTTGTATTAAATGTTTTTGTGTGCTGGTGTGCATTAAAAAAAGGTGATCTTTGGCACGTTGGAGATGGTCACATAGTTTCCATATTGTTCTCGCTCTGCAACTCCACGTACTGCTGAGCATCACTCAGCTGCAGTCTGTACTTTTCCCCCTGCTCTTCTTCTTATGAGGTCATTTCCAAAAACTGCATATGGGTAGTTAAGAGGAGGTTTCACAGTAACGTACGTGACTCAGAGAGCTTAAGATTTGCCCCTCTAGAAGTGTGTTGTGTTTAAAAAAAAAACAGCTACTTTTAAAGAAGCCACACTTTGGAATTAAAAGTGAAATCCAAACTATTACTGCCAGATGATTTTATATTAATCAAAGGGTGCAGCCCCGTCAACATCTGCCCTTTCCAAAAACCTCTTTCCTCGAAAGGAGCTAGAAGACCTCACTGCTGAAGACCTCAGTTATCTCATTCTTTGGTCAGGCCATATATGTGCAGTTTGTTGACGTTCCCTCTGAGGGCTGCAGAGCTTCTAGCCAACCACGCAACAGCCAAGACCATTTCCTCTGTTTCAGCTCCATACAGGGCCAAGCCCTCGCCGACAGAGCTACCCAGACAGCTCTCTGCAGTCCCGCATAAACATTTGAGAGGCCACTCATTATGCTGGAGGCCTCCTTTTTGGCTCTTACTCTGAGGAAGCTCAGCTATGCGGTCAGGCCTGTTTTTACCTTTAGAATATCTAATAATGTGCAATTAAAGTGTCATGTGTCCGCGGGGGAAATGTGCTACATGTTAGTGGAATTCCTTTACCTCTACATCTGGTACAAAAGGAAAGGGAACTTAGAAACAAACATTTTACCAAACAAACAAAAAAGCTGTTTCAGATCAGCCCCCTGGAAACGTGTGACATAAAGAGACATGAGGAGAAAGAGAGAGAGAATGTGTAGCTCAGGATTCCACTGTGTTTTTTCCACCCTGTCATTCCTGAGTTTTTTTTCTCTCTCTCTCGCTCTCTCTTCTGTTACTTTTTATAGCCCAAAGGGCTGGTTAGACTGCACTGTCTGTCCACACAGGGCTGGATCAGAACAGACAGAATGTGCCTAACTGGCATTTCACTTAAGTGTTAACCTAGTTCTGCAGCTACTTCCTACAGGCTGTACAAGCTCTCTTAGGGTTTATTGTTAAATAGAGGGAAGAGTTTGTGGCTTTGCAACGAGCTGCGAGAATCCCCAGCAGCTGCCTTGGGGTCAGGTAGAGCAAAAAGGGTGAAAGAGGGCCAAGTCACATGGAGGTGATATCCTGGGCTCCTCGCAGGCTGCTAGAGTGCAGTGCTGCAAGTGTTTGCGCCTGTACATATGTTAGCAGCTATTCCAGTTTGCACTGGCATTTTTATCATATGCCAGTCATCAGAGGAGTCACCAGAGGAGTATAGGCTGCAGGAAAAGTGCAGTAGCATGTGCTTAAGTCTAAATAAAGATTAGCAGTTGGTGTGTGTGTGTGTCTGTGTCTGTGTCTGCGTGTGAGAACCTGGGTGTCTCCGTGTCATAGAGGAAGCCACACATGTAAAATTTTGTCAGAGGCCGCCAGCATCCTCCAACATGCAGTTCAGCAAAACAAGAATGTCATCACCTCACAGTGACACACACCTCAGCAAATGAATATATACTTGTCAGACTTTATATAGTAAGTTTACAGTAAAAGTATGTCTTCTTTGCTTCCCGTACTGTGCTTGCCCTGTGGCTTAGTGATGACCACGGCTTCAGCCCTCTCCACTGGGCGTGTAGGGAAGGGAAGAACGGCGTCGTCGACATGCTCATCATGCGTGGTGCCCGTATAAATGTGATGAACCGTGGCGACGATACGCCGCTGCATCTCGCCGCAAGTCATGGACACAGAGACATCGTGGCCAAGGTAAACACAGCGCTTTATACAATACACTTTATACATTCACGTAGGCACTTTTTTCTAGAGCTGAGTGCTTGCTATCTGACATTCACACACATTTACATACCGATCAACTCAGAACGACTGAACCGCCAACCTTCCAGTTAGAAGATGACCTGCTCCCCTGAACCAAATCCACCCAGATACAGTGTTGTTACACAGTGGGTCTGTGTATGTGTTTTATTTTTTTTAGGTGGGTCAAATCTTATTTATCATTATGCCCTTTTGTTTTTTAATGGCAGCTGATCCAGTGCAAAGCCGACCCCAACACAGTCAATGAGCACGGGAACACCCCGCTCCACTACGCCTGCTTCTGGGGCCAGGATGAAGTGGCCGAGGTGCAGTACTTTACTATATACCCATACACAGATGCTCTGTCTTTACTTTAGCATTATCTCTTTGCCCCCTCTTCTGGTCAGAGATGGTCACTGCAGTCTTTTTCTGTGAAGCTCTTCAGTATCTAATCTGTGCACATTACATTGTTTGACCACTTTTTCTTTTAGGACCTGGTGGCCAGTGGTGCCCAGGTGTGTATATGCAATAGGTATGGACAAACACCTTTGGACAAAGCCAAGCCTCACCTAAGACAGCTGCTACAAGGTGCTAAAAGGGACTATTTTTGGATATTTTAACAGACAAACAAGGTTTTTTGAAAAGGAAATAATTATGCATTCTTAATTTTTGTTGTTTTCTTTTTAGAAAAGGCAGAGAAAATGGGCCAGAGTCTGATCAAAGTTCCATACAAGGAAACTTTCTGGAAGGGCACCATGCGGACACGACCCCGTGAGTAACATTTATTCCACACTCTAGGGGGCCATCATCATATCAAAGCAGAATGTTTGCAATAATAGCGATGTTTTTGACCTTATAGGTAATGGCACCCTCAACAAGCAGGCTGGTATCGATTATAAGCAACTCTCGCTGCTGGCAAAGATCAATGAAAACCAGTCTGGAGAGGTTAGCTGCACTCTGTTTTTATTGCTGCGTGCCAGTCTTTTTCAGCTCCCCGGCTGTTTAACACCATGTGCTCTGTTTGTAGTTATGGCAGGGTCGGTGGCAAGGAGACGAAATTGTAGTAAAAGTGCTACAAGTGAGAGACTGGACCACCAGGAAGAGCAGAGACTTCAACGAGGAACATCCAAAACTGAGGTGATTCAAATAACCGTACTGTAGGAATATGAAAGGTTATAGTGGTGGGTCTGGGGCAGCAGTGTTTCTTGTGGTATCCACACAATGAATCGGTATTCCATTGCATTGACTGTATATGAAAGATGGATCTAGCCATTGTTACAGCACGCACTGGTTTGTGGAGTTACATTTTGACGCTTATGACCTTTGCCATAATTCTTGAGCCAGAACTGACCATATTTGGACAATTGTATTATGAATTTGGGTGGGTAAACTGCACAAGGAGTCATCATATTTATCATACAGCTAAATATTCCAGGAGGCCCTAACACTGCATGTGTGCATCATACAGTTCAGTGACTTAGTTTGGTGGTGTTAAATTCACACTGTATCTTGGCCCTAATAATGCATAATTTTAAGCTTTAAGCTTTAAATGAGCTAGTTTAAATAAAAAAACATATCCTGGGAACTTATCTTTATAATTTAATTCTTGAATTATGCTTGTTTCACCTCTGCAGATTGCTTTTCGTGTCATGGATTATGGGCAGGCATCACAGGGTCACATGCTGTCAGCCTGCGTGTTTATATAAACTGAGGCAAATACATTTGGTGCTGCAGTTTCTTATCTTGAGTCGGCTTAGAGTCTGTTTGAGTTACATAGAGTCAGTCAGCATTTGGCCTGGTGGCCAGGCACTGGTAAACACAGTCCTCGTGTAGAGTAGAGACGACCGCGATGAACCGCCGGTGAAGTCTGTGGTCAAAGATTAGCTAGGATGTTGTGCAGGGTTCTTATGCAATGGAGTAGAGGACCGTTTATTTTTGCTAAGTTGGGTTCTACAGCAAACATGAACCTCTTTTATAAGATGAAACCAGACCCTTCACAATGTGACTCAAGCATTACTTTCTAATCCTGTTTTCTGTTAAGAACTTATCGTGCAATAACCGTCGAACCACGCAGAACATGTTAAGACAGGTCCAGGCGGGCCCACAGAATGACTTCAGCATTCTGAAGCGTCCTCTGAATACTTTTAAATCACCTGAGCGAAACTGCATTCCCATCTCATCTACTTTTAATAAATTCTGTCATCCTCGGGATAAAATGACCAGAACAGAAGGTGAGAGAATCCTTTGAGCAGGCCAAATCAAAGAAACCTCACCAGGAAGGCTGAGTGCGCAGTAGGAACGTCTTGGCTGTGCTTGATGCAATCATCAAAGCACTGGTTATGCGTGCGCCGAAGATTAGAGGCAACATAAGCTCTTTCATGTACTGCAAAAATAGGTGACAGTGAAATGCAAAAACACTGCTGCTGGGCTTATCTTTAAAGGTGACACAAATGGTGGGGTGGTTTCTCATGGATTTGCAAAGCATTCTCGTGATTCATACCAAGCTTTGAGGCCATTTCTTCTCTGTTAGTCTCTCCTTATCCCAGACAGACCATCTTGAGCTTAGAATAAATAGCTATTTATTAAATAATATTTAGAAACACTTCACAATCTCTCTTTTTTTTTCTGTTGTGGCTTCGCAGAATTTTTTCTCACCCAAACATCCTACCTGTTCTTGGGGCCTGTCAGTCACCGCCATCCCCTCACCCTATAATCATTACCCACTACATGCCCTACGGATCCCTCTACAACATATTACACCAGGGCACCAGTAAGTCATTTGACAATGTGTGCATGCGTTAAAATGAAAAGGCTCAAATTTGTCTTTTGTCTCAGCCTGAAAGAGCTAAAACTGCGGCAGGTTTGCCACTGTGGATGACGCTGTGGCTTCATACATTATGGATAAAGAAACGTATTTGTGCATGGGTCTTTCTCTCACTTATTTCTCTTATTTCTCTCACTCCCCCCCCCATCTCACTCATTCATGTCAGCTAGTCAGTTAAGTGACATTTAGATGTTGGTATCATGGCACTTAATTAAACCCCATATCCTACTTCTGCCTTCTGTTCCCTCAGCTCTTGTGGTTGACCAGAGCCAGGCAGTGAAGTTTGCACTGGACATTGCCAGTGGCATGGCTTTCCTCCACACCTTAGAACCAATGGTGTCGCGGCTTTACCTCAACAGTAAGCACATCATGGTGAGAGGCCTTTCTGCTGTCTTTTATTTCATTAGATAGCTGCATGTTTATTATCAGATGTGATCACAAGATGTAATTCATCTACAGATTGATGAGGACATGACCGCCAGGATAAGTATGGCAGATGCTAAGTTGTCCTTCCAGTGTCCTGGTCGTATGTACTCTCCAGCGTGGATGGCTCCTGAAGGTATTTATTCCCTTTTGTTTTTCTCCTCGCTCACTCACTGTTCTCCTAATTCCCTCCTGCTTCCTGCTCACTAAATGCCTCCTTCGACTTTATGAGTCTTTCAGCCAGGAGGAAACTGCGCTGTATAATTTAGTACCAATTAAGAAGCAGTCGTGCTGTTTTACCTGGTAAAGTTACATAATGAAGATCCGAGTTATAGTGCTTATGTTTATGGGTTTTTTTTTTTTTCTTTCTTCAGCTTTGCAGAAGAAGCCCGAGGACATTAACAGAAGATCTGCAGACATGTGGAGCTTCGCTGTGTTATTGTGGGAGCTCGTTACCAGAGAAGTCCCCTTTGCTGATCTCTCACACATGGAGATAGGCATGAAAGTAAGTTGACACAGTATTTATCTGCCCATAGGCTTCAACATTACATTACAAACACGTGCAACTTTTCTACTTAACACCACCCCAATATAAACAGGTGTCTCTCGAGGGTCTTCGGCCGACCATTCCCCCAGGGATTTCCCCTCACATCTGTAAGCTGATGAGGCTCTGCATGAATGAAGACCCAGCCAAGAGACCCAAGTTTGATATGATTGTTCCCATCTTGGAGAAAATGCAAGACAAGTGAATGCTTGTGCATCAGTTCACGCACTTCCTTTTTCATGTTTAATCACCAAACCACTCTATAGCATCACTTCCTTTATGTATCTGCCAAGCCACTGTAAATAATTCCAGGAACCACTTCAGCGACCCACAGTTCAGACACTAATATTGTATTGCTTTTTATGTATAAGTTAAATTTGTAGTTAAATGTTATTTTTGGCTAAGCAGCTCTTTTTTGTAATGACTGAGACTTGGTCACTGAAATGCTAGCAAGCTCTTTTTTTGATCCAGCGTGGATTTCATTCAGTGAAATATGTATAGAATCGATTCTTTTATGCACACCACTGACTGCCAATGCAATAAATGTTTTATATTTATGACAAATGCTTGTTCGTTTCATTTGAGACATTGTTTTACTTTCATCACAGACAAAGCATTGTCACATTTTCACTTCTTAAAAATAGTTTTCACTACCTGGATGGGGTTTTGTTTATGTCACTGGGATTTTCTGTCAATGATTGCTTCCACTCTTTTGTCTCCGGAGGAAAATTCTTCAAATATTACACAATTCTTCACTTAAACTCGTGGAGAAAAAAAACAGATTTTGGTGGTTAAAGGTCAAGGTAAGTGACTTTACAGCCATGTTTTTGGTCTTAAGAATTCACACTCTGATTCTGACACTGACTGATGATATTAAAAATCAGCTTCTCAAAAACCAAGATTGCAATATTTTAACTAAGACTAGATGTGACGAAAGCATTTTTCCAATTTGGAAAGCTAACTAGAATAAAGTAAAAAAAATAAATAAATAAAAAGGAAATCTTTTTAGTTTTAGAATTTGGCAGTTTGTTTGAATGTGTTTAGTGAAACTTTGGATATGAGTCAACTGCTTTCAAAAGTTCCATGTTTTTACTGTAATACTAAATCTAACCTCTGCCATATCTGCCCTTCATACGGTAATAATTAAGAAGCCAAACTAACACTAATACTTTTAAACAATAAAAACGAAGCAAAAATGATCAAACCCAATCTGGAAATTGTGTGAAACTAAACCGAATTTTAAAAATCAGTAGAGTCATATCATACTAATATGATAACGATATTAGGGGGGGGGATGCAATAACTGTCAGAGATATCACGATGTACTTCAAAAATGTTTGACCTTATTCCATGTTTGGTTGGATTGGGAATCAGTCATCTTGGTTGTTCGCACCTTCAAGTTAATAACTATATAGAAATTTGAATATTTTGTTGATTCTTTGCAGTAGTATCCATATTTACATGTGTCATAATAGATCCGCTGGTACTGGTGTTAGCGTTACACTTATAAAATAATAGATTATGAATCAGTAACGCATGCACACACAAAGGAAATAAGCAACTTGCAACTGTTTTGACCAAAATTAAGACTTTATTGATTTTATTTTAAGATAGCGGACATAAAGCAGAATATACTGACGATCATTGAGCACATTGAATTTATAGTCCCAAATTTATAAAAGTTTGCAGAGGCAGCTATTTCTGGACTTCAGTCACTATGTAATTAAGGAAGACTTTGGTCAAAAGGGGGTTAAAAATATAAACGGTCAGCGCGTGACCTCAGCTTTGATAATCTTTATTTGACTTCATTTGACAGCTGCAGACTGTGGGCCAATCAGAAAACAGGAGGGGGGCGCGCACGAGTGAACCCGGCCTCACGTGACGTGTCAGCTGACTTTTTCAGAAGTCAGAGGCAGCAGCAGCAGCCGCTGAGGTGACAGTCGGACTTAAAACTTGGCAGTTGCTGTAGCGAACATCCACAAAGAAAGAAGGCTGCCGAGCTCATTTCGTTGCACTTTGTGGACGTGGGAGCTGGGACGCTCTTGACCTTCCCGCTTCTCACTCAGGGAAAACTGCGACACTTTGTTATATTCAGAGGTATGGTATCAGAAGAGTAGCTAGCTTTGTTAAGAGTGTGTTCTCGCTGCTGCTGTGTTAGTAGCTGACATACAGCGGAATATTGCTTGCGGTTGTTTGTGAGTCATTTATTCTGAAGCTGAAGCTGAAGTGTTAGGTTAAGCACCGCGACAGTAAGTGTTACTTCCTTGACACCCATCCTTGTTTTGTTCTTGTTGTGCCTGTTGTGTTGCTGTCCTGTACAGAGGCTGAGGCAAACGCTCTCTGAGGACACCTGCTGTCTGGACCATGAGGCTCTCCTCTCAGCCGCCCTCCTTTGGGCTGATAACCTGCTCTTTGGTGTTGATATTGCCGCTGTTTGGCTCCTGTCATCCAGCACAGCTTTCCGGAAACCCCAGCCGGGTGTTCATGGAGCAGCTGAGCCACTCAAGTGTCAGATTCAACTGGAGAAATGTCACCTGCTACGTCTGCAAAGCTGTCTTCACCATTGTTGATGTTGCCCTTCTGGTAATGTGTTAAAAATGTCCTATTAAACCACAAGTTGCACAAGTGCAACAGACCATCCGGTCCTTAGAGCAGCTCAGGAAGTAATTTGTTTAAAAAGTGAAAAACATTTAGGAGACGTTTACTGGAGTATTAAAACTGCATTTAAGTTTAGTTATACATTAATTGTTGTTGTGGACTGCATTTTGACTACATGTATAATTAGAGCTTACGTTTTTACAGTCCGTAGAAAATCTTGCGCAAAGTCCAACAAATGTCGGAAGACTGCAGCTGCCTCATAAAATGCTATGCAGGAAGATTATGTTTTCCATATTAACCTGCATCATGTAATACTGAGAGGTGCTTCTAGTATATTCAATATTCCCTTTACCATTTACATCAGTGTATTTTCTAATGTTGAGAAGTAGAAACATTTAAACTGGATGGCTGAAGACTAGATTTGAGATCAACATATGCTTCTGGTTTAACTGTTTTTTTTTTTTTTTTTTCTTTCTTCTTTGTGATGTGTGGTTTGTTCCGTTTATTGCACATTGTCCAACTTCCTAAACTGAACAAGGGACTTCTCTTACACAGTTAGTCTTTTATTTATTGTTTATTCAATTCTGGTACAGCTAAATTGGGTTAAAAAGACAATAAATCTGAGCAGTTCCCATTATGTTTCCAAATGTGAATCATCAATTATATTAGAGAATATTACTGCTATTGTAGAGCATAAAACGTTTAAAAATGTTCGTGGTATATGATACAAGTCGTATGACAGTCTGCTTCTTCTGTGTTCTGTGTTTAGCATAAAAGTCCTTAGACTATGTCATGTGGTCTCTATTGACCACAAATAACATGTTTATCGTTAGCTGTAGCTGCTGACCTCAACCACATGTGTTTGCATATTCTCCTGTTTAAGTGCAGATGCTGCACTTAAATTCTGTGACTTATATTCGTACTGTGAAATGTTTCTTTGAGCAAGTTTAAATTCAGATTGTTCGAAACAAATTTTAGCTTTGCCTGCTTTGCAGGAAGTTCAAATGTAGTGGTTAGTTTTCTTAATTTCCTCCTCTAAGATCTTGTTTTTTTTTCTCTGTTAACCCCTTCCCCCAGAGTGATGCAAATGAAGAGCGAGTGGCACGTGCAGTAGGTGAGGCGTGTATCCGTCTCCATCTGGCTGATGAGCAAGTCTGTTGGGATATAATTGAGCTGTTCAGGGATGACTTCATAAGGGCCCTGCAGGAGTCATTTCTGTGGCCCACTGAAGCGTGTGCTATACTGGTGGGCCCTTCCTGTGGCAAATTTGATGTGTATGCACCTTGGAACATCACTTTGCCAAATGTTCCTAAGCCCCCCGTTAAACCACCCTCTCCTCCCAAACCGGGTTCTCCACAGAGCAGAGTCCTGTTTCTCACAGACGTCCACTGGGACAGGGTGAGTGTGTGAAATGAAAATAGCCAAAATTGAAATTGAAGTGAAATCCTGGCAAACTTGGCTATTCTTGTCCTAATTTTGTGTAGTAGCCCCTCAAAGTGTGTCTGTCAGTAGGTGTGTATATGAAACCTTTTTATATTAAGGTCATACGCTTGTTAAAAACAAGGTTAAAGTTAGTGATTTACAGCGTCTGTATATTTTCGGCTTGACTCAGCATAAAGTGTTATGGTTTTGATCACCTGACTTGTTTTGGTTTAACTCGTGCCTTAAAAAAATGTTACACTTTGTTCCTCCTGACAGGAATATGACGTCGGCAGTGCTGCAGACTGCAAGGAACCTCTGTGTTGTCGTAACAATTCAGGCTCTCCAATCTTGAGCAGGAGGAAGGCTGGGCACTGGGGAACTTATGGAAAGTGTGACCTGCCTCTTTGGACAGTGGAGAACCTTCTGGAAAATGCTGCCAAAGCTGGGCCATGGGACTGGGTTTACTGGACTGGAGACATACCAGCACACAATGTATGGTCGCAGACAAGGGAGCAGCAGTTGTCAGAGCTTACTGTCATCTCCAGACTCATCCACAAGTAAGTTTGCTTTAAGTTTAACTGACTTTTTTTGATACGTGCTACTTTAACTCATAAAACAGCAGATCAGAGTAGTTTTAATATTATAAAACTAACAATATATGTTGTTCCGGTTTATGGCTACATTCATTACAAACACACTGTAGTCTGACTCAGACCATATTAACATTCATAGGGTTGTCCAGTCATAAGTTTGTCATGCGATATCTTGAACTGGTCCAATCTCATGTTGACTCTTAACTTTTGTCCTCAGACACCTGGGACCTAATGTGATGGTTTACCCTGCTGTAGGAAACCACGAGAGCACACCAGTAAACAGCTTCCCTCCACCCTATATTCATGGCAACAGATCCTCTTCCTGGCTATATGACCAAATGGCAGAGGAATGGGCCCCGTGGTTGCCAGATCAGGCATTGAAGACTTTAAGGTTACTGAATTTTATGATTTTATTATATGTTAATGTCCTTTGCCACAGTACTGCAGTTAAAGCTACCCGTAGGTAACAAAGCATTTACACTGGAACACGAGGAAACTGTGTTTATGATGCAGTTTCACTTTGACTGGTTACCAGTGATGGAAAGTGTTTCTTATACACTTACTGGCCACTTTTTTAGGTATAGCTGTTAAACTGCTCATTAATGCAGATATCTAAACAGCCAATCACATAGCAGCAACTAACCTGATTAACTGCTCATTAATGCAACTATCTCATTAGGCAATCACATGACAGCCACTCAGTGTGTTTAATCACGCAGACATGATGAAGACAGTCTGCTGAAGTTCAAACCGAACATCAGAATGTGGAACATGGTTATTTAATCTAATTTGAATGTGGTATGGTTGGTGGTGTCAGATGGACTGGTGTGATTATGTCCGAAACTGCTGATCTGTTGGGATTTTCCCACTCAACCATTTCTAGGATTTACAGAGAATTGGCTGAAAAAGAGAAAATACCCAGTGAACAGCAGTTATTTGGGTGAAAATTCCTTGTTGATGCCAGAGGTCGGAGAAGAACCTAAAGAACCATTTGTTACAACCATGGTATACAAATGGGCCACAGTTGCAGAAGACCACATTGGTCCCAGTCCTGTTGGCTAAGAACAGAAAATTAAGGCTACATTTTACACAAACTCACCAAAATTGGACATTGAAAAAAAGTTTTCCTGGTCTGAGGAGTTTTGATTTCTGGTGGGATATTCGTATGGTACAGTCAGAATCTGGTATAAATAATACAAAGCATGTATCGATCAATTTGTGACATGATGTCACAAAGATAATCTCAGAGTGGTTTCTTCAACTTTGCCTCCACTGGCCAGTGAGTGTATACAACACTTTGAGTTGCAATAAGTGACCCAGAGCCTGAAAATGTCTATTTTCATTTGACTTTGAGTCATTCAGATGTCCTGTTGTTGTAATTACAGATATGGAGGATTCTACACAGTGCAGATTCAGCCTGGTCTGAGGCTGGTCTCTCTCAATATGAACTTTTGTGCACGAGAAAACTTTTGGCTGATGGTGAACTCCACCGATCCCGGGGATCAGCTGCAGTGGCTCGTACACATTCTCCAGGCCAGCGAGGACAAGGGAGAAAAAGTGAGTTTGATCATTTAACACTGTGACATTGGGATTCTCTTATTTTAATTACATCTGATCTCATTTATTAAGCAAAAGAAAACGTTTATTTTTCTTTAAAAATATCTCCTCCTTTATTGTAGGTACATATCATTGGTCACATCCCACCTGGCCTTTGTCTTAGCAGCTGGAGCTGGAACTATTATCACATTGTCAACAGGTAGCTGCAGTAGTCACTGAAGATTTAATATTAAAGCTGTTAGAAACTGTTAGAAGATAACTGGAGTACTAAAGTCAGTCTGGCTACTTCTTTGTCACTTGGAGAATGATTTGGGCTCGTATTCATTAAGCAATAGTTTATTGTTTAATTGCAGAGCATTAAATGTTTCCCTATGTGAATTTAGAAAAGGTGCATGTGTAATGCTGATCAATGCAACTAAATCCCAATAAGCAGTATTCTTGGAATTACAGCAGCTAGATACAGAGCTGGCTTATTACCAGAAACACTTTTCAGCATCTGAAAGCATGTGAACAGAGATGAATTTGTTGGTTTCTCTTTGGTAAACTACTCTTGCATCCTTTCTTCAGGTATGAAAGTACAATCACTGGACAGTTTTTTGGCCATACGCACCTGGATGAGTTCCAGATGTTTTATGATGAGGAAACCATGACCCGCCCATTGGGGGTAGTGTTTATTGCTCCCAGTGTCACTACCTATGTTAGCCTTAATCCAGGTGAGTTAATAATTGAGTTAAGTCATCTTCCAGCCTTTCATAAGCAGCACACTCACACGCAGCAAAAATATGTCTTTTCAGGATACCGTGTCTACTATGTTGATGGGAACTACCAAGGAAGCTCTCGGCTGGTGCTCGACCATGAAACCTACATCCTGAACCTTACAGAGGCAAACCACAGTCCATGGGCACCACATAGTCCACAAAAGGATCCTAAATGGACACTACTGTACCGTGCCACTGAAGCTTATGGTCTGTCTACTCTGTTCCCCTCCGATTTTAATCGGCTGATTGGGACCTTTATCAATGATGATCCTGTCTTCCAGAAGTTCTGGTATTTGAGGTATAAAGGGCACGTCTCAAAGCCTTGCAAAGAGGTCTGCAAGACCGGTATACTGTGCTACCTGCGAAGTGGGCGTTATGATGACCTGAAGCAGTGCGACTACCTTAATGGTTTTAAAGGAAGCTTAGCCAGAGCTGCCACAAAAACTCTCTGTTGACCCGATGGAGTTTAGCCTGGAAAAGGCAGGGTGAGGGGGGGAAAAGCAATATGACTAAATATGATACTGAGCCAAAAACAAATCATCCTCTGTTGCAGATGGACAATGATTGTTGTTTTTTGTTTTTGTTTTTTTATAGGTTTGATTTCATAAAGTCACTTGACCTATTATCCATTATGTTCACACGTATGTGGAACTTAGAAACCCAACTTGAGTATTTGTTGTGCCTCATCACTAATAATGTGTTTAAATTCACTTACATGAATGTGGGACGGTTGACCTCTTTTCTTTGATGTCAGTTGTGAAAAGGGTGGTTAAAATTGTTCTGAAGCGCACACAGTGTTAGGCATTACAAGGATTCGTCAGTTCTCATGATTTAAGCAGTTCTTTTGAAGCCAGTGCCTTTTTTCTTTTTTTGTTAAATATGAACTTATCGATTCTTGCAATCTTATATCTTTTAAACCTCTGTCCCTCTGAAATGTTAGTCATCCATTAATTTTCTTCTTTTTATATAATTTTGGGTTGCAAAGTGGCTGGAGCCTGTCCAGCGGTCGTGGGGCAAGAGGTGGAGTACACCCTCTATAGGTTGCAAGCCTGTGGCTAACACAGACAGGCAGCCATTCACACCCACATTGACACAAGAACCGACACACATACAGTAACCTTGCAAACTCCACACAGAAAGACACCTGCTGACAGACCTTATTCTTCTGCGGTGATGACACTAATCTCAGTCCCACAGTGTGACTCAGAAATGTTTTGGCACTTTAATATCTTTTTTTTTTTTTTTTTTTTTAGTCCTTCGTCAGCACCATTGTTTGGATTTTAGGTCTGTGCTTTATGTAATCCACCTTTATGTGCAACATTTTCTGCCTCAGCAAAAACATATTTTAGCCAACCAAAGAGCAGTATTTTTCATTCCTAATGTTTACTTCTGCCTGCACTTTGTTTTTAGCCACTTTCTTTAGCAGTGAATAAATCTGACATGCTTGTTTGGCTCCTCAAATCTGGGGAATTAATGGTGTAACAGGAAAGTGCTTGTAATATAAGCAGTAATTTAAGCGATTGTACAGAGTGTGAATAAAATTGCTTGCTCGTTACCTATTTGTGAGGGGCAAATGTTGAGTTCAAATTAAAAAAAAAAATTGTTTTTAATTAATCAAACACATGCACAGCTCCAACACTTTATTACAGTTTTTTGTTCTTCAGAAATTTGATACAAACACTGCCATCAAATCATTATGTGCATTGAAGTGACCCTTGATTCATCAAAGTCAAAGCAGTTTCTACAATAGCTGCTGCTTTGAAAGCTCAAATTCTAAATCATTGTGAGACTAACATCTTTTCTGAGCTCTCGTTAGCAATGTCTTGTCTCTCTCCCTTTTCCACATTTCCACCAAAGACGACTCTAACCCTAACCAATACCTAGGCTACTTTAGGTTTCAATAAATCCTCAAGTGGGGCTGAATATTTAACAGCATTGGGAAATAGTTCACAAATAAACTACTGAGCTATGAAAAAAGCTACATATAGCTTTATAATTTCATGAATGCTAAATGTTGATCATTTTACTACATACACCAAAAGAAGTACCTGCACATACAGATTAATTTAAATGCGGACATTATTCTTTGTGTATTGGTAATTCTCCATGTCTCACAAATTTAAGTGGCAAAAGCTGAGAGTAGAATTTTAGTCTACATTATTTGTAAAGCAGAGAATTGTAAACACTTAAGATCACAACATTTAAACATATGTAAATGTGCAGTATTCCTCTGGCCAATTTTAACACCAAAACTGCATTTTTTTTTAATTAGTGTTCAATTTGCATATTTCTGTTCATTATGCATCATTAAAGCTAGAACAGGTTTTCCCATTTTTCCATCTTTCTTTTATTCAGATTTTAAGAAGAACATAGTGACACCAAAGTCTTCCTTGTACAGGTCCCAGGTCTTTGGTTTGTGTGGGTTGTCCAGCTCTTCCCTGGGTAAAAACAACCTGAGGACAGTTTAAAGAGAGTGTAAGTCATGATAATACACTCAAAAGAATACAAAAAAACGGTCTCTGATCTGCTGAAATAGAAAAAGAAACACACTTGTTATCTTCTATGAAGGATGTATTGAACCAGAAGTAGAATGGAACATCTTCATATCCTTTCGGGAGACCCTAAGGATGATGAGAACAGATCGCGTGAATCTAATTCACAAGCTTTCCTTTAATATAGGTGAAAGGTGAAAAAGTAAGCACTCACTGCACTCGATTCAAACATGACCTTCACATCTCCTTCAACCACAGGTCCATTCTGCAGGCTGATGACTGCTGCGTTATTACCCACATCAGGAAATACCTAACAAAACGCATAAACGGGTTAAAATGCTAAAACTCTTCAATCCTGTTGTGTGAATTTGTGAGTGTGTGACAGACTTACCGTGCAGTTCTCCTGCTTGGCACACACACACTCAAACACCAGCTCTTTTCTCACAATTATCTTGACCTTGAAATCGCTACCATTACCTTTACCAACACCTGAGCAGAAGTAGAGGGAGAAAAAAAAGCTCATATGTTCCACCGTTGGTGGTGCAGCTATAAACGAACATTATTCAGGTTTTCTAGTTTACCTGCTATGGAGTGGATACGGATGCTTTTAATCCTGAGGCTTTTCGGTGGAGGCAATTGTCTGTTGAACTTATTCTTCATGATTTCATAGTACCCTACGTACCGGCTCTGCAGGACACAAAAACAACAAAACCTTTTAACATATTATGGCTGTAGGAGGTAGAGCAAGCCATCTACTAATTGGAAGGTTGGTGGTTTGATCCCTGGCTCTGCCTAGTCTGCATACCAAATATTCTTGGGCAAGATATTAACCCCAAGTTGCTCTGTGATGCATCCATCGGAGTATGAATGTGTGTGAATGGTGGTTAGAAAGCATAGAAGATAGTGAATGTGTGAATTTGGCATTTTCTATAGAGCGCTTTGAGTACTCTGAGAAAGTAGAAAAGAAAAGAATAAGAATCAGTCCATTTACCATTTAAAAAAGCAAGCATTTAGTTTTTGTACGTGCATTCCAACAGGCTTAAGAAGATGTTGAGACTCCAGAATCCCTTTTATGCTTCTTGGAATTGATTTCACCAGTGCCTAAAACTCTAATATACTTATTCCAAAAGACATTCCTTTACTATTTGTTTTGATGATGGTTGTGAAGAGCGATGTCTCACAGGTACGCCCAAAATCTCCCACAAATGATTTGTAAGACAGAACCATCTGGCTGTTTCCAAATACTTTCCTAGAAAAGGTTTGGCCAAAACCTGGCAACCTTCTCTGGCGATGTTACCAATTTTGGAAAAAAATCCAGTCGCCTCACATGTGAAGAAGGCCGTTGTATTGCTGCCATGCTTTTGTGTTTCTGCCACATGGAGCTGCTCATCATAATGATTAGAGGGTTTCTTTAAGTAGCTTTAGGGTAATATTAAAATTCACTACAAAGAGTTTTTGATGATTTGTTGTTACCTGAGAGGGAGTCTCCACCCCCTGAAACTTGGAGCTCTGACTTTTGTCTGTCCTCCGCTCGCCAAAATACTCCAGACTGTCCTTCAGTGCGAAAAGAAACAAATGTAAGGATATAGCCTTGTTTTAAAGCACTTATCTATTTACCCTAGTTTCACAAGTAAGTAAGAGAGATGTACCTGTGCACTCTCAAACTGGTCACTGTCGATAAGCCAGGTGCACACCATAGTACCGGTGCGTCCTGGGAAAGGGAGCAGTAGAATTCACGTTTAAAAAGACGCATATTTTCAAATAAGTGATCCAATGATAATGAGTCAAGGAGAGCTCACTAATGTTACCTTTCCCTCCTTTGCAGTGGATCGCAATGATGTTTTGGGGATCAGCAGACATCCACTCTCTCACGCTCGCTGTGTATTTGAGCATGTCCCTGAAACAATCCAGTACAAGAACAAAGAAATAAGGTGTGAAAATACTAATTAGCACTGGAATTGATGCAGTTGTGATGCATCTTTTTCCTGGATCTGAGTCATTTATAGAAATGCTTAAAGTCTCAACATTGGTATAGGTTTACTACAAGAAAAAGATCCAGATTAAAGAAAAGGCCACATATGAAACAGAAACCGTGCTCACTCCAAGGAGGGGACATTGTGGTCATCAATAAACACCCGTTCAACCCTGTAGTGGAAGAACTGGGGGTCGTAGCCTTTCTCACCTGGAAACAAAAAGAAACTACGCTGTTTTGTAATCCTCAACAAAAGGGCATACAGTGCATGTGAGGAAAGGTGGTGCACACTTACTGCAAAGATTGTAAACTTTATAATGGCCTTCATGTTTAGTGTCTAGAAACCTTGCCACTTCCTGCACAAAGAGAGAAGAGAAGTCAGTTAAAAGCCAATGGTAACTGTGATTGGGATCATTTTGATCTTTGTGTACGTTATTATTATTTTTGTAAAATGAAGCAGGTGGTGCATGGTAAAATTAATTTTAATTCATGTCCGCATCCAAGGCCACTCACACTTACCCTGATTGGATTCCTATAGAAGGCCTGCTTCCCAGAGGAGGGGAAAGACATGGCGATGACACGGTCTACAGAGCGGGTAAAAATGCAAAATCATTTTTTAAATTTTTTTTTTATTATTATAATTTTTTTTCAACTCAAAATGTATTTTCCTGACATGCATATTTTTTAGAATTCATACGGCATGCAAACACCTGCCTGTGACATAGGTAAGATCGAGGTCAAATCCATCCTTCTGATAACGCCGCTTGTTTTCAGAAATCTGAAAAATAAGCAATTTTTCCAGTGTTCTTTCTTGATGCCAACCCTAACACTTGTAACTGTCCAGTTTGTGTCTAGAGTGACGACCTTACCATCCTCCTGGTGACTTTCTCCAGCTCTTTCTTCTGAGCAGCCAGTCTGAAAACCCTCACGAGGATTATTATTCTCAAGAAGCGGAGAAATGTCACAACCCTGAAAGGAAAATTGCAAAAGTGAATCATTATTCCAGGTGTTCGAAGTCCAGTGCATTCAAAAGGAGATTATAAAATCTGTAATATGGTCTACGATACTCTATGCAACTACTGCATGTAGCTTAAAACCATATGGTTAAGCTAAACAGTCATTAGACAATCAGCCAAGTCAGTCATTCATTCTCAGATTTTCACCACCAAATAAGAAAAAAAAATAACTTCAAAATCTTTTTGCTTTTGTTTTTAAAGTACAATATGGCTAATTGCAAATTTACTGAAAACATTGCTCTATTGCTTTCTTTTTGGAGTAGTTTGTACACAGATCTATGAGGTCAGTCAGGAATCATAAGAGAAAACAAGTAGGTGGGCTATCGGTGTAAATTCCCATATGGAAAAGAAATACAAGATTTTTTTTAATTCAAATATTAAATGTGTTATACTATGATATGCTCATTAAAGTGGCCCCTTTTGCATTTTTCTTATCCAACACAATGTTTATTTACAGATCATACTTAATTATTTAATTGTTCCTTCCTACTGTATGCCTATTGTGATGGGAATGCAATGAGCAAACATGTACCTGGGGATGAGGCTGGGACCTGACAGGTCAGAGAAGGTGTAGACCATGGTGACCACCAGTGTGACTATCACCACGCAGGCGTCTATGATGTTCAGCTTGGAGCTGAAGTATACTTTGAAACTAAAAGGAGGCCAAGATAAGTGGAAACATGACACAAGACAATTAGTATACAGCTGGAGAAAGACTCTGCACAGATCATGCAATGGACATATTCAGTGATTTCTCTGACACTCTGATGACTGTGCCATTACATTTCCTAATCCCTAACCCAAAACATTTCCTGTCTGACTTCCTTTTCACAACTTCCTGTTTAATGACAAATCAGACTTGGTTTCAGCTGATTCAAAACTCCGGTGGGAATCACTGCTTTAAACATTTCTCTTTCTCCCATTAGCACGGAAACAGTTGTGATGTTTACAGATTCAAACTATATCGCGATCCACCGTCCAATGTGAACACTTCTAGGGCAGTGTCAGCAAAAAATTACTTTTGCAAAAGTAAGTTTTGTCTGATTTGTTAGGCAATCCACTGGCTTCCTCAGAACAGAGGCTATTCTTCCTGGAAGGCTGGCTCATGCGCATGACTTCTTACTCACAACCGGGTGTTGATGGTTACAGAGGTGCGGAAAACAACGACTAGACTCCCACAAGCATTTCTCACTCACCCCTCCACATAGACACGCAGGAGGACATCGGCAAGGAAGAAGAAAGAGATGGTGAGGGACACAGCCTCTAACGCATTTCCAGCATCTCTACTCTTGGCTGGCAGCGAGAGATCCACAATCACCAGCACAAAGTCCACTATGATCAGTGTTACTCCAAATAAACTGGAGAGAAAGACATGCAAATGATGATAAAACATCCACTTAATTAAAAAGACAACCAGGTAGGGGTGTACCCGTTTCCAATTTGCAAAAAACACACTCACCGAAAGCCAAAGGACATGACAAACGGGGCTATCCTTTTCCGAAGATTGCTGCAAAACAAGGGACAGGGTTATATGTGCTTGTATGTAGAGCTGAAGGGTTATGCAAATTGGATCTCTGTAAACTTACTAGTATGGTGTGTCTGGTAGTGCACTCTCCTCCTTTCCATCATCAATCTCTACTTTAGCATTCTCCATCTTTGTAATGTTTCTGAGAAGACAGATAGAGATTAAAGACAAAGACACACAAATATATGTATTTATATGATATATATAGAGAGATAAATAAATAAAAACCTCACCCATTTACACTTGAGTCTAACCCTGGGCTAAAGTACACAGAGGACATGATGCTTCTGTTTCCTTTCTCTTTTTGTCCTGAACGTGGAGTTTCTGCATTTGGAGACAAAAGCGTGATAAGATTGAGTGCACCCATTTCAGCGCGATGCTACGTGGTTACAATGTGGAAACAAATGAGACAAGAGTGCATAAACTTTGTGTCATCGTCCTAAAACGCTGCTTTTCTTCAAACCAGTCTCTCACGCATTTCCCGGTGCTACCTGCAGGATGCAGGAGTCCACAGCGCGTCCCTAAATCACTACATTCGGCTGCAGCACGTACAAAGAAACTGCTCAAGAAAGGAATCGCTCATTATGTTTACCTCTGGGTAAATTTTAACAAAATTTCACCGCCCGGTCCACAGTCTGTGTGATCACCATTCACTGTCCTGTTGCTTTCCTTGCAGCGTTGACGCGTTCACAACAAATCAGATCCCCAAAAAGCCCAACTAAACTAAACTCCCACCGCCTGCTTACCGTCGGGACTGTCATTCGTCAAATTATACGAGACTTCGTCTTGTGACTTCTCCCGGGGACAAAGGAAGACGGTTCAAAGGTTAACCGAGTGGATTTTTTTTCTATCCATCCACTATTCCTCATCGTTTTTGCAAACGTAGCGGTTTCGAACTTCCTGGAGCTCAGTAGAAAAAAAAAGAAAAAACAGGAGGAAAAAATGGCCTCCCCCCCTCTTTATTCATATTTCCTCCTCAGCTTACTTTGACTCAAAAACAGAGTCCGACGGTAACCCTTCTGCACAGACGTATTTAAACCGCCGATAGTTACTAAACTAGCCCAACGGGCTGGAATATCTGGTTTTAATAGACTGGCCAAAAACGAAATAGTACATTCCTGCCTTTTTTTTTGTCATGAATTCATGATATTTGGGTATGATTTTCAGAAAAATAAAAATGAAATAAATACATAGAAAACACAAAATACCTCAACTGCTCCCTTTAGGGGTCGCCACAGCGCATCGTCTGCCTCCATCTGACCCATTTCCCTTGCATCATCTTTTATTACAACAACCCTCCGCGTGTTTACTTCACATGCAGAGGGTCATTTATCGTCTTCCCACACGCTAACTTCCTACACTACAGTTTGCACCTTTCCCGTGTTTTATACCACTGCATATTAAATATGTGTAAATATTATAACTTTAGTGCCCTGGGTAATGTTCACCCGGATGCTCTGCTGTTTATGAAATTACTAAGAAATCATATATTGCATTACTTTATTGCACGAATTAGTGTTTAAAGTAGGAAATTAATAAAAATAGAATGTTTTGTTTGTTTTTTTTAAGGAATAATTGTCTCCCCCCAATAGATTACTGTGTTATATTTAAAAGGCAAACCCCACAAGCAGCGCTTCTGGTATGTAAAGAATGGAGCTCTTTCAACATTTTCGGTCAGTGAAGCTATTTGCAGCTCTGAGATCAGCTCTACTTTCAGGACAATGCGATGGTTTATGAAAGAGCAAGCACAAAACTGACTTGAGTTCAGTGTTTGGCGAGACCGCTCTAATGTGAAACATGCAGAACTAGCCCAGCCTATAAATAATGCTGACAAATTTTAGGGGAAGAGAACACTGAACCTGAAGAAAACAAGGGAAGCTTTGTGAAATGAAGGTAAGGCTTGTGGCTTCGAGATTCTTCAGGTGTTAAAAAAAAAAAGCATTTAAATTTTTGGATGACTTTTTGATTTTTCTTAAAGTTTTAATCCAAATTGTCTTGTTTATTTTAGAAAATGTGGTTTTTCCTAAAAGTCATGCCAGTGTTGCTGTTCTTGACTCTGCTGTGCCCAGTCTTGGTCTCCTCTTCACAGCCGTCTGTATGTATCTACTCTGTAACAAATGTTTTCATTTATTTTTGTATTGACTGTGAAAACTGAAAAGCTATGCCTTAAATGGTGTTTTTTCTAGATGTGTAGAAAAAAAACTGTGATGCATTAGTTACTGCTTCCTCTGTGTGTTATCAGAATAAAAACAGAGGTATTTTTTCCTTCCTTACTTTAAGGCAATAGACTCGTGCGGGCCTGAGTTTGCTGTTCTCAAGCGCAGCATAAGGAAACTGGAAAATAGTCTTTTGATCAGAAAATGGCAGGTTGAGCACTTGCAGACGCACAAATACTTCCGTCCGTTTCAGCCTGCTGCGTCTAACAGCAAACCTCAGGCTGATTCAGACCCCGATTCTGGTTTAAACCACAACAAGAGCGCAGCACTAGATGGACTGGATATAACGCTGACTAAACCACTTCCACCGACAGGCAATTTAATTGTTTATGATAAAGGTAAGAAAAGCGCACTATGTTTGGTGCAAATCTACAGTGCATGACGCATTTTTCTATTTCTAGTTCACTGAGTTTTGCACATGCACAGCTATTTTTTACTCGACATGCAACACAAAGTCAAAATGTCAATGTAAGAACATTAATCAGCAATCTCTGAAGCATTTAGTCTTTCTTCTAGACTGTTCTGAACTGTTCGACAGACAGAGACCATCAAGCGGTTTCTACCGCATAAGACCCAAATTACATCAGGAGCCCTTTTTAGTTTACTGTGACATGGATGATGGAGGAGGGTGGACAGTGTTTCAAAAACGCCGGCATGGAAGAGTTGACTTTCACAGGTAATTGTGCAGAAGAAGTAGCCCACAGCATGTGGGGGGAAGATCCCACAGCCTATCTAAAATCTAGTATGATGCTGATAAAGCTTGTGGGGTTTTCTGTTTGAAGTCAACTGCCAGCCTACTTCTCATTTCAGAGACTGGGTGGACTACAGAGATGGCTTTGGCGACTTCAAACTGTGGAATGACGAGTTTTGGTTGGGCAATGAACATATTTACTCTCTGCTCTCAGAAGGTCAGCAGGTCACATTGTGCACTAATGCTTCACATTAGACGCCCAGTGTGTGTTTTTCCATTCATATGTTGCATTTTAAAAAGTTCTAGTTCCTGTATTATTAGCTTCTCCTTTACCAACTTTACTTTGTGTCTTTTTTGTGCTAAAGGTAAGAACCTTGTGAAGATCGATCTTATGGATTGGGATGGACAGAGAAGCTATGCATTTTATGACAACTTCAGGATCACCGATGAGGCTGTGAGAAAAACACTTTGTGTAGCTTTTCCTTAGAATCATAAGTATAACGATCCTCCCAGGAAACATTGTTCTAATGCTCATTCCAGGATAAATATCGTCTTCAGTATGGGCAGTACAGTGGGTCAGCGGGAGATGCTCTCAGTGGAAGCAGGGGTGTGGTGGAGCAGTGGTCTTCTTGCCTCAGTGGCATGCATTTCAGCACCAGGGATCAGGTTAGTCACAGATCTGTCAGAACCATTACCACTCCAAGATGGCAAGTTGATGTTTCACAGCACATCTAATAGACTACTCATGTGCAAATGATGAATGTGAAAACACTGATGCCGGTGGTTGACAGGATAACGACCGGTACCTCCAGGGAAGCTGTGCCCAGGAGAATAAAGCAGGTTGGTGGTACAACAGGTGAGGCTGTCACCCACCCTTTCTGTTTCATGAGTCTGCATCACTTCAAATGTGATTATGAAGTTTCTGTCTCTTCACCGGGTTTTGTAATTTGGAAAATTTACCTTTGACATTGTGCCCTTAACTTCTGATCTACAGATGTCATGCAGCCAACTTAAATGGAAAATTCTATCGCAGAGGGAAGTACAAAGCCGAGTATGATGACGGCATTGTTTGGGGGACCTGGAAAGGCCTTTGGTATTCACTTAGACACACCACCATGAAGGTGCGGCCTCTGGTTTTCCTAGACGCCGTGGGCAGTGGAGCGGGCGAAATTTAAAAACCTAAACGCTAAAAAACAAGAGCAAACATTCTTTGCCATATTTTAATTTCTCCCTTTGCTATTTTCTATCAAATATCAGTAATACCATATTGTATGCATTTCTTTCTGTAAAGTGTCTATTAACCAAACACTAAAATAAACAGCATTTCATCCATAACACCTCTCTGATGTTCATTTGATTGTCCTCAAGCATAGTTACAATGGATACAACTGTGTAATTTTCATTACATGTTTGACACTGCTTAGATCTCACATTAAACAGTGAAGCTGTCAGGATCTGCAGACTCGACTGGAAAGTGCTATCAGGCACCTGAGTTCCTTGGTCTCCACCCCTGGGCGGAGCCATCTCCCTGCTGCAGTCCTGCACACCTGAGACTGACTTGGGGCAATCAGGTTGAGGATTTAAGGTCCCCTCAGACTCTCCTTCACCGCCAGTTCGTCAACGACCTCACATTGGTATTGACTCGACGGCTTTTTACGCTCTCTCCACTTTTTCATTGTTAACCTTGGTTTCATGTGCTTCAGATTTCCTGGACCTTCGTTGTCATCACCCTTAATCCCAGCTCTCCTTGGATTATCTTCAAATTCATAAGGAATACGAGGACCCTCACCTGCCTGCCCTCCAGCCTCACTCACCACCTTGGACACAGCGGAACTCAGGTCTGCCAGCCCTTCCACTACTCCCCTGGACTACCACCTCCTCTCCCTCAAAGCGAGATTCACGCCCAGTAGCGGTTTTAGATACGGGCGACACGGGCGGTTGCCCGGGGCGGCATCGTGGTGGGGGCGGCATCACGGGCATCGGCTAAAAAAATGCTCGTACTCATGCTGCCCCGACGTCATGCCAGCGCATATTGGGAATGGTACAGGCACCGATCGGTTTTTCTATCTCCCGTTTGCTGGGAGAAAGGGCGCCCTCCGTTTGCAAGGTGCGCCTGCTGCTTGCGGCGCAGAGAGGAGAGGGCGGGGGATTCTCTGACTGGCTGGAGCAGCATCTAATAACCAACTCGCAAACTAAAACAAAATAAAAACAAAACAACAAACACGAAAACACAAGACATTATAATACAGACTTATAATTTGCACCGATGTTTTTTCGAAATTCTATACACGAAAAGTGAGCGCGAGAGCCCTCGGTGCGCCTGCTCGCTGCTGAAGTCAAAGTAAACTTTATTGTCATCTCCGCTACTTACAGTCCAGTATATAGAGAGACGAGACGACGAGGCTCCAGTTACAGCAGTGCAAGTAAACAAACAATAAATATAAGAAGAGTAAGAAAATAAATATACACTTTAGGACTCGGGGTAAAGGGATCAATAACAATTTAAAATTTACAGTTTGATGATTTCAAGTCTCACACACAACCCGTGGAAAGGGGAGGAGGAGCGGCTGCTTCCAAATAGAGCACATTTCATTTATAATGATGTAAATCCAAGCTCATGATTTGAATCCTGGGTTGTGTGAAATCTCAGAAATGCACCCTAGACAAAGTGAATCTGTGAACTAAGGTGTAGGTGTGTTAGGTTATGTTGTGGTGATCCTCGAGTTGGGGGATTTGTGTTCATACTGGAGTGCAAAATTAAAACCAAGATGGACAAGAAAAGTTCAAAGCCATCAGGTCCTCAGTTTAGAAGAAAGATAAAAGAAGAGGAGAAACGAGCAAAAGATACAGGTAAGCAGATGTGTGATTGGATAATGGCAGGTCATCCTGAAACAATCAGAATCAAAATACTTTATTAATCTCTAAGGAAACAATGTGTGTTACAGTTGCTCCAAGAAGAAATGGTAAAAATAGCAACAGTAACAGACTAAACTCCAAACAATACATTATGTTACAGATTTTAATATTAATTAGTCATTGTTAATTGTTGATTTGTCCTGTTCTCATTGTACGACGAATTATGATGGCTGTTTGGTAGCCATTTGCATACTATGCATACTCTCTCTCTCTCCTCATATCTCTGTGTGTGTACAACAGCTTTATGTTAATGTACAATCCTTAATATGTTTTGTGTGTGTGTGGGGGTGGGGGGCGCCAGAGGGAGTGTTCGCCCAGGGCGCCAAACAGGCTAGGACCGCCACTGTTCACGCCGATCACCAACGCAACCGCTCCGCTCCGCTCCCGTCTCAACCTGCTAAATCCCCGTTCACGCCCCCCCCCCCCCCCTTCCCCACTGACCCACGGCTACTTCGTTAGCAACTCCTTGTCACGAATTCACTGGTTGACTAAATAATAAACACTGCAAAACGTTTGAGCCGTCTCTGTTTGTGGTTATCTGCAATCGAGTCCAATTTAGCTATCGGCCCGTGGCCATTGCGACAGAAGCCTAGTGTAGCTGGTGCGGTTCCAGTATTGTAGAGTACTGTAATTGCAGAAGACTTGGCAGCACTATAAAAGAAACACATACAGTTATGTGGAAATAAAACTAGAGCATTATCTGGGTCTAGGTATTGATTTTAAGAGTGCATTTAGAAAATGTGACAGGTTTATTGTACCAGCTGTTGAAGTACAGAGGAGAAATGTATTTCCAAAGTGTGTTAAAAATCTCAGCAATGGCATTCAGTGAATTAAATAAAACTTTACCAGTTCACAAAGTCAGTAACAATATTACAAAATATCAAAACAAACCTTAAAAAATTCAAAACTAAAGTCAAAAATAAGAACTTTAAAAGATAAAAACATATAGAGATAAATCTGTAACGTTACAATACATAGGTGGGTACAGAGATGTAGGGTGAAGGGTAAAGAATAAATGTGATTTTCAGTGGCAGTTTTTCTCAGCTGTAGTTTGTGATCTACTCCTCCTCCCATACATATGACGAGGACAGATCTAGATCCAGCATCTTTTGTTCTGCCTCGCTCAGCTTGTAGGGAGAGCCATCACTGCTGGTGTACTCCTCAGTCACGGGCAGAGAGTGGCAGCGACCTTTCCTCTGGTCTGAGGATGAAGCAGTAAAGCTGGAGCTGCGCTTGCGCCCCTTGGCTGCAGAGTTGGACTGAGCCTCCTTTAATTTCCGGGCCAGGATGTTCCTCTGAATTGGTGAGGGGCCGCGACGGTTCCAGTTCTGTTCAGCCCGATCCAAACTCAACTGGTTCACTCCCTGAGAACTAACAGGTGCTGCAGCGGGACCCCCGATCCCTGAAACTTGGTCACTGTTCTTTCTCCTCTCTGCTTTGCTATTAAAGTCAGATTTACCCTGTGTCCCAGATGCTGAAATTGTGTTTGTGTTGGTTCCTGCATGTTTGATTTCATTAATGTGCGAAAGCACTGGTTTCTCTGTCCAGGGCTTCCTCTGGTCACTCTTCTGTAGTCTGGATCTAGCCCACTCTGAAGCCCCATGCTCTGGAATTGGATAAGAGCGATATGGCTGTCTCTCCCACCCTCCTTTGCTCCAACAGCTTCCTTCGGGAAGAGTCCGAGATCCCACCTGGAAAGGACATAACGGTTAAACTTGACCATTCGTGGCACTAAAATGTTTTACAGCAATAATAAATAAATAAAAAATAAATTAAAATCATACTAAAGAGTCTATAAGATACCTGGGTCAGGCTTCTTTCTCTGAACTGTCTGGACTGTGAGAAAGACGGTAGCTGAGGTTTGGCATCATTAAAACTGGAAGTCCGGCGGAAATTTGGATTCTTATGATAAGAGTTTCCCACTGCTGCATGTCCTTCTCTGAAACCTGTTAGACCACTCCTCTCTACCATCTCTACCCAGTCAGCAGTGCGGTCATGCCACTTGGAGCTGCTCCTACTTGCGTGAGCAGCAACAGGAGGACCTATGATCAGTTCCACTCTAGGACTCAGTCTGTCCGGTGTGGCCCTAAAAGTTTGTGGTGGTGGTTCAGAAAAGGGAGCTGCAATGTGAAAATTCTTGAGTTTAGAATCACCCTGTAGACCTAAAGGGGAGGCAGAATGAGCAAATCCAATCGGTGTAGGAATGGGAGAGATGGTGGGTGAAGCAGATGTGTCTACAACAGTGTCATGGACAGGGCTGGAAGAGACATGGTACAGCTGTGTAGCCTCCTTTAAGCCCTTCTTCTTCATCTCTTTCAACTGTTGTTGTGCCAATTTGTACCTAGGCAAAAAATAGTTTCCGGTTTATTGTGTGTGTGTTTTTTTTAATAGCTAGTGACAAAAAGGGATACATCTGGGATAGAATATTATAAATTTTAAAACATACCCAAATATTGGTGGAAACACCTTCTGGCCAGTGGGAGATAGTCTTTCTGGGTCCTGTGGGAGTGGTATCACCACGGTCTGTGAGAGAGGTTGACTTCCCAAGAAAGCCCCATCTTTTTGGGCTGCAGCCACACCCACGCCCCCTGAAGGGCTGTGAACATCAGACAGGCTGGGTCTTTGTAGGCTGTGCCCACAGATGGAGGCCTCATCTGAGAGCTTGCGCCCTCCAGGAGAATGCATGGAGCTTCTCCGGACAGAGCTGCACTGAGGGCTCTGGCAAAATTTTCTCCACACCGTCACCACAACAGTAGCCATAATCACAGCCAGGCAAAGGGAGATACCAACTACCACAATCATGTTACCGCCCAAGGGTGCAACTCCAACCGATGCAGGTGAGAGAGATGGAGAAGGAGCTGGTACCACTGGGACAAAAAGAAAAACAAAGTTTGGACACAAAACTGAAGAGAAAAAGCTTTAATCTAAAATACTGAAGATTAGAAAGAGCAAGTTAAGGGTAAACAAACTCACCGACACAATCCTCTAATGAACACAGGGACTGCTCCTTGATCATGCCAGTGCACTGCATCCCTCGCACACCTGAGGGCAGTAAACACTCACGCACTCGTTCCCTCACCCCTTCCCCACAGCTCACGCTGCACACACTCCACGGCTGCCATGGCCCCCATGACTCTGCAGGATACGATAAAGCAGATTAGTAGTTTAAAACCTTTAACTCTGCATTGCTACATAAATTCCCTCCACTCCAATACACCAAAAACACACGGGCTAAACAATCTCACCTGCACTTTTGTAAGCCACCAGACACGTCTGTGCTGGACTGGGCGAGTGGCTGTAGTTGAAAACAAAGCGAAAGCAGTACTTATTCCTTCCCGGGTAAAACACGGAGCAGTTGAATTCAGTTTCATTCTCTCCCTGAGTCAGCCAGTTAAAGGCCAATGGGAGAGAAGTGGGATCCTCTGCAGATGAAGCAGCATCGCTATACAGTAATACTTTCCCATTGATGTGAGCACAGGGTGGGGTGATCAATTTAACAGTCATAGTGCCCTCACAGCCACTCTTGTAAGCATTGGCATTTTCCACTAGCAGCTTATAGGAGAAGATACGGGACAGGTAGAGTGGTCCAGAGCTCTTCACCTCCTGTGCTGTGTGACGAGACCGTAGAGCAACTCTTATAAAATCTCTGTCTGTGAATGGGAAGGCACAGGACAGTTCAACACTCTGAGAACGGAGGGGTTTGATTGGGATTCGCGTGAGGGCTCGGACCTTGTTGATGCTCTTATGACCTATTTGGTTGTACTCCATGTAGCTGACTTCTAGTGAGAGAGCAGAATCAATGCCGCTGGAACAAGCCTGAAAGTGTTCATTAGTGGATATCCCAACCTGAAGAGAAGCAACAGAAGAGAAATATGATAATTATTTATGGTCATTGTTTTACAGCAGTATATACTGAAATGTTGTTTTTATTGCCTGAAAAGATCCCGAGTGGTTCCCGGCTCTCTCCACGGCAATATGAAAGGTTGGCCAATGGACTTGTAGTTCTGAACTCCACCACCAGGTAGTGCTCTCTATGCTACTGTCCTCTGTGCTATTAGTAGGGAAAACAGTAGAGATGCTGGTTTGTCTCAGCAGGAACCGGAAAGTTCCTGCGTACGGGAAGCAGGAGCAGTTGAACTCCACCCTGCCAGCCGGTTGATTGTTGTGGAGAGTCTTGGTCAGAACAGTGGTGTTGCTTTCCGTGTTGACGAGAGATAAGCTCCTGCTCCGGATGGTGCTGCTGTTGGATTTTATGCTGAAGTCCACAAATACGCTGCTGTTGCTTAGGGCAGAATGCAAGGAGGGCCAGATATTGAGCCCTGCAAAAGCTACAGGAAAGAAAACACACAAGTAGATGTGAGAAAGACAGAGAAAGGAAAAAGAAAATGTTACACATTGTTCTACAAGTGGTGAATACACCTTAATATGTCCACAATGGGTAAAATTAAGTCTGGTTGTTGTTAACCATTAATGCATTTATTTTTTTTTAAAAATCCAGATTTTCCAAGCATGCAAACAAAGTTTTACTGTACCTGAAGGTTGTTTCTAGTTCCATTTTGTTAGGTAAATTAATCAGAATGATAAGCTCAAGTGTGAGTTAATATTTGTGGCTGTTTAAAAAATACTAGGAGTGTATGGGTCTGTTCATTTTTGATGGTATGGTTACAAATTTTAGAAGGTCTTGTAGTAAAACTTGGCCTGAATTGTGAGTTTATAAAGTGTCAGTTTTGACAACATTGTAACCATAATTTATAACAACGTGTCCTGTGTGTAATTATAATACTTTTATAAACCTCTTATACATTTCCCTTATCCAACATTAGATATATTGCCCAAACAACCACAAAGTATAGTTTTTTGCTCAGAACAACAAAACAAGCTCAGTGGAATCCACATTAACAGGTTCAAAAGGAGTAAAGTATAGATATCAAACAGACAAAGAGTTAAACATGTTTGAGTATATAAGCCAAGAATCAGGGTGCTATTAGTGGGGGGAAACGCACTAGTAGCATGTTATTTTAAGAGCTATTGTGCTCTGTATTGTGTAAATCCTGTTGTTGGGACCTCACATCCTCACAAAGGAAAGCGGGTGTCTGAAGAGGCCACGCATTTGCCTCGTTCAGCAGTCAATTAAAATGCAGTAAGATGATAGATTTGTAGAAACTCACCATATCCAATGAGCACTAGCAGGAAGGACAGCAGTGAGACAGCCTGTGGCATTCCAATACCTGTGCCTCCTTCTTCTCCAACACCACATGATCGTCCTATTCCACCATCACAACGCTGTGAAAAGCTTTCAATGGGGAAATCATAGAACAATAAAACAAACAAAAAAACCAAGAAGATAATCCACAGAGAAGTAGGAGATAGCAGTTAAGTGTGTGTACAAGAAGCTGTGCGCTCTTCTGCATGTATGGAAAACAGGAAGGCTAGAGTATGAACAGTGAACATGACTTTTCTGAATTTACACTGGCGTCTTCCTCTTCCTTTCATCTTCACAATGGGTATGGGGAGCTGCCACCATCACACAAGAGAGGTTTCAAAAAAAAGGAGGGGAGGGGGCTTTGTTCATCACAAACATGTAGTAGGCTGAAGACAAACACTTGTCTGAATTGCTATATATATATATATATATGTGTGTGTGTGTGTGTGTGTGTGTGTGTGTGTGTGTGTGTGTGTGTATTTATTTATTTTACAGACCATTTCAGACTTTTGAAGTCAGAGCAGAATCAGAACATTTACTACTAGTTATTATTTCCATCATAAAGTCAGCCAAACTTCCAAGCAAATACAAAGTTAAGGTGGAGCCTGGTGTTTGCTTGTTTTTAACCCCGTGCTCATACTGTGTAGCTCATTTGGGTGGATATTTTCAGGATATGACTGGTTTTTAATCCGCGAATAAACACAGCGCCCTTCACTAACCTTCTGATTAGTGAATCTAAACCTGGATTTTCAGTCTAGATTAGTATGCATGTTGCTTTACATAGTGAGTCTAACCCTTTACTGTTTTGTGTAGTGCAGTCTGATTAAATCAAATTGTACTCACGTGTCTTGAAGACTCAGAAAAGTATGGTTCCTCGGCGCTTTCCCCCGCACAGCACCCACAGTAACTGTCCCTCCATATGCTCGTTGCGAATTTCTTCTGACAGATAAGCTGCTAATAAATTTCACTGACAGTCAGGGGGACAAGTATGACAGCCCCACGAGCGATACAGAGGCGCGCGCTGGGGTTCAGAGCGCGTGAAAGAGATCCGCTCAGTAAGGTCAACAAGAGGGCGTATTATGTTTGCGACAAACTCCCTTTTCCTCTCAGAATTTAGACACGCAGTTAAACGGTTTACGACTTGAGTCTTAAATATTATCTGCCTTGAAGCTTCCATTTAAGAAGATATTTAAAAAATAAAGAACGTTTTGCGTCCAAAACGACTCTCGCCCTTTTTATTCCTGCCTGAGATTAATAGCAGGTAAAATGAAGCAGTGAGAAGTGGAACTGGTTCTAACGTGCTTTAGCTCTGGGAAATTTCATGCTAGACGAAAAAAGGCATAAATGAAAGATACATTTCCTGCTCTGGCAGTTAAAGAATCGCATTGCATTAAGTCTATCATTCCAAAGATCGATATCAGTTTTAACAGGCGCCCGGATCATCAAAACATTTAAGATGGCAGTGCCGCAGGAAAAATCTGTGAAATTCAACATAGAGATCTGTAGTTCAATCCTTTATGTGACAGTGAGAGAAAAAAAATCAAACGTTTTAATCAGTATTGTATAGTAAACTATATATGTCGTTTTTCTATGATTAACCAATTAGAGTTTAAAAAAAAATAAAAGCACACCAAATCATAAATTATGCAGAAAGCCGTAGTCAATCTCATTGTAAGAGCAACGGGACTCATGTCGTGCGGTAAAATGTTCACCTAAACTAAATATTGTGCATGCACCCCCAATTATGAGAATCAGACCTGCCTCGGCTCGGCTCGGCTCTCGAGACTTCCTGAACTAGTTGAATTCATCTATCAATAAGCGGGCCACATGGCAGGGTAATCTAATCAACTCTGCAGACCTTCATTCTTCCTCTGGCTAGAGTCCACACAGAACAGGAAACCTCTCTGGAGATGAAACGTTCACGTTCACAATGGGAACAATGAACTTTTCTGTTTGTTAAAATACTTTACGGTGAGAACAGAAGCACCATTCTAACACTACTTGTTGCCATAGGCTCCTCATTCATATGTAGTTACTTGCTATATGGTAACTGTGGGAGAATATGATAAAGTATTGTTTTGAAAGATTTGTTGTGCCAGTTGATCGCGCCTTTCAGTTTTGCCTTCAAAACACACACTCTATTTGTCTAGCACAACTTTCCTCTGAACTGGGACTGAGTATTACTCACATGCACTCTATGAATTGGATTGACGGGAGACGCATTTTACTCTGTCTTGTCTGGTCTTGAATTTACCCAAAACTATTACACTCACAGGAGCGTTTACTGGGAAAGGGACAGGAACTGATGTTGATGGACTAAATTAAAGGACCAACAAAAGATGCAATGTGGAGTAGGTCATTTGGATTAATTGCATCTACGTCAGCAGGGAACGCTACAGTCCCTAACCACTTATATATTTTACTCTGGAAAATGTCATTAGTGATGGTATTTTTCATAACAGAATGCTTTGGTTGCATTGAAAAGGTATACCCGACTTTTCCAGAATGAGTACATTGTGAATGAAAACAAAGTATAAAACATAAAGTGCCGTTTTCCAAAAAGCATTTATTACCAAACACACCCGATGGTCACTCTACCAACGAGAGTGGACCTGAAACTTGAAACATTTTGAAAACAGTCCAGTATCGCTCGTAGTTCTAGATAAAAACATATCTATAGGTGGATTTGCAGTGCTCTATTATAATCAGAACACCAAATGGATACATACATTGGATACACACAGCATAGCATGAAAAGTACAGCACCTGTAGAGGTCAGCTGATTTAGTTTTTTTTTTTTTTTAAAGAAATCATCTGTTTCTATATTCCACATTAATTGTAAACAGGTTAAAATAGGTTTGGGTAGAATCTTAAACCCTCAACAGAGTCATCTCTACAAAGGTGGCCCATCTTCTCAGCCAGCAACAACCTGGACAAGAAGAGTGAAGAAGGCAAATAAATTACAACATGACAAACTGCAGCAACACAGAACTATAAAATATGAGACACAGACGAGTATTTCACACTTCTACACCATGACGATAAAGTAAAACTGACTGACATGACTAACTTACCGCTCTTTTGACAGAAGAACAGAGAGACCCAAGAGCTTTGCAAACTCCTCTGCAGTCAAGGAGCCTTTCTCTGACACCTGTCCAAGACAGGAAGAGATACAGAATTGGTTATAAATGTATCGGTTTTCTCTTAACCTTCAGAAAACGTGTAGTTGAACGCTTGTTCACACTTGTTGGAGAAGTGTCTGTACTGCACAACCTGGTCACAGCTTTGAATTGTTCTTGGTTAGAAGAAAGCAATTGCTACTTATTCACCTTTGTTTTCTGTTGTGAAATAACTCTCTGTTGACTAAAATCAACTTAGTTTAATGCAATCCATAAATCAGTATCATAGATTAGATTACCTAGTGAAGTCATTTAAAGGAGTAGCCAACTTAGCCATTTAGTATTTTCCTAGCAATAACAAGGTTAGACAACTTGCAGTAATTTCCCTGAAGTTGGTGGGGATATATATAGAATTATACTTTTTTGTGCTACAACAAAGAGTTCATGTTAAAGTCTATGCTGTGCTGGGAGAAGATCATTTGCTGACATTAGTGGACTGAGTTTTTAAGCTTACTCTAGCCAGTGTTTTACACTAGCTTGCATTGTGGCAATAAAGGGAGGAACTGAGTAGAGTCTAACCAATATCAGAGTTTTTAGACCAATACCAATACCGATATTTGATCATTTAAAAATCTGATATACTGCCCAGTATTTTTAATTTTTCTGTCAGACACTCAAAACATAAACAGATTTCTCTAACATTTGTTATCTGTAGTTATTAATTTACTTGTTTGCCCAATTCTGGGCCGATCAGCTGTTTGTTGTGTTTGTGGTTCCAAACACACATCGCAGAACGCTCTCCGGTGAACGAACTGTGCAAGCTCAACACTCATAACATGTTTGAATAGTGTTTCTTTTGTCTCGTCTTTAGTTTAAAAAAAAAAATCAATTATCAGCCATTATAAATGCTGACCCTGATAGATCAGCAAATAGCCAATATCACCAATATCGCCACAACAGCTCATCTGGCTCCATCTCAACCTCTCCTCTAATGCCCTTATACTGACCTACAGTTCTTATCTAGGTAGCCCATCATATGCTTTCTCTACAGCCACACACAGTCCTTCTGATTTTCTCTATAATTCTCCATCAGGACTACACAGAACAGTTAAGGGTTAGACCCACTATGTAAAGCACCATGCATGCTAATTTTTGCTTTCTGATTCACCAGCCGTCCTTCATCCATTCTCCCCTCCTGATTTTCTACATTCATCAGCTCCTTCCATCTTAGCACACTCTCTTCGCTTTTTAGCACATTTTCCATCTCTATCCTTAATTACCCTAACCTGCTGCACATCCTTTCCAGCTTCGCCTTTCTGTCTAGCGAATATGTAAAAGTCATTTTCCCCTTCCTTTGTGTTCAGCTTCACATAGAACCTACTATAAGTCTTTCCCTTTGCCACCTCTCTCATTGCCATATGCTCCCAGAATGCCTGTCTACTTTCTTTATTTCCTTGATTATCCCAGTTTTTTCTTTGCTAACCGCTTCCTTTTCATGACAAAATCATGTCCCGAGTCCTTTAAAAAGATGCCAGCCAACATACTGTTTTGGGCAAATAAAAGCTTGTTACTTGTAAATTGCTTTACATTCCTATTCACAGCACCTTTAAATTATTTAGTTCATTTTGATAAGAAGTGGAATGTGCTGTTTAGTCACCCTAAAGCATGATAACGTCACGGACTGTGTTATGATTGTAACAGTTAAAGCTTACATTGTCCAGTGCTGAGGCTATCATTTCCTCTTCACTGTGAGACTGCAGCTGGACCACCATCACTCCGCTATCAAATACACGCAACCTACACACAAGATGAGATATGAGAAAAAAGGGGTTAAGTGTGCATGTAAGGAATAGAGACCAGTTTTAGGGTTTTAGGCTGTTTTATTAAATATTATAGACAGTTAAAATATGGCAACTAGCTTGTAGTGCTGGGATCAACTTTGTACGCAAACAGTAAAACAAGCCAGTTTTTTTTTTTCTGAAACTGAGAAGTAACAGGAAATGACAGCTGCGGAGGCCTGGACAGCCCTTCAATCAACAGGAAGCCCGGCAGGAAGAGCCTGGCCGTTGTGAAGTGGGCACCAACCTATCACTATAGTAACATAGCCTGTCTCTATTCAAATTAATTTAGTGTACACCTAATTTAAAACGGAAGACAAAGACAAATGCAACTCAAACTCACCTCAATGGGAGCTTCAATGACTCAAACATTTTACACGCATTCACCAAATCTTCTGGAGATAACAGCTGTGGAAAGAGGAAAAAAATAACCAAAGATGTTTGTGTGTAGTGTGGAAGTACACATTTCAATGTTGTGTTACAGTTATGTGTGCATTTTCAAAGAATTACCTCCATCCCTCTAGCACGGTTGACGAGACAGTACACCTCTGTAAGAGCCATCATACCTCCACGTTCCTGTGAGAGTGGGGAGTGAGAGAAAGAGGATCATGAAGAGAATAAAATAAAAGCAAGTAAGTAAATATAAAAGGTATCTCTTTCTTTCTGTTTCACCCCCCCCCCCCAAAAAAAATAAAAAAATAAGTAAATAAATAAATCACACCCACCTCCAGAGGGGCCTGCAGCATATCCCCCAGTTGCTTAGCCAGTTGCAGGTGATAATGTGTACCGGATCCATGTGTTTCTCTGGTAACAGGGTTAGCAATACCCATGCTCAAGAGGTATGCCTTAAACCGTATTGTCTATTGAATAAAACATGAGAATAAATAAAAAACAAGCTGCTAAAAAAGTTATTTTAGAGTCACAATTTTCTAAAACGCTAAGGTAACCATATCATGCAATAAAACATGTGCTGTGTTATATTTGTGCATCAGATCTGAGATGATTCAATAAGATGTGAGGAGGATTACGGTACAGTGACTTGAAGGTACACATGTTATCCTTCATGTTTCTGTCTCATCACGTCAGCAATCTCTTTACCTCATCTTCTGTTATGTCTCCCTGCTTGTCTTTGATCTTGTTGGCTATAGATCTGGAGAGCTCCACCATCTCTTTGGCCTGTTAGGAAGAGAATCATGAAGAAAATCCCACTAAGGAAAGGAGTTTTACACAGCTCTGCTATTTATGATTATATAAATTTACACATTTGTCAGTGGATAACTTAAAGCTTCCCTAATTCTGTTATAACTCAGCAACTATAGAAACATGTAAACATGAAATGAGAGCTTTCTTACCTTCACCATCAGCTTACTGAGGTCCTCAAAGGCCTGAAAAGCAGAGACTGAATGAGTAATGGCTTTCAAAATTGTTGACAATTAAATAAACCACAAAACTTCATGGCTGCAAATATAATTTAAATGTCATTCCACAGCAAACCCCCCACCCCTGTAGCTGGATATAAAACATACTTCCTAACTTTAAACCCCATTTTTGTAAAAGCTATACTTGCCATGTATTTGTATCTGTGTCATTTGGATTAAATCAGTATTTTTAAATATTGATATATCATATAATGTATTCAATAGAGGTTATATAAACAACTTTCCAGTTGCCTTCCAGAGTGTCACAGTGGCTGTGGTCAACTTGCTTTGCAATAACGTCCAATGTTGACAAGTTTTTACAGAAAAAAAAAACTAATAAAAAATGTAAAAAAAAAAAAAAAAGTCCAAATCCAAACCACATTTATTTTAAAATATATTTACAGTTAATTTAGTCAAAAATGACTTTGGTTAAATACAAGACCTCAGCTAAGGGTTTCAAGGAGAAGGCGATGGATTTTATCCATAACTCTGCATCAGCGAGAGTATACCATAATTCCAGTTCTGGCCCATTTCTCACTCTTTATTTTTCCCATTACCTCAGAAATGTTTTTGTCTGTTTCTTTCCTCTTCTCCTCGATCTTCCTCTCAATGCCAACAATCCCCACTGCACGTGTCTTTCCTGCCTATGTGACCACAAAGGAAAAGAAAAAACACACAATCAAGTTAAACACTGGCAACGTGTCTCAAAGGACAAGGAAAGACAAAAACAAACAAAAGAAATCCAGGAGGGAACTCTTTGTGGTCAGTTGTTGTTATGGTACATAAGTGAATTTTACTGGCTTTTATCCCGTTCAACAAAAAATTAAGTAATGTACTTTTTGGAGACACATGACCTAATGCAAGTGGAATGACTTCTTGCACCAATTTCTGTGAAACACTAAATCTAATTTGATGCATATAGATACTTAAAAAAAACATTGGAAAAATCCAAATGTCAGGCAGTAATTCTTACTAATTGTTAAAAACTGAAAGGTACAAGAATTAAGTGCCTACGCTGCCATCATGTGGAACATATCTTACACTGACAGTGACTCCAACCTTCATTTTATCATATACTGAACTGTTACGGTACATGGAAGTTGCATTTATACGCTGGTGAGTGAAAACAATGTGCCACCTACACCTAAAAATCCCCATAAACATAACAGAGCACAAAGGACAGATGGTTATCAGTGAGGAAACACGGTGTGCTCTTTTGTTTCTAACCTGAGATCCAGTTCCTGTGGGAATGGGCTGTGAAACTGGTGTATTCTCCCACCTTTTCTTGGTCATCTCTTCAGTGAGCCTCCTGTAAAACTGCAAGGAAAAACAACAAAACAAATCCATGTCAGTTCCAAGTCATCAAAAAAAAAAAAAAAAAAAAAAAAAAAAAAAGCAGTACAAAAAGTGAAAATGAGAAAGTTGAATCACTACCTCAATCTGCCCATGTTCCTTAAAGGATAGCTTGATGTAAGAGTACTTGCTGTATTGGTATGGACCTGGCTCCTTGTTGGCAGGTACTGGATGCAGGTGGATAACTATTTTTGCACTTAAGAATAGGAAAGACCAGTAGTTAGGAGATACATATTCTTTTGTACTAAATTTAAGTTAGTGTATTTATATGTTGCCTGTGAAGGTTCTCAGTCATCCAGGTCATTGTAGTCTAAGGAGCTTGGAACGAAAAGCTTCTGGTCTTCTTTAAGTTTCTTGAAGGGAGTCCCCACCAATTTATTAGTTTACTCTCTCCATACTTTTTTATTCTGTAGCTGTTACCACATCTCATGATGTAAGAGTGATGCTCTCCTCTTTCAAAGTACAACTAGTGAGATCATCATGTTTTGATCTTTATTTTCACTACATATTTAGTAGCAATGGAGCCTAGTTAGCTATCCTATCTTGTCCCTTTTGTCTTACTTCTCTCTATCCCTTTGAAGAAGTGAGGCTCCATAAATGTTAAAGAGGTACATATTATTTCTCAGTTGCAGTGAATAGACAGAAAAATAAACTGTAGAAAACTAAACAGCAGAAAGAAGAAGAGAAATAACAATTTTAACATAAACCAGTGACACAATCTGTGGCCTGATCAACCCTGGCAGGGCCTCCTTGGATGAGGGTGTCTAGTGATAATGGCTGAAACGCCTGATAAATCCAAAGTCTACTACTGACAATGTGTCCCAAATTTTAATATGATAAGATAGATCAGATCTCTAATTTCTAAACCAAACCAACGAAGAAAAAAAACTGGCAGATTAGCCGGTGTATAAGACCAAAAGTTGAGGCACACTAGATGTGTGCCGCTGGTAAAGTTTCTGGGCTGCCTTTCCTAATAACAGCCATCCCTCAAGATTCTCTCCATTTAAAGCAATGCATTATCAGGGATTGTAACATCTAGTCCTTTTACTGAATCAGTAAGGGGCAACACAGATGCTATTTATAATGATTTGGCAGTTGTCTATCCTAAATAATTTAGACCTTTTTGCTCTTTATCACACTATTTATGTACAAAATCGACATGATGCAACAGATAGACTATTGAATCAGTAAACATTAGGACTGATAGTCACAATGATTTAAGTGCATTCCTGATAATTTTTAACTGTCTTTGTTGACCATTGTAGTGTGCTGAATAAAAAAAAAATAAATAAAAAAAATTATTCAGCAGTGTTTACCTCTTTCCTATTCCTGCAGCCTGCTCCTCAAAGAAGATGATCTGTGACAGGGGCATGGCGATGCAGCATTCCTGGAGACAGCAAAAGGCAAAAGGAGCCATCATATCACCAATAGGCACCAGCTGGCACACAAGTTGGGTAGTTAGGGTGTGTTTAATGCTCCCTTACATGATTTTTGATATCCCTCCAGATTAAACGATGGGTGCTCAGCAAGGTAATTCCGAGATCCATCTTAGCCTGTACAATGACACGAAAGACTTGACGTTACTTACTTGCACAGCTTTCCGAGTTACAAACACTCCCCACGGTACACATGCAACCACATAAAGCAACAACTCTTCATCAGCATCTGACGTATATGGTTTTTGTAAGAGTAATATGGTGTAAGTTTTAGCCACCGCGTTGTTGTACCAGGCTGTTAAATAACAAAGCAAAACGATACCTTATCATCACCGTCATACAGTCTGACACCTCGCTGCTGGATCACTAAAGTTTCGTTTATTTCTAGGAGCCCATTTGACCACGAAAACCGGTCCATTTTTAAGAAAAACAAGAACAATTCAGGTCACACTTCACTTCTTCTCCGCTAAGACTCATCTTATGTTTTCTTCCTGTATGCTGTTCAAAATTCGCCTGCGATAAAAACCAAAATAGATATTATAATATAAGCTAAAGTCAATTGAACTCACAAACATATTGTTTATACATTAACTTTCTTCATTGGTGATGTTACCCCAGTTAACTGTAGCTTTGATATTTTTTTCTCTAACACTTTTGCTACACGCTGTATTTTTTAACTAGCTACCTCTAAGGGGTCCTTTCAGTGTTGACGTTCACAGCGCCAGCTGTCAGGAGCTAGCAGGACTGCTATCTTCCCGGGTTAATTTGAGATTTTAAAATATATATTCTGACATTTTTTCACTCCTATTTAATAGATCATCAAAAAATGTAACGATGATTGAATGAAAACACGTGCAAATATTTGTTTCGGGGTGTCTAGTTGTTTCTCTAGTCGCGCTGTCCTCCGAGACGAGTTAGCTGTAGCCCGCTAGCTTGTTGTTAGCTGCGGGCAAATCTGGTACAGACGGGTTCTGCTCTGCAGACTGCTCCTCTTCTTTGGAAGTCATTGTTGTATTGTATGTAACGATCATGCAATTTTTAAGTAGTATGCTGCGAATATTTATTGCTTTAAATTTCGACGAATTAATAGTATAAGTGAGTAACTTTGGTCATTAAAATAAAAGTCATCTGAATGAATTTGACATTATTTGACTTAATCTGCTGTATCATAATCAGTCTGTTTATTTAAGTTTAGCTTTTTGGTAGTATTCATTGTTAAAGAGTCTAGCGTTTGTTTAAGTCAACAAACATGGATAAGAAATCATTTGACATTGTATTGGATGAGATAAGAAAGGTAAGAGGCGGCTAATGTCAAAATATCTTATTTATTTTGGAATCGTTTACGCTTCTAGCTTGCTCTCTCATCCTGTTTCCCTAGTGCGTCTTGACCGATCAGCGCATCAGAGCCATTGAGCAGGTGCATGGCTATTTCTCCAGTAAACAGGTAAATGTTTTACATGCTTCCTCCATATTTAATAGCCCCAGCTATTCTCATGTGATAAAAGATTAGATTAATTAAGACTTGATTAATCAATCACAAAGCAAAACGATACCTCGAATTATAGATTACTTACTGTATAACCCGTGTTGCATGATCGTTTGTTTACAGTTGTTAGAAGATGAATTGCATGATTATTTATTAAAAAAGAGGATGATTGCAAAGAACTCATATTTCAGAATAAACACACACACACACACACACATAAACACACACATAAACACTTTTTTAATGCTTCTGCACTAATACTATCCTGAAAAATCCACAGGTGATGGAAATATTGAAGTATTTCTCATGGGCTGAACCACAGATCAAAGCTGTTAAAGCTCTGCAGCATGTAAGTAAACCACTAATTTATTTTTATTTATTTGTTCGATTGGGGCCCCAGTTTTATTTTCTCTATTTATATTGTGTGAGATAATCAACTACAACGTTAAAGAAATATTAAGACTACCTGCCTAATATTGTGTAGGTCAACCTTCCACCAGCAAAATGGCTCTGAACCTTAGGGACATGGACACGGGACCTCTGGGGGTTTCCTGTTGTGTACAGGGACAGCGGATTCGTTGGGTCCTGATGGTTTCGGGGTGGGGCCTCTGTGGATCAGGGTTGTTCCTACAAATCTTCCTGATGTTCGTTTGGGATCATGGAAGTTTGAAGGCCAGGTCAATGTCAGCAAATCTTTGTCATGCTCTTCGAGTTGTTCCTGAGCATTTGTTTTTCGGGGTTTAATGGTGCATTGTCCTACTGGGGGAGGCCAGTGTCGTTGGGGAGAGCCATTGCCATAGGGGGGTGTGCTTAGTCTGCAGCAGCGTGGGTGGTATGTGTCAAAGTAATATTTACATAAATAGCTGGTCACAGAATTGAACTGTAGCAATAGTCAAACTATGGTATTTTTTTACACTTTCATAATTGTTTGTAATCTGTATCACAGATGTATCTGTGATTAATATAAACAAGTGCAGCAAATACTATAAACTTAGAAAATGTGTTTGTTTAAGTTAAGTTGAAACCTCTTTGTTCCTCAAATATGCTTTCTAATCTGTTGCCTTTAGAAAATGGTTGCAATCCCCACAACAGAAGTCGCAAATATCTTGAACTGCTTCACGTTCTCAAAAGACAGACTGATTGTCTTGGAACTGATAGCTTTGTGAGTACATTTTACAAATGTGTCCAGTAGGTTAAACAACTAATTTTAAACACTGTAACTCAGATGTTGCGTTTAAATCTTAGTGATTTGTACAATTGTTGACTAACTGTTATCCCTTTAAATATTACTCTTCCCATTCAGAAACATTTCAGATGCTCAGAATTATCGGCCAGTGGAGGATCTCTTTCGTATACACTTGTCTGAGAAGAAGCGTGCCCGCAGGATCCTGGAACAGGCAAGTTCAACTTTAAAAAAAAATCAGGAGATGATAAACTGTTGGCTGTTGTATAGGAAGAAGTCATTCATGTAATAAAAAAACTAAAGATAAACTTTTAAACTAAGAGTGTTATTGTGTTATTTTCCATTAGTTTGCATATTTTAATGTACACACACACAACCTTTAAGATAATAATATTTCTCTTATTAGGTCTGTAAGGTTGGCTGCAAGGCTCCCATAGCAATGATCTCCTCCTGTGGAATAATACCAGGAAATCCATATCCTAAAGGCAAACCCAGCTTGGTCACTGGGTCATTTCCTGTAAGTATGAGGTTTGTTGAAGGATACCCAAGATATGAACTAACAGACTTTACATACAACTAACATTGCAAATAAAAATAGATTTTTTGATATAAATTGTAAACAACAAAATGGGCCTAGTCATTAGAAATAATATAATTTTGTTTTATGGTAACAGGGAAACCCACCGGTAAAAAAGGAAGGTGAGAAGAAAGAAGACCCCTCTAACAATATGGAGGGGAAAGGAATTGCTTCCCGAATTATAGGACCATTCAAACCTGTAAGCATGAACGTCAAACACAGACTATACTGATGGTATAAAAAATAAATTGCTCCACTTGTTAACCATTGATCATACAAAGGATGTTTTTTCTTATTTTCCTTGATTCTTCCTCACATTCTGACTTTATGTATTCCAGTTATACAGAACTTGCTGATCACCTAATTGTTTTACATCTTTGTGATCCTTTTTTTAAGTTCCCCTCAACCTACAATCCTCATCGACCTGTTCCTTACCCAATACCACCGTGCCGACCCCATGCCACCATTGCACCAAGTAAGAAACACCACAGAAGCAGCACACTCCCACCTCTGGTTTCCTTTGCCTTTCCCTATACAACCTATCAGTTATTGAAAAGGTGGATACCAAGCTCCGAGACAATTCAATTAATACTGATGCCTAAAGAGGTGCACTTAACCATGTTTTCTTATTGCCATCTGGGATTGGTTTGGGTGCAGTAAGTAGTGGGGTGTGTGATTCTTTTATGTGTATGAATGTGTGGTGGACACGCTTAATATTTACAACTGCTGCTTAGGTGCATACAACAACGCAGGCCTTGTTTCTATGGGAGGGGTTATAACAGCCAACGTACCCCCACCCCCCTACAACTCCACCCACAAAGTAGCAGGTATGATCGAATGACAGCAACCATGTACGTGTGAGTGTGAGAGCAAATAGACACTCGTTGAAGCTTGCTGCCTAACACACTGGCATGCTGCTTACCTGTGCTTCTCCAGTTTAATGGCTTTATCAGGTAAAGATGTCTTTCCCACTTCTCTTGGGAACACTGAGTGACCAGAAATAAAGTCCACTGTGAATTTAATTTAAACCGCCCATTTAGATTAGTCGGAGAACATTTTATTGTCGTTTTTCCCATTCACTTCCAGTATTACAGCATTTCGGATGCATTTAACTTGATAATTCTTCTTATAATAAATGTAGAGGACTAAACTGAAAAAGTACCAAATTACCTTTCAGTGCAAGTGATGCAGTAGCACAGTACAACACTACAAAGCACCCAGCACATGTACCAGACAAATTAGAAGTAGTTTCAATAAAAAGAAATCAGTGATTTTTGTACTGTTTTTTTCTCTTGTAGATATTTTGGTTTTCTGGTCAGTCAGTGTAGATGTATGTTTTTGATCACTTGTGGGGTTGGGATTTGGGTTGACTAGACTGGGAATAACTTTAAACTAATGTCACTCGTTTTCTTTCTGGATTCATGCTTTGTGCTGGCATTTAACACGCATCGCTTGGGATGACTTGTTTTCCAAATGCAGCGTCTTATCACTTTTCACAATTGAAATACATCTTTTGAAGGCCTTTGGGGAGATTTGTGATCTTAAATGCAAAGATTTATTATAGCCAGAATGTTCAGATAAAAACAATTTTAGCATGTCCCAGTGTGTTATATAAACCTTTCCCCAAAGGTAAAAAGAAGACATATTTTGATCTTGAAAATTGTTTTAAATTTCAATTTAATGAGCTGCATGTATGAATGCTCTATATGCAAGTTTATTGGCTCTTTGCTGGGCGTTCCTGTCGACATCCTGGAGTAAAATATGTTTGTAAACAGTATTACTAATAAAAAACATAAAAAAAAATAAATAAAATGCAACATTTTTTCTATTTAAGTCCATGCATGTCAGATAATAGTAGTCATTAGTTTGCACATTTAGCTAACTATAATCTCCTTCTTTACAGGTTACAATAAACCAGGCAATCCACAGAACACCACACCTGGAATTAACAGCGGGCCCCTCCTCATTCCTCATGGGTCCACACCAGTCCCAAACCAGGCCTCTCCTGCTCCTCCCACTACCCCCATCACACCAGTTTTCCCAGGAATGGTGCCCTCTCACAACCTCAACGCCCCCTCTCCCTCACCTGCTCCATCCCCATCTGTTATCAAAGCAGGACCACAGACTCCCACTGGTCATGCTACACCTACACCCTCATCTGTCATTAAAGCGCACACCCCATCAGGCACACCTTGTGGAACTCCTGTCCCTGGCAGTGGGGGCTTCTCCCCTTCCCCTTTTCACGCAATTTCCCGACCAGGCACCCCTGCTACTTCACGCAGTGCCCCAGACTCCCTGTCTCAGACGAACTCCAGTCAGCAGAAGGTTTATTCTCAGTCCACAGAACACCAGTCAGGATCACCCTTCCCTGGCATACACCCACAAGCAGGTAACTCTTCTGGGTCAGTGATCCGAAGTTACACCCCATCTGGACCGCAGTCTCTTCCCCCTGGACGTTCCACACCAGTAATTCCGAGCTGTTCCACCCCAGGTCCCAGTCCTAAACCTTCCCCTGCTCATTCTGCACAGGCTCAGGCAGTTGTGGCTGGAGCCCTGAACAGACACAGTGCGGGTAGTAGCAGTGGCAGTAATAGCCCTATACCCTCTGCTTTCAAGGGTACCTCTCGCTCTGGCACACCAAGCTCTGCACAGGCTGCTCTAGCACGTCCCTACGGCCTCCCACACCCTTCAGGTTCTCCTCAAGTCTCTCTCCCTAGTCCCGTTGGTCTCACTGGCCTACAAGCGCTGTCTTCCAGCAATGCACCCTCTCATTACCCGGGCCTGTCACCTTTTCCCTCCCTTTCTTCATCTCTGCCTCCTTCAACTGTCCCCTCATCCATGCCAACAATGTCCCCAACTACCAAGATTTCTAACCATCCACCAACAACCATCTACTCTGGCTTGGCTCCAAATGCTCCTCCGAGTGCAGCCTCTCCTTTTGGTCTAGGACTCACCTCTGCTCCCTCTATATTCCCAGGCCTTCCACCTGGGGCTAGCCCAACTGCCTTCCCTGGACTTGGTGTGGCAGGGGGGCATGGTGCTGGGAGCCCTGTTTTAACTTCATTTATTGGACTACCAGGGGCCACTCCATCTACAGTGGCATCAGTGGCACCACTGCAGGCAGCGGCAGCAGCAGCAGCAGCAGCAGTCGGCGTTCCATCATCTTCACCAGTTTTACCAGGCTTTGCATCTGCCTTCAGCTCCAATTTCCAGCCTGGGTATGTGTCCTCTTTACTAGCCAGTATACAGAAACTGGGCTGTGTGTGCCATAATCTGCTCTATGTGTGACAATACAGCATTGACTTCCTGATATTAAACTGAGTTTGAATGCCAAACGCTTACCGGTTATACTATTCATGTATTGTAGTAATGAAAGGGAAAAGTAGACTGCATTCAGAATTTGGATAAGATGACACCATGTGACACAGATTTCCAGTTGCTTATAAAATAGCTGGAAAAAGGGCATCGTAAATCATAACTACTTTCCACTTTGTTATTGACAACAACCGAACAGTTCATTTAGATGCACGTGGAGTGCAAGCATTAGAGTTTGGTTTGTGTTGTCTCAAATAGTCCTTCAGCAGCATTGCTCAACTGTTTACTCCGTCATATGTAGTGTGATATGTTTTCCCTGAACAAGTAATGCAAGCAGAAGGTTTCCTTTTGTTGAACTCGAAGGGGACAAACTGTCTTGTAGGAGGAATTCAATTAGAATTAAATGAGCCACCACATTATTTAGTAACAACAAGTATAATAATATGCACATACATGACAAGTGTCATATCATAAGCTGCCTTTATGTTGCTAGTATAATTCTTACATTCTTATGAAAAATAGTCTTAGAATTGGCTGGATACTAACACCATGCACAGAGACTTAAAGGAGAGTCTTCGCTGGTTGCATGGCAACAGCTCAGCTGTACAGCAGTACATGGACTTTGTGAAACAATGTTTTTAAATGTCAGCTCGTGTACACATTAAAAAAAGGACAGATGACATGCAGGTGGTGTTATTGTTTATCATGTGCCATTTTTAAGACCATGCATGCGCATATTCCAGGTTGAGCGGTGGACTCCAGCCTCCAGGCAGTAGCGGGTTTCCTGGCTTACTGTCGTTCCAGGTTCCAGGCTTCTCTCCCTCTGCCTCCCCCGCTGCACTCGGTGGCCTCCACAACCCAGCTGTGCAGTCTGCCCTGCTGCAGGTAAATGCGCACAAAACCACACACACACACAAATGTTCTGACCAAGTTTTAAAAAACAAAAAGAACTGAATATTATGTTGTTGTAAACACTGATTTTTCTTATCTTGTTCTAGCCTCATCCCCCTTCTGCTTTGGAAAACTTCACTACTCAACCTAACAGCTTCACCAACTACCCTGCAGGCCCAGGACACACCTTCCCTATCCAATCGGGGCTGCACCAACCGTTGGGCTGGCCGTGAAACCTACAATAGTTGTGAAACATTGAGTAAAAAAGTAACACTGACTCCTGCCACACCTCTTAGCAGGTGATACAATTTCTATTTGTCCTTGAACCCCAGAGGAGCACATGACAGTTAATCACTGTGTATGTTGGAACAGGAGTGAAATGGGTCAAATAGTCTGTGGGGGAAAAGGCATAATTGTAATATCATTCATAGTGAAGCGTTGTAAATATTAATTGTGAAAGTTGTTAGTTTGACAGGTAGACTGTGAGTGATTTCATTATTAGCCTGACTTGCCTGTTTTTAATCAAACTTAGAACATTTATAAATGAATGATGAATTATAGAGTATTAGAAAAGTCCACATAACATGTAATAAATTGACCTCAGTCCTGAGCCACAGTAGTATCTCATTTCCAATTACAGAGCAAATGAAATGCTAATGAATTTGATTGACAGGCATAAGATATAGTATTGTAACATGATTTTTCTTTTTTTTTTTGATGACTTGATGTCCCCGTTATGCTCATTTCTAATCTACACATTTACAGCACAGTGGTTTTCTTTAACATGTGAAAATGTTAAGTTTGTCTCAGTTTTTTTTCTTCTAAAAACATCAGGTTTTTAGCAGTACACTTTGGGCTGTTTTAAATTGGTAACGAGGGGGTGCTTCACCAATTCTTGTTTGTTCAGTTATGTAACACAAAAATAGGTAAATGAGAACAGTTTTTTTTACAGTTAAGCTGCATTAAAATAAAGTTACTGTGAGCACAGCGTGTAGAAAAGGGGCAGACTGATCCGATTCTGTAATTTTAGCGACGGAAACAACTTTTTTTTTTCTGCTGATGTTGGGACATTGCCACCACCTCAGTTGCTGGGAGTGCACGGAGATTCTTGATGCTTTTGTAGCTGAAGCGCAGATCATTGTAAGGACTCTGTCTACATCTCGGTTTCAAATTGGGTGTTTCCAGCACTTCTAAACTTCATTTGGAGAAGGCTTTCGTAAAGAATAAATAGGAAAAACCCCACAAAGCATAGCAGGGGCACATACTAAAGTATGCAAACTACAAATGAATATGCTGTGTCAGGGGTTAGTTTGTAGTACATACAAAAACTTGCATTTGGCAGCTCTACACAAGTGTTTTTTTTCCATTCTTTTCTTTTCAGTGAACATATTTGTGACTGCAATTTTCTGTGATTCTCATGTTTACAAAGTTTATTTCTCATATGTGACACTGCTGGGACTGCTACTACAACATTTATCCAGAATAAGGGTATGCAGGCATTTTTTTTTTGACATTGTGACTTTTATTATTATATTCTGTAGTTTAACAGATTGAAAGCTGTACTTTTGCCCCTCTTTACTCCTTAGTAGTTCTCTATTCTACTGGGATTATCTCAAAGACAATGACCTTTGTCTTGAGTAATAGATGTTTTGTATGCTACACAGTTTTTATTTTATTTTTTGCCCTTTTTAAAAAATGTTTCCAGTGAACTGCTGGTTACTGTATCTGTAGTCTATGTGATGCCATTACTGTCGACATCTCTTGAATAAAAATACTGGAGCTGGACAAAATAATGGAAACAAAGTTTATTTTAACCATAAAGCGACACGTATACATCAACTCAATTTTGAAGATTCACTTAACTACAAATCCTAAATGACTGCATCTATTTAATATCCACTTTGGTTCCTAACCTTGATTTGAATGGTTTTGCAACCTGCGTATGTTCCACTTACCCCACCATATACAAAGCTTATCACAAGCGTCGCAATTGCTCAACACACAAAGTCATGTGTCCATTAGTCATGCGGGTATACATGTATAATTGGTGGGGAAATTTTTTTTTCCATTTGAGTTCTTTGATAAGAATATGTTTGCTAATTATATATATATATAAAAAAACTTTGTGGTTTTTGTTTTGTACAGTTTAGCTTTTTTGTAAAACTATTAAACACTTTTTCAGTCAGTGCAATTAGGATTATTCATCTAAACCTGTATACATGTATTTAATTTTCTAGGGAATTACAGTAGTAAAAAGGGTCATTCCTCCAATGGATCCTTAGCGGTAAAGCTGGCTGGCTGATTTTCTCCTACATAGTGAAGAAATAAACAAATTTGGGCCCCTGACAGATGTTCATCAAAGTTAATGGAAACTCATTGCCCTTATCACATTTGCAAAATCGGGCAAATGTTGAGTTCCACTGTGCCACGCCCAGGAAGTCTGTGGCAGCATGTGCATGCATGAGTACAGTCGTGTCATCATTCTATCTGTAAACACCACAGCTCATTTTTGGTAACACTTTAAAATACATACATACCCTGTAATTAGGTGTAGTATTTTATCTGTAATTACAGTGAAACTACAATTACCTACAAATATTTAAAGGCAATTATAAAAAGAAGTTAAAAGGTCATGTTTTTACAGGCAACAATGAACTAATTACACTGTCAGTAAAATTAAGTACAGTGTAAGTAATTTACAGTACTGGGTAAGTAATTAGAAGTATTCTGTATATAATTTTAAGTACAGCGTAAGTAAATTTAATTACATTTTACATCGTACGTACACTGTACTGTTGTAACGTGAGGGTTCACTAGATGGTTTGGAATCTCTCTGAATAATTAGGAACAGCAAGATGGAGACGGATAACGTTTTAGCAGTCTCTTTACTCTCAGCACACAGCAACAACAACCCACACTTCCTGTGTGCCGCCCTCATGAATACTTCACTGACCTCTCAGAAGCCAGGAAATCTTATACTCAGATCAAAACAGGAAAAACAGCCAGGTAGATATAACACTAATTACTTAATACTTATTACTGGTTTGAACATGCATGTCTAAACATTCAAACGTGTAAACATGTAAACTGACAAATTAAAAAAAAGAAATTAAATATCAATTTACATAAATGAGTTTTATTTTTTATTGTTTTTAATTGTTTTTATTTCTTTGGCAGTAAAGGTCAATGTCAAAAATAATTATGGTATTTCCAATAAACAAACTAAGTCGATTTTACTTCAGTGAACAAGTCTTGAGACACCCCTCCTGTCTTTAATTTTGCTCTTTGAGAATGACGTCGCTGGTGCAAGACTATTACTTTGTGCTTTTTCTTAGATTCCAACTAAAGAAATTGGAGGGGATTATCTGCATTTGCGACCACAGTAAGTCTGGCTCACTGGAAGCAAAATATAAATAAAGGGGTGCCCAAGACTTTTGCCCAATACTGTTTTACTTTGCAACATTTCACAAAATCTGTTTTCAATATCAGGCTTTAACTGGTTCCTCATTCTAGTAGTAAGGGAAATAAAGGAATGCAGGACATTTCTATTTGACAGAAGCATGGTGGGGAAATTATTAAAATGTAATTATAGCTTAATTATATTATTTCCAGCTTACATCTTATTATAAGTTACATTTTAATCGTGAACACAAATTGTATCTTATTTGATTTAAATGATTTGTTTCTTTGCTATCTATCTGTCTATCTTAAAATTAAATAAAACCCAAAGATCTTTAGTGTTAAACTTAAAGCATTAAGAAATAAAAAAAATAATGAAAATACAAAATTATAATAAGTTTTTTTTATGTAAACATCATAGCAGGAATATAAGTTTATAGTAATAAATATATTGATATACTGTACTGTTTCCCATGTGGTTCACACATGTCACGTGGATTTTTATTTTCTTCTTCTTTTCTTTTTTTACAAGTGCTATCTATAATTTTACAGCCTCTAAGATTATCCATTTACCTGGAAGAATCATGACGATAGTACTCTGTTACTTTGGCGATGATTGACCCTGAATCAGAGCCACGCCTACACCTTGAGCCACATTGTATTGCAGCAGGGCTTCTTTAAAAGGCGCACTTGCTCTAGTTCAGGCACACTTCAACAAACTCTCTCTAAACGCACTTCCTACTAACCACCCTCAGTTTTACCAGCATATGGAAATGGAAGACCAGGCGGAAAGCCAGAAGAGGAGAGGAATGAGCAAAGAGGACTTGATATGTAAGCTGACTTTCAATATCATTATTATTATTACTTCGTTTTTTTTAGGGTTCGATATCCTGTTACTGGCTGTGTTAAGTAAGCTATTACTATTACTACTACTACTTCATTCGAGAACAGAGTTATATCCTTCTCCAACAAGGCACAATGTTATTGTTGGCCAACAATTACATGTAAAATATCATCCTTGTTCTGTGAGTTATTTTAGTATCAGTTTTATATCTGTATAGTCGGTGTGGAGCTGGAAAGCAGCTAAACAGACTAGGGTTATAGTTTGACTCTATCGTCATAGTGACAGAAATCACATGCCACCAAGACAAACAGTCCCAAAGCATGTGACTTTTTTTATGTGTGTGTGCACTGGTGAAAAATCAGCGTTGTCATGTTCGCATGTATGGAAATGTCCTTTTTGTGGGCGTTGATAAGGGGTTGTTTCCATATCACTTTTTTATCCATTGTTTTTATTATCACCAGCCTGTCGGACAAGATAATGCCAAACGGATAGCTGTGCGGGCAGCATTTCTATTTTTGCCGTTGGTAAAATATTACCTGGGTGCAGAGATCGGTTAGTGTACTGAGACAGCTAAGATTTCCTTAAATGTCTCAGCTAAGTTTCTACAACTCAACTAAAAGTATGCAAGTATGCTTATTATTTTTTCTCTAAAATGAAATATACAGATATTAAAAACAGGCACAATGAAAGCTGTGATTAAAATAACATGATCATCTTGTATTATTTTTTAAAATATATAACTTTTAAATAATAGCCATAGAGCATATGAAACATCTGAGGTGGGTTTGCAAGGTGGATTGAAACTCCTGCAGACTTCAGCACAGTGGTCTGAGTCTCACAGCAACACATTCAAACCACAGGAAGCTGTTTCCTGTTACTGATCGATGTCCCCTTGTTTGAAAGCATAAACAACACCTCCTTTTTTTTTTTTTTTTACCACAGAAAAGATACCACAGAGCATAATAGCAACATAAAGGTCATCTCTCAACTTTATATTAAAGTATACTTAAGATCATCCTATAGTAGCCCTGTTTAGTGATTCACATTGGAGTCATCTTGTAATGCCTTTATTGTAAACCATATAAAGAGGCTCAAATTCTGTTATTAGAGGTGTAACCTATTACACATAGCACCCCTCCCAAATTAAATTATTTTTTTAAGGAGATGATATTGCATGACTAAACATTTGTGTAAACTATGGGATGGAAAACTGAGTGTGAGTGTAATTGTCTGAAGGAAAATATGAATTACAACTGTGTAAACAGGCCTTTTTATTTACCCGTGCCTGTGCTCTGCTTTCCACCCACGCACTTTTGCATTGTGTGGCGGCCTACTTGGCAGATGAGGGTTAAAAGCCGTCCCTCAGGTGTCCTGTGTGGTAGATACAAAAAGCCAAAATATTTCACCTCCAGTTCCAAAGGGATCCACAATAAATTTAAGCAGATTAGTCCGTTTTTTGGTTGTTGTTTTTTTTGCCTTGTTACAATTCCAGGCGTTCATTTTATTTTTTATTATTCCCAGTGAAAACCAGCTCACATATAAAATAAGCAGATAAATTAGCCATAAAACTGAGACTTACGCTTCAACATTACAACATTTCTCTGATGCTGCTTAATAATCCAGCATAAAGTTAAACATCATTGTTTAATGGCCACGTCACAAAACCGCAGAGAAAGACTGTACACCATGAGTCTAGAATACACTGACCCTTCTCTGTTTTTAATGGCCTCTTTTCACAAACAAAGCAGAAATCCCAAGATTGTATTGCGTGAGTAAATATGTCAGTGTGTGCACAGAGCATGGGAGAGTGTTTTCACCTTTTGTTTATACCCAACATTTAAGATAAGCTGGAAATGTGAGGAGCAGTCTAACAATAAGACCATTATGAACTGTGGGAAAATATTAATTACAATTGTCGGCACGTAATCCACTTTTGAATAGTTTGTTCATCTTTTAGCAGCTGAAGCTTGAGAGCTTGAAGAAGATCTTTGTGTACCTCACTGAATCAGATCCAATTTTCTATGTAAGCGTGATTAAAGCTAATACTTATAACAAGGTAACTTTCCTCTCCATCCACGTATGGGTGTCAAAGTGTGCCAAACACATTTAAACACATGCCGTCTCTGTTTCTCTCTCTCTTTAGCCGAACGCACAGGATCTTTGGGAGCGTGCGGCTGGATCATAGTTATACTCGCTGGCCTGTTCACAGTTCTGCTCTTCCCCATAACGATCTGGTTTTGTCTGAAGGTGAGCGAGATAACTAAATAAGCACAGTGGGCTGAGGAGCTGAAACCACAGCTTCCTTTGCTGCTGTGAACATGAACTCAGCTTGTGTTTTTGGTGGTCTTGCAGATTGTTCAGGAGTATGAGCGAGCTGTCATCTTCCGACTGGGCCGCATCACAGACAGGAAGCCTAAAGGACCAGGTAGAAACGCTCAGGGTTTGCACATTTGTTGGGTTTTTAGACAAAAGAATTTGTATTTACTTTATTTACATTGTCCACAGGGATTTTCTTTGTTTTGCCATGCACTGACTCCTTTGTGAAAGTGGATCTGCGAACCATTTCATTTGACATTCCACCACAAGAGGTAGGATTGTAGACGAACAACAAAATGATGTAAAATTGCCCCCTTGCAGCATTATAAAATGACTCATCATGCTGGTATATGTATTTCTTTTATAGATCCTGACCAAAGATTCAGTTACAGTTAGCGTAGATGGCGTGGTCTACTTCCGCGTCAGTGACCCCATCGCATCTGTGGCCAATGTTACCAATGCTGACTTTTCCACCCGCCTGCTGGCACAAACCACCCTCAGAAATGTCCTGGGAACCAAGAACCTGGCTGAAGTCTTGTCTGACCGTGAGGGGATCGCTCACAGCATGCAGGTATAAAACCTGAAGCCTGAATGTGTGATGTGGTTTTTAGAGGTTTTTCAGAAGCCAGAAAATCCCCTTTAGATGAATCTGAATATGAAAAACCCAGTTCCATTTTATTTTTGGCATCATATTTCTAATACCTAAAAAAAGACTCGGATGTGCGTAGTATCTGCTCTGTTTCCCAAACATACTGTGTATTTACACTGTACGCTGTAGATGTGATCATCTCGTCTTCTTGACTTTTCCAGTCTAACTTGGATGAAGCCACAGACAACTGGGGGATCAAGGTGGAGCGTGTGGAGATAAAAGACGTGAAGCTGCCGGTTCAGCTGCAGAGGGCCATGGCCGCTGAGGCGGAGGCAGCGCGAGAGGCCAGGGCTAAGGTCTGGAAATGTCACACATGAAATACTTCCTAGAAGTGCATTATTTTCACGCTTTTGACTTTTAAATGACTTATTTTGCATTTCCTGATCACTCAATCTGTTTTGATCCACGCACAGGTGATCGCAGCAGAGGGTGAGATGAATGCATCCCGTGCCCTGAAAGAGGCTTCCCTTGTGATTGCCGAGTCTCCCTCAGCTCTTCAGCTTCGCTACCTGCAGACTCTCAACACCATCGCAGCAGAGAAGAACTCCACCATTATCTTCCCCCTGCCCATGGATGTCATTTCCCACTTCATGAGGAAGTGAGGTCGCCGGCTTGATGATGCCTCAGCTTGTTGCTCATTGTGAAGTTTGAATCAAACGACTGATTTGCATGTATGTGCATAAAAAAAACAAAAAACTGTTGCGAATGCCAAAGAGTAATCACAGAAAATCTTCATGTTTACTTCAAGGTGTGACTTGACTAAACCTGTTGTTATTTGTCTAGAACAATATTCTGATAAACTTTTGCAGTAGGTTGTCTGCAATTCATTATACAGTGCATGAATGACTGAATGATTTGTTATATTTCTGTAAATGAACAAAGCTTTTGCTGCTTTGTAATTAATGTGTTTGTAACATTCTTTATAGTTTATATTCTCATCGCTTAACAAACGATGTTATTTCTCATTTGAATTTATTTGTTAACTACCAAAAGATTCTTTCATTTCCAAAAATAAAAGTAATATAAAAAGAAGTAACATCTTGTGTAGAGAATTATTCTGTGGCGTCTTAAAAGATGAGAAGATTGTTGTTTGAAGAAAAGACAAGTGATGACAAAAAAGTAAGTCAGGGCTTTGAACTATTAAACTAGCTCTGAATATACAGCAGCTAAACACACTTTAGTACTACTAAAATGAACACAAGGATTTCCCTCACTTTTCTTAAACATTTTAATACTCTGCTCTCCCCCAAAAAGAACAAATCAAAGGCATCAACATACTGTGCATCACATTACATTGATGAACTATTTCATTCTTCATTTTCTAGGTCTCCTACGCTACAGTTACATTTTTGACAATCACAAATGCTGAGAGGTTAAATAAGAGAAAGGGAGAGCGATAAAACAGCAAAGACAGAAAATAAAAACAAAACAAAAAACATGCTTCTATTACTCTGTTGGTGCACTAAGACACAGCTCATGTTGTAAATGTATTTACATTCAAACGTACAATCAGTGCCAGAACAAACAATATTCTGTAAACCTTGTTCCTCTACCAGTTCCAAAATGAGTCTTTGTATAGTTTACACACACAAATTCAAATTTAAGAGCTGAAAGTCGACAAACATTTGCTACGACAGCATTTAAATATTAAAATGGGCATTTTGCCCCCTAATAAATGGAATAAATTACTCGTGTATTACGGGGAGGCTCAGCCAAGTGCTACATGTTAAATGGCTGCTACATAGTCATCAGACAAAAGGTCCTTGTATATTAAACAAAATCACATGAACAAATTGTAAAAAAGAAAAAAAAAACCTAAAACGCAGTGGTTAGGTTTTTGACATTCAGCACATAGTAAGATGTCCACAGGACACATTGCAGGGTCACTACAATACCAGTTCATTGTTTAGAAATCAAAGTCCATTCAGTGGTGAAATATTCATTAAATACGACACTGGTAACTTTGCGCTGTCACTTGTAAACAGTAGTTTTGTTGCATCCATGTTGACTGTAGTTTTTTGCAGCTTAAATAACTTTTTAGGAGAAACCTAAAGAATCTTTCAGTGTCGGTGAATTGTGGTCCTAAAAAAACTGAAAACACAGTGACTTTCTGACTGGCAAGTTCTTTTTGACATTCTCAAAAACTGTTAGTATAGGTACAAAATCAGACACAATTGAGATACTTTTTTTTCCCTTTTTCAACGCCGACATTCGCTCGTTTAAGAACAGTTAACCCTGTGTACGTCTCATACAAAAAAAGATCCATGAAAAGAATCCCGCTTTTATTTCTTTCTTTCTTTTCAGGACTGTCAAAAGTGCTGGTATAGCAAATACAACTTTAGTTAAAGGTAATGAAAAACTGGTAACTCAGAAACGCCATATATTTTACATGCTGGTAACATTTTCATCTGTAAGTGAACAGAAGATGTAACCAGGGGCGGTTAAATGTTAAGAATTGGTGCCCCCCGCCCCCCGACGCAGCCCTATCCCCCCCCCCCCCCCCCCCTTTCATGCATCTATTAAACTATTAACAATATTTGATCAGCTTCTAAATCTAACTCATGCTCCCATTAGCGCTGCCAACTTCATCTTTTCTCCTGGGCCTGATTTATTTACAGTGACCCCTTTTTTAACACATCTGAACTTAGCTTTGTTTTGTTGTTGTTGTTTATTTGTGAGTAAATCTGAGATTATACTGTACACAACTTTGAACTTGGCTTGTTCGAAGCTGGATGAGAGATTAAGACCCTGAGGGGAAGTTAATCTGAAGAGTACAGTACAGGAGGCAGGTATAACATACTGTGTGCTATAAAATATTTCTCATTTGTATATATCAGTTGTTGGTTTCTCTGTTGTATTTGATATAAATGAAAAATTATCTTGGGGAATATCTTGGAAATGTATAATGCTGTGTTGAGAAGCTCTCTCTATATATTTATATAAAAAAAGAAAGGATTTCTAATCTAATTTTAGAAAACAACTCCCTGAACAATATATTCTCGCACACCGGAAATCCAGCGTAGCTCGCAACAACATGATAATCAAAGAATAAAAAGTGTTGTTCAGATAAACAAACCAGAAGAATATCTGAAGAAGTTAACAGACCGAGAAAGGACTACGTTACTGTACTACACCACGAAGAGGTAAACGGAGGGTTCGTTTTTGAAAATTTACATAGCTTATAGATACTATATTTTACCATACGACACCATCAATGTACAGTTTTCTGCAGAAGTTTGTGCATCAGTGGGCAAATTACATTCTTTACAGCATGTTGTCTTATAAAAATCTTTAAGGTCTGTTAAGTTAACAAAGCTTTGATGCTTTAAAAGTTAGCTAGCTATTAAATAGTAAGATCGATTTTGTGCATGCTGCAATTTTTCTTAAGTTAATGAAACAAGAATCTGGGCAAAAGGGTTTCACTTCAAAAACTTTGCAGTCTCCTCAGAGGTGCAAAACTTTTGCAAAAAACTGCATGTGTGAAGACAACCAGTCACATAATATGCAGTATATCCGCTTTCTCCTCAGGTACATCACGTTCGACTTGTGACCTGTAGGTGATATTTTATAAGTAACTAACGCCATTTATCTTCTTCACACCTCGAGCTTAATAAATAGACAAATCACAGCAATAATAAGTTCCATGTTAAAACTGGAAGACTTTCACAGTACATGCTTGCTAAGTAGCAAAACACATGTAATAAATTAGATAGAAACGTTTCTTTATAAAGAAATCCACAACATTTAAAACAGTGATTCCTGTGCTAGGTTTTCCCCCCTTAGCTTTGAGCTCCGCGGTAGCTGTGTGATTTTTGTTGACGTTGCCGTTGAGCTAGAGACACAACAGACAGCACATTCCCACTGAGGTAAATCCAAAATGGCAGACATAGTTTTTGCAAGTTGACCTGAGGGATCCCAGAAGTGAAGAGTAGCTCATGTGTAGGAAGACCTGGCAAGGTTTTAAAAGACATAAGTTCTTTGTGTTTTGCTGATAAAAATGGCTGGGGTTCCAAGGAGGGCTGTTCCACACAAGTAAATCTGTCAGCTAAAATTAAGTAATTACAAAATTTTAAATACAATTTGAGGAAGGTAAGAAACATGACTTTTAGGTGTTTTTTTTTTTTAAATATACAAACCAATTCTTTATCCAAAGTCCTTTATAAATAAAACATTGGTCATTCTCTGCTGGTGAGGTTGCAGGACCCAGTTTAAGGCGCTTTGTTAGGGATTTTTTTAGAGATACAATCCAAAAAAGGAGAAACATTAATTCATGAATTCATGAAAGCATGGGAAACTAATCCCAATTAGAAATTATAGCTTATTTTACATAGTTGATATATTTGAGTCCGTACCACACCAGAGTATGTGCTGTGGTGCCAGCAGTGTGCTACTTTCCATCTGTAAATGTGCACTGTTGTACTATGTACTGTGCAGGACTCACAACTACCCATGCAGGGGAAGTTTACAGCACCGTTTGTGCCGCTATCCTACATTATCTACAACCTACAAGTCAAGACTATTTCAGTAAAAGTGTGGGCTGGGGAAAAGGAACAGAGCTTGCTGTCATTATCACAGTATGTATCCACATTGTGTTTCTGTGTATGATGATACTTTCATATGATGGACACCAACAGCTGTAGAGCCTGATAAAAGTACAGGACTGTGGAACCTCATTGCTTTAGCACTGAGTGTACAGTCTGTCCAGTTTATGCTGTGATGACTGGAAACCACAGGCTTGCAAAAAAAACCAAACTGAAGGTTGGGAAAGAGAAAATAAAATAAAAGGCAAATGAGTCAGAAGAGAAAATTTAGAAGGGAAAGAACTTATCTCTGCAAAGAGCTGAGAGAAGTATTTGAATTACAGCGACTGCGTGATGCCCTGTGCGTGGGTGTGACATGGGTGGGGGAGTAATTCTGATTAGTTACTGCCCTGTGTGTGGGTGTGGCTGGTCCCGGTGAGAGATTCTGATTGGTAGCAGCAGCTCTGTGGGAGGGAGAGGAGTACTGGGCCTGCTGAGGACAGCCATGGCAGTGAGTGGGGGAGTCACACCCTGCTACAGGTGAAGAGGAAAATAATGGGGATGAGGGAAGTGGTGAGGTAGAGAAGGAGCGGTGGAGTGGGGAGGACGCTGGAGACACGAGAGGGCTGGTCTGGAGACGCCACAGCAACTCCTCGTTGTTCCGACTCAGGCGCTTCTTCTCAGTGCTCTCCTTCTCGACGGACTCGTGGAGGTTTGCGTTCTCCTCAGACAGTTGTCTGCAGGGAAAAAGACAAAAAGGGAGGTAAAGTTAACTTTCGCCTCAAAGGTTGACTCTGGATGTACCTACAGGAGAGGTAGGCATGAAGTAGTGAATGCTGAGCATTAATGTTAATGATGATGACTCGATGCCTCTTACCTGGACAGGGCTAGGTTCTTTTCAATGCGAGCTTTAAGATCTTCATTCTGCTGTTGCAGAACCTGCACTTTTTCCTCGAGGAACACGTTCTTTTGGGCCTGCTCAAAAGCAGAAAACAACCATACCGCAATCTATCATTATACAGACCACACTGACCTTTCTGTCTATTCAAAATAGCGTAAATTTGTGGAAAAGGCAGTGTAGAAGATGCTGGTTAAGGTGGCTTATTTGAGCCTACCACTTTTTCCAGGTCAGAGATCTTCTTCTCCTGCTGGTGTATCTGCTGGTTCTTCATTTCCACGACCTCCTTCAAACTCTTGAGGTCTTGCTCGATGTGTTGATATGGCGCTAAAGCATCCTGCCATAAAACAAGCGCATTTAAAAATAAATGAATGAAAGGGAGTGTTTGAATAAAAGGCACCCAGTGTCTCAGAAGTATGCCAAGTTTCTGTTTGCGCTCTTTGTATATATATGCAGGGTATTTATTCACCACTATCTGCTCATCTGTGCTCCTCCTCAAAGCCTCCTCAAAGCGTTTGGCCTTGTCCCTCAGACTCTGGTTTTGAAAGGTGAGAGTATCCACTTGATCCTGAGAAAATGCACACACAAAAATACAAGATTACACACAGTACCAGTACAAACATCTACATTTAAACCTAAAAAAAAGATCTTCTTTACAGTATCATACCTGTAGAGAAAGTCTAAGCTTCTCAAAGTCCTCCTCTAGAAGGATCTTCTGTTGCTCGTGAGCTTTCCTTAAGTCTATGTGCAGATTTACAAGGATGGTAAAAGAAGAGAGGTGGTGTGACTTCCTGCAGTGCTTGCATCATATCGTGTTTTTTTTATTAAACAAACCCCACATTCATACCTCTCATAGTACGGGCATGCTCTTCATGGAGTGTTGCCATGGTGATGTTGTGCATGTCTCTGAGTTCCTGAATGGCTGCCTGATGGCTGACTGTCATCTCTTCGATCTAACGCACAGCCACACACGTGTACACGTGCACGTTAAAGCCAGCTAATGACAGAAACAAACCAGTCTCCTCCCACCGATGCCTTTCTCCTACCTGCTCCTGCTGTTGAGTCCTACACTCCTCCATCTCTGACCGATGCTCCGCCTTCAGGTGCTCCGCCTCTGCTGAGTGACACTTCCTGAGTCCTTCCTCCACAGCAGCCAGCTCTGCCTCCTGTTGCAGCTGCAGCTCCTGCAGCTCTCGCTCAAACGCCACCTCCAGCGCTGCCTTCTCTCTCTGGAGTCTCTCCCAGCGCACTGAGTTTGAGGCTGTGCATGAAGGACATTGTATCTTATTGATATTGTCATCTTGTTACGCGATGAGGTCTGCTAATTACACTAGCAGCTATAGAAAGCTTAAAACCAACATTTCTATTTGGAAATCATTAATGCAAGTCATTTTGTGTTGAAATATAAAATGTAAAAATAAAAAAATCTGCCTTTTACACTGATTACACCTTTACAATTCACTGTATGAACAGCCCAGGTGTGAATAATAGGTAGTTATAATGGTCAAGTGATTCTAACTAGAATACATAAAATGTGCTTTAGTTAATGTAACAGCTGTGTAAGTGATTTGATTTTTACCCATTTCCTCTCTGATCTTTTGCATTTCCAAAGACAACTTCCTTTGATTTTCTTCTGCGGTTTCATTCTGAAAAAAAAAGAAAAAAAGAACGTCATTGTTGACACAGTGCACAGCCCAAGTACAAATCAACTGGAATTCTTAAACTCAAATGACCTCAGACTGGCCTTGAATTTGGCCAAAGAGAATAATAAAAGTTTAAATAATGAACAGAAGGCCAATAGTCTATCTTTGAAATGATTTAATTATGGAGTTACTGGCCTTTTAACTACAAAAAACTTTTTGACACTGGGTTTGTTTGGCAGATCAATCACATATATAGCTCATTTTAGCTGCAGTACGGACTGCTTTGGTTACATTTAAAAGATTCGACAGAAAAATAAACATTGCAAGAACCTGTTAAATAATCTGAATTTAGTAAAGTAGAAAAAAGTCTAGCTCATGCCCTAAATTGAGTATTACTGCTTTGTACAATTCACTTACTAGGATGTTATTTGTGAGGCTACAGGTAAGGTTGATGGGTATAGTAACATATTCGTTTTTCATTCATTAACCAACGTAGTGGACAGCATGCTTTGATTTGAAATGTACCCAAAAATCCACACTGCCACAAACAGCTCTTAATCTTTACCTTAAATAGCAGTAAGGGATTTTTTTACTGCTAGAAAAAAAAATTCTGTTGCTAATCAGAAGCTTTCCAGATGTTATTGCACTGATTAAAGCCTCAAACCATATCAGAGCCCTGACTGTGGTTCACAGATGGCTGTAGACATTCACTTTACTTCTCTCATACATGATGACAATGATTCGAACCAAAAGTTTCAAATTTGCATTTTCTCGTTGGTGCAAAAATACTCTTTTATGTCAGATTATGTTGTCTTTAGTAATTTTGGTAGGCTCTGCTTGAGAAAAGGGAAACATATGTGCGTTTGTGACACATAACAAAGTGCCCAAAGATTTCAAATTGTTTTTTTGCTAAGTTGTGTGTTATGTTTAGACACCACACTAGTTTAGGTGTTTTTTGTGTGTGTGAATGATTCATAGGTTAATGTTAAGTGGCTTAAGCAAAAGGCCATTCATCAGAAAATGATCGGGTTCACGTACAGGACTGAAAATGAGTGAAAAAGCAGCCAATGATGCCAAAGACCTTCAGAAACCCTACCTATCGCTTAACATCACTTAAAAAAAGTACAAGAAAGTCTGGCTTATACAGAACTGTTTACACAGTACTATACACAATGCTCTAGCTGTAGTTTTTGACTGATGCCAGCAGAGGGAGCTCAAATCCACTCAAAAGTCACACTTGTGCTTTCCCTGTCTTGTATATCTGCAGTGTGGACCTGTGATTGCAGCACTCAGACAATGACCATAAAGAAGTCAGACAGTCCCCTGGCAGTCTGGCACTGGTATTACTACCACAGCACCTCAGAGGAGAAATCATCCCATTAGAGCTGGAAGAAACCAGATCAGTGACACACTGAACTCTGGTAGACCCTTTCCACAGTCACACCATTCAAACTGTTTGTCATCCAGCATCTCATTGACCATGCTGTGAACACTTCATGCTGTTAAATACTGCATGTGCCCTTAAATTCACGCTGGGCACTGTGTGCACGTGTGTCATACATATTAGGCTTGGTGTAAACACTAAGACTGCGGTATTATGTTGTAAATCTGCATGGGATGGCAGGTGAACCTTTAAGCCTTAATATGGTGATTACAGTAATACTGTGCACAGTATCATTCCAGTTTGCTACCTTGAGGCAATAATGCTGAGTGGTGACTATGAAAGCTTCTAGACCCAGCGAAGTCTTCCTCAGTTCATCTCTAAGAGCTTTCAGCTGCCTCTCTTGCTGTTCACAGCGTCCCTGCAGCCTCTGAACCTGAAAAGCGACACAGAATAATACCGGAATGAACAGAACGGAGCACGGCCCAAACGGTGCTGCAGAGTTTCTCAGTTACCCACCTCTTCTCTTTGCTTTTCTTTTTCTCTCTCCTCCGCTTGCCTCTGTTTCTCTTTCTGTTGAGCCTCCTCTTTCTCTCTCTGCAGGTTCTCCTGCTGTTCTTGCTGTAGCCTCAGGGGGGCCACGCGGCGAGGGGACCCAGAGGGAGCTGAGCCCCGGACTGCTGCTGCACGCAACAAAGACAATCAAATAAGGTTAGAATGAGCATGTGTGTGTGTGTGTGTTTTAAGGAAACTAACAAGACATTAGGGACTCACAAATGTATCAACTGAACATCAGCCAATTAAACATATATACCGAGGCCAAAGTTTATCTGTTCTGTCACATCAGTTTTAGTGTTGAATGACAGAGACAAAAAGGAGAGACACTTTTAAAACAGTTCAGTAGTTTCCCAGCATAAAGAGGTAACAAACAGGAAGTAAATACATGAAACCAAAAAAATATCAGTAATGGAATCTGGCAATTTTAAACATCAAAATTCAACTGGTGAATCAGTGATTGCATTTTCAGGACAAATGGTAGTAATTGAATTAAATCTTTTTTATATACAGTCTTGAGGTAGTTTCTTGTAATGAATCATTTAAACTCATGATAAATGTGTAAACGTCTCTCATATAACGATTTAACTGCAGCAGTAATATAGATTATGCTAACGTGGGTGTTTTATTTACAACATGCATATGTAAAGAAACATTTGGGCACATCAAAGTCACGGTGTCTGAAGGGGCACAATCATTAAATCGTAGCTGACACACAAGCAAGGCGATTAACCTGTGTGTCACCTTGTTACAGTGCGAGTGTGTGTATACCATAAAATTTACTCTATATTAGCAACAGACTCACAAACCAGCCTGTAGGTGGAAGTGTGCTTTCACACAAAATAAAATCACAGCAGAACACCAAATCACCTGCCTCAACCATATAATTCAGGCCTGCTGGAGCATGGGGAGTGGTCTCCATGGCAACACGAGGCTCGGCTTGGGGAGCAGGGTCCCAGGTAATGAGTGCAAAATTGTTTGGAGGGAGGTGGGGGTGCGGAGGGTAAAATACAAAAAAAAAGAAAGAAAAAAAGAGCAACGAATGGATAGAGTGGAATAGCTGCAGATGAACTGAATAACTGTCTTGGTGATTGATGTCTATAACCAGTTTAACCAAATATAACCAAAGGGCAGGTAGAAATGTAACACATTAGTAGGAGTAGCTCTCTGAAAAAAATGACAGAAATAAAGACCAAAAGGTAAAAAACTGCAGAGATGTTTTGATGCCATCTGTTAAAAAAAATGCAAGCGTCAGCAATTGTTCCAGAGCTCCATCTATCTCAATGTCCTTTCTTTGCCTTGAAGCCTTATTAGGAATCCCTTTCCCTTATTTTCAGTAAATGCTCTCTGCCTCTTTTTCAGGCACATGTGCACAAGCGTGCATGTGCAAACACACAGATATGTGCAGGTTCTACTTGAAAGGTTAGAGAGAGGATACTGAATACTAAATGAGCCTATATGGATGAGTGTGAAGGCAGCATGCAGATGAGAGCGGAGAGGTGAATGGATGAGAAATAACGATAGAAGAAACAATGAGAAAAGGTAATGGCATATCTTGCGGAGAGCATAGATGGAAGTGTTTGTCTGTGTGTTTTTAGGGTGTTCTTAAAGATATTAAGGCCGAGATATTCACGAGGTGAATATCAGTTTCACTTTCTCTCGCTAGCATCTTGCTGGGATCGTGTCCAGAGCAACTTCAAGGTGGAACAACAGTCTGCAAATTTCAGTAAACAAGAGCAAAATCAATGATGCTGGGAATTTGAAAGAAGAAAAATGCTTTCATTTTGGGACCGTGTAGGAGTACACGAGGTCCGAGAAAGTAGCAGTAAAGGCAAAGGTGAACAGCAGCACTAAAGTGAGAAAATAAGTGGCCTGAGGAGATGTGTTTGACTCTGCTAGGAAACATCTGGATTCTCTACGCAATCCCAAAAGAAAATTACTCTGCTTTTTCCAGACCACATGGATGAAACCACAACATAGAAGAAATTGTTAAATATCACAAATCTCCACCTCAAACTGTTTAGAACCACATCTGGGTATTAGAAATATTTGGGGGTGTGAACCCCAGAGCATACTCATCAGCAGATAAGAGGGCTCTATCAGCAGAGTGAGGTGGAGCTATACAATACGTGTTAAGTCTTATTGTTCAGGGTGAATAGTGTACAGTTAGTCAGCGAGTGGGATTCTGGCACAGGCTTTTTTAATTGCATACAATTTGACTTGCCATCATAGCACAAGCACAGGTGTCTATATTACCATCAATAGTTTTCTGCCCCTGTGTGCGAGTCAAACTGTTCAATTTCTAGCACCTCTGTTTTGTATTGTAGACAAAGAAAACCACCATTCCATATATCTACACTTTGCAAAATAACAAAGAGGAAAAACTCACCTGGCGACTGAGGTTTGGGAGGAACCACAGCCAGCCTTTTTGGGGAGGACGGGAGGGAACGTGTGACTTCTGAACTCCGCTGAAACTCCTTCCTGCTCACTGTCACAACACAAGGTGTTGATTAGGCTCCGAATAACACACAGTGACATTTGGCTAGTGCAGCATGTGAGATATACACACATGAGTGTCAAATCAACTTTGCCTGCCTGCCTCAATCTTTTTTACTGTACTTTTTTTCCCATTTCTTGGCTGATTTTCCCCCTTTCATAACTTTTTTCCAATCTTTCCAGTTACCCCTTCTGCTTTCATCTCCAGCTACATCCCCCCTGCTGTGTAGTATAACTATGTCCCACAGGATTGCGGGTCAAAAAGAAGCTGAGCAGATGTGCTAAAAATCCTCCTTCGTCTATGTGACACTATTGCACTTTGTAGTCAAGACAGGCAACAATTAGGAACTCCCAATGATTTATTAATATTATTTCAACCCTCAAAAACATTCTCCTGCGTTTCACATTGAATCTTTTGCAGAACTAGTGAATGTAAGAACAAGTGGCTGGATTTGAAACAAGTACACGGGAGCTCAAAATGTAGAAAATTGGGGCGAGAAATTCTAAGTGGAGGAGAAAAAAGAGGTGACGCAAATAAAGAAGTAGGAAGGAAGGAAGTTTCAAGAGGTTAGCAGGGAGACTGGTGTGAAGCAGGCAGGAGAGTGGGAGCGAGACCTTGAAAAGAAACTAATTAGACCTGTTACGGGAAAGAAGCCTCTGATCCTGAACAAATCCCCATATAACCCTGGAGGTTTCTTTTGCTCTGCAGCAACACTGTGTGTGCGGTGTTCAGTGTGCATGTTTTGGTAAAATCATGCAAATGTGGCTCTCAGAGGGAATCTTTATTGCCACACACTGTCACATCACATCACCGTACTGACTCGAACACACAGTGAGGCTTTGTAGAATCTGAATTTAAATCTGGATGGGTTACTTGAAAATAAAAGGTCAGCAGATGCTTGTGATGTGAAGCTGTTTAGGATAGCACAGCTGCATTTCCCATTGCCTACATACTACACGTGCTTATGACATGTTACTTCAGTTTTTTTGCTGCTAAAGGTGTTTCTACAAGTTACTCAATCATGGGGGTGTATTTAGTTTTTCCACATACAGTTTCTGCCTTTCCCGTTAGGGTCCTGGGTCTGAGCAACCCAGGATCCCTGGACAGTCATGGACTTGTGATATTATATGTATTTTTGGTGTTGCTGCCCCTCTTCTCCATGTTTGTAGATATGAGTGCGTGTGCGGGTGTGTGTATGGGTGCAGGTGTGTCTGAACACTTGTTTACAGGCGCCTTCAGGCCTGGTGGGTGTGGCCCTGCTAGGGGACTGGCCACACCCAAGCCACACACCTGCTGCTGATCAGGGCTCGTCGGGGGTGCTACTTAGGAGAGTCTTGGAGCTCCCACCGACGCGGGATCATTGAGTTAGATTCCTAAGTCAGTGTTAGTCCAGGAACTACTGATCGTGTTTGCCCGCAGGGGTCAGTGTCTAACGGCTGCTTCCATTGTTTTCCCTGCAGGAGGAGCGTGGAGAGGAAGGACAGCATGCACAGGGTGTGCACAGTCATGGCAGCAGCGGGGAGCACGAACACGGACGCCACTGGAAGACACGCGCGGGAGTCTTGGGGAGCACGGGGATTAATTGTGCATCAGTATTTACCACACTGTAAATAAACGCACTGTCTACACACAGAGCTCTGCGCTTGGGTCCTCATTCCCTACATCCCCACGGTCTGCCAGCCAGACCGTGACAATTTCGGCTTGATTTTTGGTAAACAAATAATAAATAATGACACACTGCATGTGTTGGTGCTCATCTGAGGTTCTATTTACCTCATTGTAGGACCTGATGCATAAAACCTTAGAATTCAAAGATGGTGTACCTTCTGTTTTATTGCCATGACTGTACATATGAGTCTGTACAACCCTATAGAGAGCCAAAAAAAGCGTTAATGCAATGCTAATATACAAAAAAAGGGTATGAGTCAGGTTGCCAGGAACCTTCTACATCAATAATTCATAACACACTCTGTATCAGCTCAGGGCACACAGGGTGAAGGATATTTTCTCATCCCCACAACACCGTCTGCATCCCTGATAAGAACCTGTTGGCAACAATAGCGATGTCTGCATTGTTTTGTCTCAAATGTATTTCGCTTATGTCACAGAAGAGAACATGTAGCTCTGTGTCATCTATTCAAGCAGAACCAGGACATTTTTATAACATCATATAAATGTGGCAGAGTGAAGTGTGATACTATGGAGCGCCTGGTGTTAATTCATGTATGATAATACAAATGCATTTGAAAAAGAACATTGCTGCTGTCAATTCCATCCTCTTATTCCCGGTGGCACTCAATTGGATACTGTACAGTGTGCCTCCCCTAATGTGGATTCCTCATGATATTTTTAATTATTTTAACATATGTGCACAATACGTGCCTGTAAACCACATATGTGACAACAGCGTGAGACAATAGGACACAATCTGTTACTGGAAACATGCATCTCTCTCTTTTGCACACATCCATGGAGAACAAATGTGCATGTAAAATATATATTTCCTACATTTACTACACAGGGTTTATGGGTTTAAACTGATGTGTGGTAGTGCAGAAATGTTAGCTGTGCCAAATCACAGAAAAAACAAAAAAATGTTTTCAGTTTTATCAAACCAACACTCTGTGCGCTATTCCAGGAAAACTACTGACCTCCAGGGGAGCTTCTTGACTGGGGTGGCAGGTAGCGTCGGGGCAGTGCCGGAGTGGAGGGGGGCTGGAGGCTGTTGCTGCGACATTGTGCCCCTCTCTGGTGATCTGTTGACGAAGTGCCAGTTGCCACTCTATGAAGAGGAGGCTCCTCACTCACACTCAGACCTAGAATACAAAAAAAACCAAAAACCCAACTCATTACCTTCAGAGTTTTCTGCCCTATTTTCTGTATTTCACATCTCTTGCGATCACATATTATTCCTATAACTGGACAGGGCTATATTCTGACTGAATTTAGGGTCACTGGACCGGGAAATGGTTTCTAACCTCAGGGTCTCACTGCTGCTGCCCCCAATTTCTTGTCCGTTAACCCGGGACATACACTTGTCTTTCATATACCCACACAATCTCAAAAACACCCACATACAGGGATTTGTTTACACAGGGACACATCGACAGGCATACAATACTTGGAACATGTATACTTGCAGTGATTACTGCTCTTCCTGACTCTTAATGGAGGTCTAATCTATTAAAAAACTGACAGATAGTTTACACACTCTCTCTCGCACGGCATAAATCCTGCTCATCTCCCCGTTCCTGATCAATAGTGACACGAGAGATTACCGGCATTTCTCAAGCTTCAACATTTTTCCATCAAACAGGGATTAAGAATTGGTTTTAAAGCTGATCAAAAGAAGCTATGAAATTATCATTAAGCCATTTAGCACAACTTGTACCTCACTGTAACGCAAGTTAGTTGCTTAACAACACAGGAAAAAAATCCTGTTAGAATGTATCTATCAATACTTTCCTTTGACCAGCCGCAAGCCCATAGTGACTGCAAACTTACTTTGCTCTTTGCTGCATGAATAGTGTGCAAATATAAAAACAGCAATATTATATGTAATATTCCACAATCAGCTTTAAGTAGAATTATTACAAGCATTAAGAGTCCAAAGATTATAATTATAATTGTACAGTGTGTACTCTGCAATCCAAATTTTCTAACGACCAATATATTTTATTTCCTAATTTTAATTTAATTGTTTCATTACAGTTCCATCCATCCATTTTCTTATCTGCTTGTGTAAATTTGAGTTATTTTGAGGTCTTTAACTGGGTGAGAAGCAGGAAACAACCTGGACAGGTCACTAGTCCATCACTGCAAACTCTCACATCCACCCCTACAGCCAGTTTAGAGTCACCAGTTAACCTAACTAGCATGTCTTATTGTTCACTGATTTGTCAGCACACAGTTGACATATGTTGCATTCCCCAAGCTTCCATATTATCCCAGAGCTCCTCTGGGAGTTCATTACTAAGGCTGCTGACAGTCTGACAGCATTTCTTTCTCATTAACCAGCTGAAGATATGGTCAGTTTATCTCATTCAAATCTAATCTTGGAGAGTGGAGTGGACTACGTTCACAGAGCTCTGTGGCTCAACCTGTCAGCATCCTTTATATTAGAGGTTTAAAAGATGAAAACCTAGCGTAGAACATTTAAACTGAGTTGACATAGATCAGTTGGCTGGCCGATATAAACAGAGATGAGCTCATTCGTCAGAGGTCAAATATGGACAAATGAACTCCCGGAGCACAGAGAGGAAGAGAAAACGATGATGTGGGGAATACAAAACTGGGGAATGCTGTGAAAGAGAAGATGGCGACTATTTTGAGGGCTTAGAGAAGGAGAAAAGGGGGGATGCATTTCATTATCAAGCTGATATGCATCACTTATTGGCTAATTGCCAGCTGATGATGGATAACAGAGGAAGAAAGAGGGAAAAGGCTGGATGCATGGAATTAGGAGGAAGGCAACAAAAGGATATAAAAAGACCTACAAGGAGCAATAATTGGTGCTGCAATGGAGCCGGCAGCAAGCTTAGTATTTTATAGAGGCGGATGAAAAATAGCAAAGAAATGAAAAAGGGACCATGAATAAGAGGAAACAGCTGAGGACAAAAGACAGCAGGCTTTTGTTCTCAGCGGGAGGCCATTTTATTGGATGGGTTTGTTCCTCATAGCTAAACCAAGACCAGCAGAACTGACCTGGCTTTTTGGTTTTCAGTGGTATTCACTGGCAAAAACGACATTTTAATTTGAAAGTAAAATAGTCAAATGCTTTGTTCTCACTGCGACATGAACTCTTTGGTGTTTTTCACATTCACATTTATAGCACGGAACTGATCAAGCCCATTCACGTTGAAAGTAACCCAGGGGGAATGCATCCAGGTGCAAACATGCATAGGCAGGCGTTGATGTAGGAGCTTGCAGTGCAGCTTGCAGTGCTGACATGACAAATCAATAGCCCCCATTTTTTTCCCTGAAAAACACCTACCACCCAACAAAAAGGCGAATGATGTATTATGTATTATATGAGAAGAAGAACCATGCGGTAACAGATTCTTTGAGATATTTGTAAGATAACTAATGAAGGTAATGCAGGTAAAGGGGTTACATTGGTCCTGTTTGCAAGCACGGTGGTGGTTAGCACTGTTGCCTCACACCAAGAAGATCGTGACTTTGATTTCACCATATTTCCTTCACGTCCTTTCCTTTCCTTCACCAGCTCTTTCCCAAAGACAAATAACGTAGTTGGGTTGGGTTAACTGCTGATTCTAAATTGTCTAAATTGCTCATAGGTGTGAATGTGAGAGCATATTGTTGTCTGTCTCTCTGTGTTAGCCCTGCAACAGACTGGCGACCTGTCCAGGGTGTACTCTGCCGTTCATCATATGCTAACTGGGATAGGCTCCTGCGATAAGAACAAGTGGAAGAGTATAGATGTTTTAAGTCGTGGTTTGTGAGCATTTCTCGTTAATACCTACTGAGCTGGAGGTACTCGCGTCCTGTATATAAATAGATGAAGCAGCCTCACAGTGCGCAAATATTTCATTTAAAATCACTCAAACTTGTACTTGAAGAACAAAAGAAGTACAAAAAGTATTCGTGATGACACAATGAACAGATATCATCATTTCCCTGTTAATATTATTATGTTTAACTTTAAGCTCATGTTAATTAAAGCGGTTTCTTTGTGTTTTAATCAATAAATCCGTCCCTTTATTTTCTCTCACTTATTTTTGTTTAACAACAAAAGTACAAATACCTTAAGACAGAGATTACACCTTGTGCCTTAAATGACTGAGTTTCTGCATTTGTGCATTTTTTTTCATCATACATGCTATAGTGCAGAAGAAATAATCAGAAAAACAAACAGCTATAAATTAATTCACAAAGTTAAAAGTAACAGATCCAGGTTTGCTCGCACGCTGCTTTTGTACTGTGATTTAAGACAAACTTATCGTATAAGTGATGAGTAATGTTCCCCTGTTAAATAAACATTTAGACAACACGTGTATGGATATAACTGGAATTTGAAGTCAGTGTGTAAACCTACTGAAAATCTCTTCCATTTATACACCGACTTTTAAGCCTAACCCTATTTTAACTTTTTGAACTTTTTTTTAATTAGACCACATGTTCTCACAGACAGATGTCAGTTTCCTTTAACACTGTTCAGTGCCAAAGACAGCGTGTGTAATGAAGCTTGAAACTCATATTCATCAGAGGCCATAATTTGTTCTGCTTATTAATGGCTTCCTGCTGATTCCTTCCTTCAGCTGGTTTTAAAGGTGGAATAAATGAAATTCAGAACAACTGTCAAAAGAAAAAAAAATCTAGCCACATAAGGAAGGGAATTTGACCCCATCGACTCTATCCACAAGATGAACCAGTAAAAGAATATCTGGAAGAAAAGCAATCACATTAATAATATTAAATATTAGAAACTGGTCAACAAGCAGATTAACTCGAATACTGGGTTTCCAAAGCATGCTAACAGTGTAAGATGAATGAAACATAGAATAAGATACAGATTTGATATTCAATATTCAGGTTACATTAATCCTTTTAATTGAAAGTGCAACCTGGAATTGACAAAGGAGGTTGATTGGTTCAAAATTAGAAAGTGTGGCTTTAAATATGCTCCAAACTGAAATTTATCTCAAGCTACCTTAACTTAAAACTTTAAGTTAAGATTGTCACCAAATGTCTTCTCATGGTAACTAAAAAACAGTTTGCAAACGCACGGAATTGTACATCCCACAATTCTCAGTTTTATATCAGGGAATAAAACGCTACAATGATGTGTGATGTTCTTGAAAGTCATGGTAAGGTTATATCTGAATATATAAATATCAAATTAATAACCCCACAGAGCAAAGGCATGGGTTGTAGACAGTAGAATTAAATGATAACACAGGAGCTGACGGCAGCAGCCTCGGGCCTCCTTTCCTCTCTTAGGACACAGATGCCAAGAGATTAAAAGTTTATTCCAGCTAAAAGGACAGCGTTTCTCCTCTCATGGTCAACAAGAGAGAGATGCTCCTCTATGATAAGGAGCACTGACTGAAAGCAGTCAAATGGCAATTTAAAGTTCAGTCTTAAGAAATGAGTTAGGCTGGAGGAAAAGCATTTTCTCTTGATTAACCTCCTAAGACCCGTTCTCTTCCAGAGCATGCATTTTTAATTTCTCTTTGATATTTGGGCATATTGGGGCCCGATGAATGTAAAAACAAAGAATTATAAATTTTTTTATTTTTTTTTACCTGATTTTTGTTTCTAAGAAAAATGAGAGCCACAAATGAGGATATTTGTTAGAATTTTGATAGAACAGTGGCAGTATAATGTCCTCGTAAGTGGATATCAGGCCCTTGTAGAGTATTTTGGTCTAAATAAAATGTGATGTCCACATATGTGGACGCAGGGTCCTAGGAGGTTAAATATAACACTGCTGTTAGGCTCTTGATCAGTCTTGAAGAAAGAAGATTTCTGAAAATTCAAAGCAGGAGAGAATAAGCGAAAGATTTAGGATGGAGAGAGGAGGCAGTAGAAGGAGACCATCTGTTAACCACAGTCTGGGTTCAAAGTGACAGCCAGAATCATCCCTGCTGAAGTGTTCTTAAGCCGAGCCGTTTGCTCTGCATTTCTTTCAGCTTCTGGTCACAAGCTTGGACAAAAACGGTCATTTCACTCACTGAGGCAACAGCACGAGAAGTGAGCACAGGCAGTCAGCACTACTTTAGCAGTACTCAGACTCTGTCTCCAGGTGCTAAGCCTTTTACAGAATAAGTTAATGAAAATGCATTTACCACCATGGTGCTGCTACACCCGCCAGTTAGTTATTGACACTTTTTGGGATAATATCAAGCTCCCTGTTTAGGCTTCTGAAAGAACAAAGCAAAAAAATAAATATTCATTTATTAATTTTACAAGCTTACATTTTTCAGCCACGAAATTACATATAACAAGTGTGACGACATTATTTATGTGTCTATAAAACAGGTTGCCTTTGAGGCTGTAAAATAAAAAAATATAATAAAAAGGCAAAAACTAGTAAATAAAAAACAGGAAAAGAAACGATACTGGCTGACAACATGAAACTTTCTAACAAATCTCAAACAAAACTTAGCTTGTGTTAGCAGCTATTTTATTATTCCAAAATCTTTTCAAAAATGTTTGCCGTCCTGCAATTATCTCATTAAAAAAGATATTTCCTAGAGTTATTTGCTTCTTCAAAGAGATGCATCAGTGAAAAAACTAAAATAGCAATAAGAGCTCCTCAGCGGGGAGAGAACGAAGGACAGGGGTGCTGCCTCTTGATTAATATGCATGCATCTTTGTCAGTCTAAAGCATCTTTTAAGCTCGTAAAGCTCGATTAACACAGAGCTGGATGAAATAGAGTGGGAGTTTAGCAGTTAATAAACAGCCCCGTCGAGCCCATCCTCACCGCTAGAGCACTGCCGCTTCAATAAGCCTCTGCCATGTTAGTTTTTTCTCTCCTCTACCACAGAATGCCAGCCATATCTAATTGGCCCATCGAATGTTCTCCTCCACCAGCGTGTGTGTGTGCGATTGCTTATAAGTGTGTGCGCACACGCACCACAGAAACCATCTGTTCACAGTGAGCGAGCATGAGTCAGAGACTAGATCTGAGCCATGGCATCTGGGGTACGGCATTCACTCTCCTCTCTATGCAGATCTCCGCATGCCTTGCTTTCCGCTCCTTTCCCCCCGTCTTCCTTCCTCTCTCCCCTTAGCTCATTTTGACTCATTGAATTTGCTTTCACCGCTGCATCTCCCTTCAGCTCTTCTTCTCCCCTCAGCTCCCTGCTCGCTCCAGCCCGCCCTTCGTTTGATTTCTTGCAATATTTTATTATCGCAAGACAAGACAAATAGAGCTGATAATACACAGTTTGTTTTGGCGATTGAGTTTCTGTCATGGAGTCGGTGTTGCTCAAAGGCACAGGCTTAATCAACTGTCTTCTGCTGGAATCTTCTCTCAGCTATGAAACAGAGTCTGTCAATCACAGAGGAATTAACAGCACACACCCCTCTTTCATGTGCGGATGCAAGAGGGGTGTGTTCAGTGCAAAAGCACGCAGACACACACACACACATGAAACATCTTGGGAGATGTCAGCCACTGGGCTAAAGCATGGATTGAATTAATGGCTAATCAATGCCATGTAGAATAACCTATGGGCCTCTAGTTACTCTACTCTAGCCTCTAGACTAACTCATACATATTGCCATGTGTACTTATATACAAACTGCTGATAAGAATCAATTATGGTCAAAGCAGTTTAGCCTAGTATTAGCTTAGTGTGTGGATGTTATGTGTTCCTATGCAGAAAAATGCTCTAATTCCAATTAGCTCTAATAGTATCAGCCATGCAAATAATTTTCATCAATTTCCCCAGTTTCCTGATGCTATATGACTCTTTTTTTCATCCCACTGTAATAATAAAGTTGAATGGCTTATAGTTGAACAAGCCATCAGCTATTTTTACTGAAGCTACTATCTACACTGCTCCTGCACCGTACACACACACACACAACCCACTGAGCTGGAGGATGAACTACAACAGTGGGAAGTATAAACTCCAGGGACATTCCTCTAACCCACTTTAGTAGTGCCCTGCAATCATTTCCCAAACGCGTTACTCCTTAATGATTTCTTCTATCAGTACCATCCAGAGCACTAACGGAGTCCGTTTTGCTTGTTGATCAATGGGGAATGCTTCTCTCTGCACAAGTAGGTACTAGGTTGCTGGAGCTCCCCTGACATCCTTGACAGGAGGATGTGAGAATGCATCTGTCAGTCTTTCTGTTCTTTGATCGAAGCTGGAGCGTGGTGAGATGGGGCAAAGATCCCAGAGCAGAAGAGGAAAATCAGGTATTGCAAACCTCTCTCTACAAATGAGTTTGTGCAGAAACACGGACCAGTCTTTCAGAAAGTGCCGTGAGCTATATAAAGATTTCTAAAGGCGTTTTTTGGGGGGTAAAACTGACAATATTTAAAATTCAAATTGAGGAAAAGCTTCGGTTTAAAGGAAACGTCAGTCTTCCTGTATTTTGACAGCTTTAATATATTATTGAAAAAACCCATATTAGCTAAATCTCTGACTAATGTTTGATACAGTTGTGGTCAGATGTTTATATACACTCATCATGTGCATAAATGTCACGGTAATTAAACAAGTTTGAATTTATTATGGATTTTCTCTAAACCACACAGGGTCAAAAGTATACATACACTCACTTAAACCTTTTAATAAGCATGTCTACTAATGTCTCATTTGTGATCATGACTGACTGCATGGCTGACTTTGGCAGGACTCGTTGGATTGACCAGAGCACACAGAGTAATAGGAAGATCTAATATTGAGATTTACACAAGTTGGGAAGGTCTCTTGGAGTCATTTCTACGCAAATGCAGCTTCCAGCATCATCAGTTCAAACAACTGTGTTTAAGTACAAGTTATTTGCATGTATCACAACTTCGTCAAGGTCTGGAACAAGACACAAATTGTCACCCTGAGGTGAGAAGAGTTGCTTAGGATGTTTGGGAACAACCCAGAAACTGACCAGGCTAAAGTCTGCAATGAACTGGGAAATGCTGCAACACCTACATTCCTTTACACAGTAAAGCAAGTTTTACATTGCCATGGACAACTGAACCCGACTGAAGCCCACATAAACAAACCAAATGCCGGAGAAAGGTTTTATGGCCAGAGGAGACAAAGATTAAGCTATTTATTTACAAGAACTAGAAGGTATGTTTGAAGGACAAAAGTGAGGCATTCAAATCTTCAAAACACTGCAGAAACTGTCAAGCACTGTGGTAGTAGCATTCTGCTCTGGGGCTGTTTTGCTGCCAGTGGTATTGGTTTATTAAACAAAGATGACAGAATAATGAGAAAGGAGGACTACCCTCAGATTCTTCAGCTTCACCTCAAATCAGCAGCTAGATGTTTGGAACATGGACACAATTGGATATTTCAACAGGCAGTGTTGGGGAGTAACGGAATACATGTTCCGCCGTTACGTATTTAAAATACAAAATATGAGTAACTGTATTCCGTTACAGTTACCGTTTAAAAAGGTGGTATTTAGAATACAGTTACTTTGTTGAAATAAATGGATTACACGGCGGTACTTTCCTGTTTCATATTGTCGCGTCAGGACTGTTTGGGTTTTGTTTGACAGCTACGTTCTGTTGTTCCAGGTGGCAGCGTTACGGTTGCCATGGTTACAGGGTGACGCTCTCTCTGCGTGTTTCCTGGGTGAGAGAGCACCTTTTTGTTGTTGTGCTAAGCTAATAAGCAGAACGCTACAGGTATAGCTCTAAAGAATGTAGCCTCATGGGCAGTGTAGTCCGTGCTGCTGGCAGAATGGGCTGCCATACCCCTTATGTGTCTGTGAGCGCGAGGAGGGAGAAAAGGAAAAGTACGAGATGTCATCGAGCAGAAACGGGAGCTGGAAGCATGTAAATATAATAATAACCACTGCAGCCAAGAAGAGTGCCTGACGAGCCCAGTTGTAAGTAAGCTATTAAGACTCGACTGTACACTGTGTTCGTGTTTTCCTCCATAACAATAAGTTCTGTTGGAGCAGCCTTTCAAAGCCTCTCTCTGTCTCTCGCAAGCAGAGTTGACCCAGACAACAAAGTAAAGCTATTTTTTGGCTACGAGCCGACACGGAACCCGCCATATTAGTCAGAGGTCCCGTTCGAAGCCGCGGACCTTCAGTAACTGTAATGAATCACAGCAATAGTACATTCACATAGTTGTAAACAGCATGATAATATATTAAGTAATCCAAAGTATTCAGAATACGTTACTCTCATTGAGTAACGTAACGGAATACGTTACAGAATACATTTTGGGACATGTATTCTGTAATCTGTAATGGAATACATTTTAAAAGTAACCTTCCCAACACTGTCAACAGGACAATGATCTCACACACACATCAAACTGGTTTCAAATCGATAAATCAGGTTAACATTAAGCTTCTGAAATGGCCTTCCCAAAGACCTGACCTCAACCCATTTGAAAATATACTACAAGCTTTTTGATGACTACCAAAAGTGTCTGATCAAGGTGCAACTTGCTAAGGACTAATTAACCAAATATTAGTGAGGGTGTATGTATTTTTTTATTTATATATGTATATTTATAATTTTGATCATGTGGATTAGAAAAACTCCTAAATACATTTATTGTTGTGGTTTTAAACTCATTATACATATAAATGTATGACAACTCACCCTAATCTCGCAAAGAGAAGAGCTAGTATGACTGTGAAAGTTATCCCCCCAAGAATGTTCCAAAGAAAAGTAAGACAAAAAGACATCAGACAACCTTGTGTTTAAAGCTCATCAAGTGCTCACACAGCAGGAAAGAAAAAGGAGGATCTGCAGTGAAGCCCAGTTTAGTCTGGGGGGTTCAAAAGGGGCCAAGAGTTCAAATACTTCACTGATAAAGGCCACAAGCATCACGCAGAGTCAAAAGTGGAAATAAATGTTTCTGCTCTCTCCTTCTGTCTCCTGCACTGCATGCCACGTACAAACACACCAACAGACACACACATAAAACTTAACATCAAAGGACCTTAATCTTCCTCCTCTCACGTCTATCATCCTCTATTCCATTTTAGCTTCACCTTCACCGCAGGAAGAGGAATATTCTGCTGCAGGCACTACTTTTAAAAATTTCTAGTCTTCTCTGTTGTCCTGGCAGGTGCTGCTACACTTTCTGAGTATATTTGATGTATAAAGGTTTAACTGCCTAAGGAGTTTTGACCGACAGGTGATTGGCTACTGCACATTAATGCTGAGAGCTTTTTAAATAGACAATGTGCCAGCAAGAAAGATCATGTCACATTGTGTTTGTTCTTCTCTGATTTAGTAGTACAAGTGTATCATTACAGTATGTGAAGAGCTGCAGTGTGTCTGGATGTAATTAATGAATGTTTGCTCAGCAGAAATATCTTAAATCAAATTTCACTTATGTGCGACATTATTTGAAATATTTTATTTTAAGAAAAAAACTGTAGAAATGAAGGTTTTATATAAAATTAAGAACATAAATTGATTACTTTTGATCATTATCCTATTAGAGCACTTAATTATGAACAAATTTTACCGTCTAGGTGTTGATTCGAGGTGAAGGATTTGGAGGTAGTCCTAATTCATTGTTCCATCCACTTTGTGCAACGCACCAGTGCCACGGCAAGAAAACAACCCATTATTTGTTCACTGTGGAAAGTGATGCTGATGAATCAGAAGTTTCCAGTTTATAACAAGCTTGAGATTTGATGGTTGTTACTGTTAGGATGCCTGGGTCATTGACCCAGGGTTTTGAGTTTATTGTATTATTTATCTTTTCTATTCTTTGGTTTCTTCGTTAGAGTTATGTCTTATGGTTTGTTTCTGTGTAATCCTTAGTTGCTGTCTCCCCTGTTTGCTATAGCCCCGTGTCCAGTCAGTGTCTGTGTCTGCCCTGGTCCCACGTCTCTGTTCCCTCTGTTGCAGTGCGCGCGTGTTAGTCTGTGTCTTTAGTTCAGTCTGTGTCTTTAGTTCAGTCTGTGTCATGTTTCCTGTTTTATTTTGAAGGTCCTTGTCTGATGTTAATGTATCTGGTTTCGCTTCCCCTTGTCTCGTTAGGCCTGATTTGCCCCAGCTGTGTTTCCCTCCTGTTACCCATTCCCTGATTGCTCCCTCTGTGTATTTAAGCCCTGTGTTTCTCTGTGTCCGTGTCGCGATCTACTGTTTATCTAGCTGTGTGTTCTGTCAGTCTTCCGGTGTAAGTTTATTTTGTTATTTCCAGTTATGTTATATTTGAGTTTAACATTAAAGCTGTCTTGAGTTCAAGTGTTGCCTCCAAGTGTCTGCACCTTGGGTCCTATTCCTGTCTGCACGCAGCCGTTCCATAACAGCTACTGAACATCCTAACCAGTTTTCTCCCATCTACGGGTGACAGTTTGGGTCTTCTCCCAGACCTTTGCCAAGTGGTGACTTATCCGCATAAGTTGTACTTGCAGTTGTTTAAATTGAGGATGCTAAGATGTATAGTTGCTTAGAAATAGCTCCAAAAGACAATAAATATTCATGAATAAAGGATTCTTAAAATTACTGATTTCAGCTTGACACACATACACGTGCCCCCACTCTTAGTCAGTAATGGTGCTACTTCCTTCATCAATACGTACAAAGTTTAAAACAAAAACATTTTTTTCTCCTGAAGCACATGGGCTTTTCAAAAATAAAACCTCCCTATTTATGCAGCTTTGTTTAAAAAAAAAAAAAAGATAAACACATTCTGCTTTGGAAACCCAGAGGGATTCCTCTTTTCCCTGTTGCACTGCAGAGAGCTGTTCCCTCAGTACTGCACAGTTTGTGTTCACTTTTTAACCAATGGCAAAGAAAAGACAAGGATAAAAAAAAGTATGAGCACAAGGGGGGAAATGAGGGAAAGGAGCGATGACATAACAGGGGGCCTGATGTGCGTGAGAGCGAGGCGCTTACGTCAACTGTAACTGGGAGAGGAAAAGCAAGCATTTCCTATGTAGGTCACATTAAATACACATGCAGCCATCACAAAATTCAGCCAACTATCTAACCAGTCTGCCAAGCAGCACTGGGATCACAACTGTAAATTCTTCCAGGCCCCTGCTACTGTGAAAATGAAAGCTATTCACACAAGCATTGCTGTTATCTCTGCTAATGCTGACAGAATCTGCAGCACAGACCCAGTTACAGTAAGAACCTGTAAAATTACTGGTAAGTCTGGGTAACGATGATGTGTGCTGTGTCGTTTTGACAAACACTAAGCGTAAGAATGGAAAGACCAACATGGCCTGTGCACAAACCTATTGATGATAAAACACTAATGCGAATTGACTGCACTGAACTGACTTATCACAGCTACACACTGCACTGCTAGTGACTATAATCTGATTTTTCTTTGGTGTCCTCGTGTGTTATGGAAGATGTGCTCTTTGAATCTGTGTCTCTGCAGACGATAATTACATTGATATTGTGTGTGAAAATTCAGAGTGAAGGATAAATTGCAGGAGGGGTGGAACTCAAAGAGAAAGCAAACCCTAACATAATGCATGTGGGTGGGGGCTGTTTATGCAAACTATATTCATGAGGGAAAACACAGTGGAAGGCAACAAAAGCGCTTAAGTGCTTATCACACTTAATGTATCATAATGTGGTGATAAAGTCGGCATTAAAGTTAACAGGCAGGCATTCGCGTGACGTGAACGTGGCATCATCGAAAAGCAGAAGCGTGCATGGAAGGGCCTCTATCTCACGCGTGGTAATGGTGGTGTCAACAGATTTGAGCTGACTCACGGTGAGCTGTTCTGCAGGGGTCACTCTGTGTGCTGTCAGCAGAATGGGCCGAGGAGACAGAGGACACGCTGGAGCTCCGGACGAAGCCAAATGCCGCCAGGCGGCCCGCGGGCAGGCGGCTGGAGCTGAAACCTGGGGGGCGAAGACCCGACTGACTTGCTTTGGGAAGCAGAGACCTGGAGGCCGCTGCAGCCTGGGGCTGGGCTGCTGCTGTCATAGTAGCAGGCGGGGTGGCAGCCTGGTCATCTGAGAATCAAGCATAAATCATGTTATCTCATGTGTATTACTGAGAATTCTAAAAAACTAATCAAGACATATGCAAAGAACTGAGAAAAAAAAGCACTACTTCACTGCATTTCATCATATCTGGCTCTACTGCATTTATGCTCCTTTTGTCTAAGTTGCAACAAATGAATCCTGATATACAGGAAAGTAATTTTGTGTACAGATGTCTGTGTGTGTGCATGTATGTGTGTGTGTTAGTACTTATTGACTTAACTCATTAGGCAAAATATATACAAGAAGCTCAACAGTTGTGATGTTTATCCCCCTGTGAACCATTCATTATCCTGTGTTGACTAAGCTCTCAGTGGGCACCAGGAAGTTCATCCTTCTATGACTATGACTGCTGCGCCAAGTAAATATAATAAGTATACACACAACAACCTGTGAACAGCTGTGTTTGGCTCTGCTGGTGAGTGCAGACTGGGCTACTGGCCAGCGGTTTCTCAAATGCCAGCGCTATCATGGTATTCAATGTGACACTCACAGATTAGGTCATTGTTAATATATCTATCTAACCCATAACCTTACTGCCTTATTATCAGTAACCCTTCAAAGTTATCTGGAAGACTAAAAGCAGTCGTTTCCAAACTGGAAAGGCATGGAAGGTAAATTTTAAAAAAGAGAAACTATTGTTATTGAAGGACAAAAGGAAAATGTTTGGAATCAAAGAGAGAAACTGAGGTTAAAAAAGTAATCACAGCCTCATAGAGGAAGCTATTGTCAGGGAACGATTGTGAGAAATCCTCTCTTTGCTGTAATCTATGGTTTCCAATGGCAATACAGATGAAATGTGAAGGCATGAACAACAAAGGCTACACACAAATATACACACAATGGGCAGTGGGCAAATCCCCAGGCCATGGATAAAAGCTCCATCTTGGCTGCACTAGCCTGCAGAACAAGGTCTAGATCCTGGGTGGAAGAGGAGCTTTATCCCCTGCTGGCTACAGAGATAAGGTAGACAGCCCTCATTTCCTCTCCATTTGGCACAGCTGCATGTGCCAGTGCATGCTATGGGGGCAACCACATCGTGAGGACAAGAGAAAGAAAGAAAAACTTTGTGAAGGAGAAATAAAACTCTGTTGGAACAGAGAGGGGAAAACCCGGGAGAAAAATTAAAAAAGCTTCCAGTCTAGCTCCCTTCCAGCATCATCAATGCTGCTGCTCGCACTTGTCATGTCCTCCCTCGATCCTTAGCGCCCATCTGTGTGCCATGCGGTCTGTTCATTAGATTGGAGCTTGCTCCTCTAGAGTGAGAAGGTCAGGATCATTCAAGATAAATGGTCTCATTTCTATTCTATCCTCCCAACCCCCACTCCTCTGTACTCATTCACTCTGAGAGACAAGGGAGAGAAGTGAGCTTGGCAATCATCAACTATAGCCTAAATACCACAGCCACAGACTGCTTGTGACTATAGAAAGCAGTAACCGGTGTCTTTATTCCACACATCTCAAAGTTCTCTGTGATAAAGTCACCATCAAAAAGCTTATTTATAAAGGTCCTTTAGGCTATAATTGTTTTCCCTTAGAAAACCCTAAGAGTTTTGCCAATGCTAAAGACGTGAGTAAAACCATATTTCCGTCCACCGCCTTTGAATGAAAGCAAGGACATTAAGTAATTTAGGCCAGAAAGATTCAATGGGATAGGCAGCTGGGAAAGGTGCAACAATCACCAGTCTTTTAGAGTCAGGTCAAGGTGAGACACAAAAACCTGCACCGATTACCTCCACTGAGTCTTAAATTCCATGTAAATGTAACACCTGAGTTTATTACAATCTCTGCAGCAAAACATGCACAAAGCATCAGGATCACTGCTTTTAGAGTAGATGAGAGTGTCAGCACGAAGAAGCTGTGGTTGCTACAACACATATGAGAAGAAGGTCCTTATTATAAAAACAATACAGTATTTAGACGTATCTATATAGTAATTAAGTAAGTAGTTTGAGCAGCTTGACAGCTACACAATAACTTTATAGCATAACTACTATAACCTGTGTGATACAGAGAGATTTCCTCTTCCCTCACATGTTGTTATTCACAGAGATGAATGAAATAAAGGGGTGGGGGGTTCTAGTTAGGGTTTTCCCAGGAGACTGATGAGAAAAAATGAAAAGCTCAAATAATTTCAGCATTTCAGGTGCCGTTTATCCAACCATGCAAAGCATGCAAACCATCCAGAAGAAGATAGTGACATCACTTAAGTGTTAATTGCTTTGTACTTCAAAGGCTTTAGTTCCCAGAGGGCCAAGCGGTGTGTAGTTGCTATGCATATGTATTAATAAGGATTATGATAAGGAAGCCCAGCACATCATGAAACTATGCTGATCAATTGTGCATGTTCAGTTTTGGGTATGTATGTATGTATTTTGTGTATATATGTATATATTAAAGTACACATGTACATGTACAAAATCTCTCTGGATGTTATCAGTTTGTGTCTGCGTTGGCACCCTCAGCTACACAGCAAATCAAACATGCATGGGAGTGATAAATGACACAGCCTGCCAGCAGTGTGCAGGATGATGAGAAAATTTTAGACTCCAATATTGCATTAACGGTTGAGCTGTGACTTAAATCTGAGTTCAGCAGCCAGAGATGCTATCTGAACCCTCAGAATTGGAAATTCTTTGTGCGCAAAGAGGAAAATGTGAGCAAGTAGTTATTTATTTATTTGATTTTGGTGATGGCAGCGTACTGGTGTGGAACAAGTCCCCTCAGAGTGTCTCTAAAAGATTCCCAATCAGATCAAAATTAATCTCAGAGAATGCATTTTAATGAGCTGCCTTCATCTCGGGCCAACTTGATAGGGGGAGGAAAGGGTCCCAAAACTGCTTGGTGCGGCAGAGGAGAAGAAAGGTAATGCAGCATAAATTTTGGGTTGCTGAAATAGAATCTGACATGAGCTCAGATGACTCAAAAGAGGTCATTTACAGTTGCTATCCTTGCTGCTTTCTGTGTGGAAAATTCAGATCTGGTCAAATGTTTAATTTACCTGTATTATCCAGGTCTTTCTGATTAGTTGCTGGGGTGACAGGTTGGACCGGCTGGCTGAAGACTTGTGTTGACCTCTGACCTTGACTAGGTCCTCTGCCCTTGGCCGAGATCGTAGCCGTTCTGGTGACAGCTCCCAGTCCCAGACGCAGACCTCTGCCAGACCGCAGAAGACTGCCACTCCCTCCTGCCTGAGCAGCCGTCCTGCTCTGCAGAGCGTCCTCAGCGGAGCAGCCTTTCAAGCTGACGGATCTTCCAACCTAGAAATCAAAATCACCAAATAGAGTCAAATGTCATCAAAATAACTGACATGCTGTGTTTTCTGAAGCCATTTCTGTGCAGTTAAATCACACAAGAGCTTTCCATTTTTCATTGCAGCATTTCAAGTATGGGCCACACTTAAATTCATGATTAAAATAATAAAAGCGTTATCTTTTGTTTTTTTTTAACTTGCATTGTGTGTGTTTGCTTTAAAACCCCCTTCAGACTTCCACCCATGTTTGCTAACAACAATCTCTGGATTGTGTGGCAGCTTTAATTTTGTGCAAAAATGCAACACACCCTGTAATCTAATAGCAGCATGATGCTGATTATTGAAAAAAAAGGTATTTCTATCCTCAGGTTGGAACTCTGCTGCATGCTTCTTTTTCTTATATTGTGAGTAGAAGCAATCAAATCTGATGAAAAATGGAACCCAGCAAATCAGATGTTATTAACTCTAAATGAAAATGTAACAGAGTCCTGCAGGGAAACTGGAAGCTGCGGAATAAATTTGAAATGTTGACACTCTCAACAGTGTTACTGTGTTCTAGGCAAAATGCTAACACACATACATTGTCATGTGAAGCACTGAAAACTAACTCATCCCCCCGAGGACTTTGCACTTCAACAAGCATTAAATATTTATTTCCCCATGTTCGTGTTTGACTGCGTATATAAGTATGAATGCAAAATGAATTTATTGAATCAGTATCAATAAGAAATAGGTTTAGAAGCAATAATGAAGGTCCTCTGAGAGTGATCATAAAATGCAAAAGGCCTGTTATCAATTATACATGGTTTACTAGGCCTATCAGCATGATGGAAGCATTAACATGCTTAGTCAATAAACTGTGCGTAAGACTCATAATAAAAGAAAGACTTAAAATCACATCTCTACAGTAAACAGGACTCACCTCTGATGGTGTCCCATAGAAGTTGTCTGCCTTGCTGCCCAGTTTTGGAGGTGCTGTGTGGCTATGGGCGTGTACGGGTGGAACGGTGTTTGTGTGTCCAGGAGCCCTTATACTCCTATTCAGTATTCCTGATGGAAAAATGTTTGTCTGCATCTCCTGGCGGTACTTATCATAAAGCAGATTGGAGGCACAAAGAACTGGGGCTCCTCGGGTTTCCGGATCAGGCCTTGGGGCCTCTTTAGGTGTGTCTTTAAAAGATGTGGGTGTTTGGCTGTGGGTGCATGTGGACAGCCTGGATGGTAGAGAGGATACCTGATACGGTCCATCAGAAGCCTGAGGCTTAAACTGAGGATTCTTTCGGACGTAGGTAATGATTTTGGGGCGAACTCCTTTAGGTTTCAGTTTAGGTGATGGCGAGCTGTCTTTGGGGGAGTTGTTGTTGTTAGAGCTGGGGGAGCTTTGCTGGTTGTTAAGAGGCGCTTTGGGGATTCCACTTGTGCTTATATTAGTTTTGACTGGTGCTCTCAAGCAACTGTTGCCATAGCCCTGAGCTGATGTTGATACAGCAGGGATGTGTCTAACCACTCCAGAGACATTCCTAGAAACGAGGTACATGGAGGGTTGCCTGCATGGTGAGCCCTGGGGTGTCCTGAGAGGTGAGTGTGGAGGGGTTGATGACCTGGATTCAACCCCAGTTCTGTTGGGACTAGAGCAATTCCTTCTGTATGTAAGCTGAGTCTGGGGTCTCTTCTCTAAGGTGGAAGGGTTTGAGGGATTGGAACTGTGGCGTGCACTTGTAGCTGGCTGTTTTTCCGCTGGTGCAGTCTCCCTTTGGGATGTCTGGCTGGGTTGCCTCAGCTGGGAGATTCCAGATGTGTTGTACAGGTGGGAGAAATCCGATGGTTCACGTAAAGATGTTTTTGTAAACTTTCTGTTTGACCCGTTACTGTGTGGATCTGCAGAGAGGTTAAGAGGAGACTGTTGCCCTGTCTCAGTTTGCTGAGTGTTGGAGTCTGCACTCCTCGCTCTTCCCATCTCCGTCTGACAGAGGGGTCTCACAAGCTGTTGGCGCCGTGGTGGCAGCACCCTCTCCTCAAATCCAGCCTTTCTCCTTTGGCCCAGCCCTCCATCAGAGGACAAGCCATTTCTATGACTTCTCTCATCTTTTCTCTGATCCTGGTATGAGAATGCTGGGTTAAGGGTCTCCTGAGGATGCATCGGTGGGGAGTTCTGATTGGCATCTACAGGGGCTGCCCTTCTTCTGTTCTGGGCTGAGGTAGTGTTTTGGGCATTGTGATAAGGGTTGGTCTTCGACAGAGAGGTGAGAGAAGTTTCTCCATCACCATCCAGAGCACTAGACAGGCTTCCACTGAGGGAAACAGCTGACAGGCTGGAGACAAACACATTCGTCTCAGACTTAGACTCCTTCAGACCTCCCTTCCATCTTTCTCTGCCTGACCTGGTGTCCTGTTTCTCTGCTGTCACACATGCGTCTAGCTCCTCAGTGCTATGACAGGCGATCCTTTTCTGAACCTCTTTGCCTCTCTGAATTTTACTCTCCACTCTGTTGCTGTCATTGTCATTTCTCCTCACGCCGGTAGAAGCAGAGCTGGCTGTTGAACTCGATGATATTGACATGGCACCTTCATCTTTTCCATCTTTCATGCTTCCACAATCGTCCTCCTCCTCGTTCTCCTCCTGCTTCCTGCTTCCCAGGTAAGTATGTATCTCCTGACGTGCCAAAAGCTCATAGTCAGACTCCACACATTGCTGCTCTGATCCCCAAAACTCTAACTTTTCTGGGGAGTCGCTCTGAGAGACCAAGGGAGGAATAGAGCTTGTGCCGTATCCCGTGTCCTCATACAAACCTCTTCTTTCTTGATCACTGATTGAGGATAACTGATTGGCGTTGTCATCTCCAGACTGAGTGAACTGGATCTGGGTTTTATTTCCAATCTTTTCTCCTCTGTCAACACTGACCCTCAGGCCTTGGATACTAGTTGGATTGCTCATGTTGAATAGATTTTTGTCACACTCAAAGACACCTGCAGGGTACTGAGGCCATTTATGGAGCTACAAAAGTTACTTCCCTCACTGCCTTTTCTCTTCAGGGTCTGATGACGGCTCTTTTGAATAAGCCAGGGACAAAATGTCATCTCATGAAACCTTTCTCACTTTACGTCTCTTATTTTGCATTTACGGCGCGTTAAAAAGCTGTCTCTGATGGTTTTTCACCACAATGAAGGTCTTTCAATCTGAAATAAAAGACAACAAAGGGAACTGTCAGAAAAAAAGCATCAAGTACGCTTAATAAGCAGCCATTCTGCAGTTCCCCCACAGAGTCACTTAATTTTTTTTTTAATATTCAGCCTACTCTGGGTAGCAGCAATTATGAAATCAGCTGTGTACAGCGAACCATTTTCTGCTCTTAATGTGTGACTCATATCAGTGGATGGCCATTTGAAAAAAAACTGGTTGCCTATGAGAGAAGAATCACTGGAAGTATAACAAGAAAATTACAGTTTTAATACTACCTTGTTTCTATTTCAGAGGCATCAGAGACTTTACAAGTAGAGGAGAACTCTTGACTCCCACTTAGAGATTTCTTGTTTTATAGTGGGTGGTTGCAAGACAGTTTAGCATAAATGGGGCCTATGGAGCTGGTGCCATGTAACATGCACACAATTACAGCAGTTTGCAAGTTTTATTGTGTTTTCAAAAAGAACTTGGAGGTTTTAACTTATCATTTTTATGAGAATTAGATATTAGTTCTCTAAGTAATAATGTTCATTTTAATTTCAGGCATCACCAAAGTCATTCTAGACACAAGTCTGGCCACTTGGCAGCCATCTTGAAATGATTCCAGATACTTATTTTAAAACATTATCCAAATTATCTTTAAGTTCAGTGGTTTCAATGGACATTTTGTCCCAGTAGCTAAACTTCTACCAGCAAATTCTCCCTTGAATTTCTGTGAGTGCCATGTCTCCTCCTTATAAGCAAATCATTTGGAAACTGGTGCGATTGATCTTGGCAAAATTGGGTTCTTTGTAAGTAAAGCTCGACATACTGGCAGCTCCAGTTTATTGGAGTCAGTTTTTTAAAATAGGCAATAAATGAAAATGTAAAAAGTAAAGAAGACGCAGGAGAAACACCGTTCAACCATGTTATTGTGCTGACGTTGCACAGCTTGTTCTCCACAGGGCACCCTGCAACTCCCCTGTTGCAGCAATTTGGAACCTACAAACAGCCAAGTGATCTAAGTCAGGTAGAGCATAAATGAGTACATGTAATGTACATAATGCGATTCGATGACTTGTTGTTACAACAAAACAAGACTGTTCTCAAACTACATTGTCACATCTATTTATGTTTTGTGTGTCTGAAAGAAAAAGTAATGGTCCATATATCTGATTTTTAAATCACAAAATATCAGTATTGGTTTTGAAAATCCTATACTGTTCAGCAAGTGTAAATTATTATTTATTTTGAATAATGAGTTCCATTTCATCATAACCATTAATGGCTGCACGAATTGCATCCAATTTGGCTACATACATGAAGTGAACAGGTCCCCTACAACAGCGGTCCCCAACACCCGGGGGACCAATACCAATCTGTGAGTTGTTTGGTACCGGGCCGCGAGAGTTGAGGCTCGGAGGCGAAATTGATGGTTTTCATGGTTTTTATCATTATTTTTTAATTGTTTTTATCGTTAACTTGGTTTCCATGGGACTTTTCCCATGTGCTATGAATAAATCTTCTTTTTTTGGTATATGTCTTGTATTTGTGACACGTTAAAGGCTGGTTCGTGAAAATATTGTCGGACAAAACTGGTCCGTGGCCCAAAAATGGTTGGGGACAGCTGCCCTACAAGAGAGAGAGAGAGCAGAGACATGTCCAGAGGTGGTGAAACTAAGTAAGTACTTCACCTAAGTACAGTGTTACGTTCATTTGTCTAGGGCTGCTACGTCAGTATCTTTTGGATGCAAGTGTTGCATTTTGTACTCTATTTTCTAATATGCTGAAATAATTATATTTCAGCTCAACAATGAGCTAACAGATAACACTACCCAGCTATGTATAATTAGTTAAAATCAATATCCACCTGCGACACTGAAGTGACAGATGCATTTTGAATCGATAATATCAATAAAATTTAAATAATCCTGTATAATGGGTCTTTTACATTATGTATTTTATGTGTATTTTGAGGCTAAACATTGCACGTTTCACTGAATTGAGCACCAAAATCTTTGTTTCACTATTTTGAAAACCAGTTATTTTATGCAAAACAGCATCCATAAAGCGCATCACTGAGGTAATAGCAATGTTCTTACTGTGATCAGCACGAGTTCAGGGACAGTTACTGTATTTGTTCACTTTAGTTATGAGAGATATGTGAAGAGAGAAGTACAGCGTGTTTGCATGTAAGTGAAGGAATCACCCTGGGGATGGTTGATGAAGGCAAGTAAGAGGAAGGCGGAAAGGGTGAGAAGTATTTTGTAATGAGCTTTTTTTTCCTCAAGAGACAATGTGAAATAGAAAGCAAGATGAGAACTGGGTGAAAAGACTTGTAATAAAAGCTTTTCCGATCATTAAGTTTTTATAGAACGTACAACACAAGCAAGCAGTGTCTCCAATATGTTCAAAGGCAGGCATCATCCTAACATGAAAAAGATGAAAATTAGGTGCAGGGGTCGTTAATGGCGAGGACCAGAAACAGCAGTTCAGAAGGGATAAGTCCATGCGGTATGTCTGATCACTACAGGAGGATTTCCACTCTCCTCTCAGCATGTTTTCTGTAGCCGGTGGATGTAGTTACTGGCATGATTGGACTGTACACAACAACGGCACGTCCTGCTGCATTTAAAATCTGCAGTCTCTAAAACTGTGTTTTAAATACTTGCGTTAGCCTTTAATGCACAAATGAGGCCGTAGAGCTGAAACATATTACTACATATCATATTACGAGATGAGTTAAACATGCAGTATAAAACACGCACACTCAAACGCTCTCGGAATAAACACTTCCGGGTGTCTCCTTAAATTTCTCCATAATTATACGAAAGCTCTCTGAGGAATTCTCTTTCTGCCTTGAACCAGAAGCATTAAAACCATTGAATATTAATGGTTTCAGCTCCTTTGCCCTTCAGGGAGAGCATCTTTTGCTCACTTGTTTTGTAGGCCTGTTTCCTGCATCATAGAGAAAATTCATACAAAACAAGCGTCAGATTTCAATCAACTGCTGTCAAAACTGTCTGGATCAATTCATCTGTCTGTGCAGTCAAAGAATGAAGTAAAATACATGTCTTAAACCATCACACTGAATGTTTGAGTAGCAAAGTATGAATAGCTCTCCCACCTTCTAATTATATGTGCAGCAGGGGTGTCTGTTCTCATTAGCGAGTGGCTTTTCCACATGCCCCGTGACAGCTCTCACTGCCTGTGGCACGTTTGATATTCCACAAAACCTAGAGAGCTAAATTCTCTCTCAATGTAAAGGACAGGGGAAAGATTCACATGTAAGTTCAATTTCCTACAGGTTTTCTTAGAAGTAATTTGGAGATACCTTCAAAGTTAACCTAATATTCTATTTTTTTTAAAGCATAAATAAATAAAAGCAATAAAAGTTGGCTTTAGCAAACTAAAATGAGGTCATTTTTTTTAAAAGAATTTTAGTTATAAAATCTAAAAACCCAACTCTTTTATTGAGATTGTGGTAAAGTAAACATCCCCCCCCCCCCCCCACACACACACACACAATGGGAACACATGGAAATTCATTGTGCCTGACAAACAGAACATGGAGGATAATCCACACAATGTCTGCTCCCCTCTGCCTGTGTGTACCCTGCTCATATTTACCCTTGATTGGCGCAAACAATCAAATAATTAGCTAATTGCTCACACAGAGGCGGGGACAGAGACCGATAGGAGGGAAGGAAAGTGGCAGAGAGCTGTGCTACAGGGTGAGAGAATTCCCTGAGAAGACATGTGTGGCAGATCAATTTTGGCACTGATGTAGTGCTGCAGCTTGTGCTGATGACAGCACTCTCGGGAGGCTGGATGCTGAGCTCGGTCACAGTGGCTGAACCAGAATAAGCTGCATTTCACCTAACTGAGAAAATCCAAAACAGAAAACAATCCAGCAAAACTCTAATCATAACTTGAAAAATAATAGAATCAAATAGAATAATAGAAACTGGTGGATGATAGTAAAAAAAAGAGAAAAATCTGAAACGAAAAAAAAACCTCAGCTGCCTTTCCTCGTTAGTAGGCTATTTTGATGTCACACACGCTCAGATCCTCTAAGTAAAGAAGATCACATGCGAGGGAGTGTTGGTTGAAGGCGTGTCGGTTGGCAGGAATATGAATTATGCAATTACAAAATCTAACAAATGTGAAAAATCTCTTTGATCACCCAGCTCAGAGCAAAGGAAAAACTGCAAATAAGAAAAACTAAGTGGACAGGGTACTATGCATTATATAAGAGTAGTTACGAGTTATAAACGCACTGTTGCCACAAGCACTCCTGGCACAGCCAAACCCTTATTTACATTATACAAGCCAAGCCTGTCTGCACTTGCTCGCCACACGTATATATAAAAACACATACATGCATGTTCATTTATAATGTTATTCCCTTTATCTTCATATATAGTGAAATGGCAAAAATTGCTGTTCAGAAAGACCAAACAAATGAATACAAACATATATTCATTCTGCCTATTTGAAGCTACATACTCATTGTAGAAGACAAAGTAATTCATTACAAGCGCTATTAATGTCAGTGTTTGATGAACACCTATTTTTACATTTGTAATCCAGCGACACTGCAGTAAAAGTTATTTAGAAAAATTTATTTACAAAAATATTGTACAGGTAATGTATGTAAAGGCGACAACTTACATGTAACGTACACGTTAGATTGCCATTGATCAAGCTCTACACACACATATATATAGTCAATCCAGGTATCATAAAAGGTTTATATAGTAAATTTCCAGATTGTTTAACACATATAGGAGGAGTTAGGGAACAAATAAACATATGCTATAGTATTTTTTTAACATTTATTTTCCTTTTATCCAAATTGAATAAATAGGGTAAGCTGCTTGAGGATAATATTGTAACCTGTGCCACATCATTCAGATTTAGGTGTTAAGAAGAAAGGCAGGCTTTGTTTCACCTAACTGTACATGTACATGTTGAGCTAAGTATTCAGACTGAGCTCATCTGGGAAATAATAGATGTAGGCATAACCCAACAAAGCTGTTATCGGATGCAGATAATACATTTCCTCATGCTGGAATTTACCACAAGTGAAAAAAGTCAGTCATACAATAAAGATCTGAAGGTCACCTTTATGCTTTTACATTCCTATGCATTCTACTGTGCATCAATTTCACATGTAAACTCACACCTACACGCAACTGTTGTTAGAGGCGCACTCAGCCACAAGCACACACAGTACAAAATACACACAGTACTAAACATAAATGAGCGAAGGAGCAATCATATCCCTGCAAAAAGGTGGAAAGGTACATAGCTTAAGTGATGGGAGCGTGGGCTGTGATATGGGGATATCTTGGCAGTGCTTAAATTTGGAGAATGACACTTGTATTTGTGATTTTTTTCACTGGGCTCCTAACCCACGAAGTGCTGCGTTTAAGACGGAAAGCTCTTTTTAGAAGGTGAAAGACAAGAGGTTGGTAACAATACATGACAGGGGTCTCAAGGAAACTCGAAAGTGGTGTTGATTTAAGAAAAGACGGAGGCTTTCCTTAACCTTCCGTTTTTGTCTCCAAGCAGGAATGAGTCTGTGTGGGTGAGAGACTGAGACACAGACCTGAGGTGAGAGAAATGAGACATGCAAATAGATACAGAAAAGAGAGTTGTTGCTGGAGCACACAAGTGTTCTAATTAGTGCTCATTTGGCCCTCTATAGGATGCACTACAGAGCCCCTTTTCTGAAGCGACTTACTGATAAAAGCCCAAGAGAGCAAATCAGTTAACAAAAATCTGTTACAAGATTTAATACTAATTGGTACTGGTCATGTCGCTGAAACTGGGAGTTGTTGTTTTTTTCGTTTTCTTTTTTAATCTCTCAACTGTGGGCACACATAAGTAAATCTCCTGACAGAAGTAAAGCCAGGCTGTAGGAGCCTGTGTGTCTAGTTGTTGTTTTGCTTGCTTTGCTTCTATTCCTCCCTTCTACACTGGTGTCTGCTCAACCTTGATCATTTACACCTGCATCTACACTCCAATCAGTTTGTCTAAGCTGCGACTCAAATAGTCTGCATTCACACAAGTGTGTTCACTAGAAATGCACCAACTGCAATTTTCTTCAGTTTTTTTCTAAGTGTGACCCACTGATGCCTATTTTTTTTTTGTCAATTTTCTTCCTAAGTATTAAAACTGACAGTATGAATTCAACTTTTCTTTAATGCAAAATCTGATTTTCATAATGAAAGAAATTAAAACGCACAATTTTCCTTCGACTCCAATGCGTTACGGGGTTCCTGTACAATAATCTTTAGCTGATGTATTGCCTTACCAAACAAAAGTCAATGAAACAGATTTCTGTAATAAAATAAATGTTATTTATTTTATTATGCTAATTTTTCTAGCATGTTTACATACACTCAATACAAAAAGAACATCAACCTTTTTCTCTTTTTCACTAGTCTCCATAGTTTTTCTTGTAACCGCTTTGATCTTTTGCTCATACCGAGGCTGCTGTCTTGTGGTTGGGTCTGACATCTGCATAGCTTTACCTTTAGCCACATCACTAAAATGGCCATTTTTAGCCAGGCTGAGGATTAAGTATTTTACTCTGTGACTTCACTCACAGTGAAGAACTTCCACGTTAATGACGTGTTAGGGTGTGGCTGTGAGTGGGTGCATGGCCGTTTGCCTGTGAAACCTGCGCTTGTGTTGTGCAGGCATGAAACAGACCAGCTTGTAATTACACATGAGTGAGGCTGACCAGGCAGCCACCAATCTGGGACGAGAACGCTGGAATTTGTCCAGTTCTGCTCCCTGACAGGTCGATCGGTGCATCTCTGCTGTTCACTCAATCAAGTATTGTTACATGAAGTGAGCACACTGATGATGTACTCATAAACATCACAAAGTTAACTCTTGGCTACGCAATGGAAAGACAGGGTTCCAAACAATGTCAGCCAATAATAGCATCAATGATGATGTCAGCAATAGCTAAATAAGATTTATTTCAGCCATCTAAAGCACATGTCATGTTGGTGTAATGGTGTTTAATGTTGCGTGTATGTCAATTTTAATCTTGACTGTAGAAAAATGTTATTTTATGTGTGCTCAGATTCACAGAAAGATGTAGAAGTTCAGACATGCAACAGCTAGCTAAATTAACCTGTTGAAATTCACATACTCCACAACTAAGTATGCAGTAGATCGTGTACTACATGAAACAATGGAAGTACTTGACTTGACACACTAATAGCTATTTCCTGGCCACATTAGCCACTCTTTATTTTAGTTTTGCCTACCTACCAGCTTTTTAAAAAAAAAAAAAATCTCCACTCCATCAGTAGAGCTCAAATTAAAGTAACCATCTAACTGTGCTGTAACCTCTCACTTACAATTACAAATTGAATTGTTCAATATGTTGCTATAAGGCATTTCTAATGAATATTTGACTTACAGAGAGAATGCTGTGTTTTGTTTTTTAACTGGATGAAGAAAACTGTGTCTCTAAAGACACTAATATCTTGCAATAGTAAGAGTGGTGACGATTCAGCCTCCTCTCTTCAGTTCTCTACTTCCTCTCAGGTCAAAATATGAGCCAAAATATGTGAGAAGGTTTTACAGATTTCAAGAAGGGTAGGGGCTGCCAGTCTTGGATTCATTCAGGGGATCAAAGTTGAGTGCCGCAAAGAATTTTTTCCAGATAAAAAAAACAACATGAAATTTCAAAGGAATATGCCCCGGCATCTTATATATTCTTCTTTGAAAGCAAGTAAAGAAATTTGATGGGCATATCTTTTTGTTCTTCTGTTGCTGAGTTGGTTTACATTTTCTGTATCGCATGAACGCATGTGACAGTACAAAGGCAGTCACCTGTGTAGACACATCAACACGAGCCTTCCCCCTCAGTGTCTTTGTTGCTGGTCCAGCAGCACATGTGGCTATTACAGAAGCCATTTGTCTTTGGCACTTTGCTTTATTTCTCTCCTCCCCCACTGGAGAGCAGACAGGTTTTACAGCTCTGTGGTCCCAAGGGGAAACCCAGGAACACACACATATATTCATTGCCCCATGCCCTATCGCTCTTTCATCCGTACATACCTCTGCTGAGATGTAAATTCCATCACATTGCAATATTAGCAAAAGGGGACCAAACTCAAATGGACAAAGCGACGACATAATTTATGACTCCTGATTGTTCCCGCATTTGAAAATTGGATTGTGCAAGGATTTGCATTAAAATGCAGTGGAGCGGTTATCCTTAAAATCTTTTTTTTGTCTCTCTCTCTAATTCAGTCCATGCTGTGTCTTTGCATACATGCAATTAATCACCAATGACATCACCCTTGTGTGTCCTTGTACAATGAACATGTTGGAGAGTGTGAACTTGTGAAAAGCCGTGTTCTAGAGCCGTGGATAGATTTAAGACATAAAAACTATCATATTTGTGCTAATTTGGTGGGGGCGGAGGATATTGTCTTTATATTGCATTCCTTAACGTAATCATCCAGCAGGATAAAGCTTAGCGAAAAAACCTATTCACAAATTAGCTAAGAATTAGTCATCCATTCCTTCCCTTTCAACCCCACTGCCGCCACCTCATCGCTGTCTGCGAACCACACAGACAGAAATAGGAGTGAAATAAGCTAAACGCTCCATTTTCACAAGACACAATAGATAGCCTGCAGACAGAATTTCACAAGTGATGATTCACTGAAGTATGCTCGACTGTTTATATGTGTGAACCGAGCAATAACCCAGTATGCACACAGCAAAGGGATTACCATCACACAGAAACAGCGAGGCAAACAGGAGTGCAAAAATAACCATAAATAGTCTTCTCCAGCTGCTTGATTGTTGTTTTGCACCAATTTTCTTTGTAGCTGTGCTTACAGACATGCTCCTCATCAACCAGCGTCGCCTCGCTGACAGAATTTAGCACAACACTGAGCTCAGCGATGTCCCTTCAGTTCTTTGGTGTTATGCCTTTCTCAACAACTCTGTCTCTTTTGCTCCCCTCTTCTCTTTCATCCCAATAATACAGAGTTAATAAGGGCAGGGTGAGGTAATCAATCTCATTTTCATCCTTATAGATGGCACATCAGCAGGCTACATCTGCCCAAATGATTTCCTCTCAGCTCATCCCCCCACTCTACTCCTACAGTTGGACACCTTTTTGTACCCCGGGGGAGGGGAATAAGTCTATATCGCAGGGGAATCGGTAACAGGATTTCTACAGGATCTTGAGTCATAGTGGGTGGTCATATATGAGTGAATAAGGGAGAATGAGAATATCAGATTATCTCCAATAAAAGCTGATTTATTCCCTTATTTCGGGCAGGCAGGCGGCGTTTGGCGCCTGCTATGAAATCAGCAGCAGATCACAATATGCCAGAAATTAGATTTATTAGGTGAAACCAAATGAAAAACGGTCAAACGCTGGCACGGGTTCACGTGCACATCCATCCATCAAAACGTGTTCGCACGCTAGGTTTGTCCCATTGTTGCCAACACGGGAGGCAGAACAAAAACAAAAGGACTTCTGATCCGAAAACCCCCATAAAGCACCAAGGTGATCACCGAGTGCATGCGAAATGAAAGATCATCAAACACGAGAATCACCTTCACACACAACAGCTCACACTCAGGCAGTGACTATCGCTGCAGCAGGGGCAGACAAAGAAACAGCTCCTAACTGGGGGGGAAATGAGGCTTAAAAAAACAAAAACAAAACAAAAGGTCTGCATGCATGCATACATCTATTTATGGGATTTACCATCTCCTTATTTATTTATTTTTTTTAGCCTTGCTTTTTATGCAAAAACACGGGTGGAATCTCTACTAAATCGGACACGGTCCCGCTTCGCTGTCTATTTCACCAGGCTATGCAGTCAGTAATGCCGGACTGGGATAAAGTGAGGGCAGACAATAATAATAAACTTTATGGTGCAACGTGATCTACATGGTTAAACTACAATTTTACATTTTACATTTTTTTTTAATGTAAGAATGGGGCACATAAAAAGCAAGACCAATGCAACAAAAGCCCACCTAAGATGAAATGAAAGAAAAAGGCAAGAAATATGAGGAAAAAATAAATAAATAAAAACGACAACAAAGCTGAGTCCTTTCTGGATATTCAACCTGAACTATCAGGTTAAAAGCAGCAACTACGTGCCTTTAAAACACGTGTTTGCAAAGGTCCAGACAAGGGTTTATTGAGGTAAGGAGAGCAGAAAAGAGGGTGTTTGTCCATGCTGGCTGCTGGTAGGAGCACCACCGCATTGTTATTAGTAAAGCCCCTCCACCCACTAGCCTCACTCCTGTCGCAGAAAAAAAAAATGTTAACTCTTCCATAGCTGGCCGTGCGAAACTGTATGAGGCGGGACAAAGAGGAGTTCATTTCAAATGCAAAGCGGTGCAATGATAGTGCAATTCTCCGTGGGACTGTGAGGATGCCACAAGCTCACCAAGACTCGCAGACATACACAGTCAGACATAAAGCAGGAGAGGCGAAACGGCCCAGACAAAGAGAAGCTGAGAGCAACTTAGACGAGCTGAGTCACTTGTGTTTATTTCGAGAGAATATAGAAACAGAAAATGATGCTGCGGAGTGCCGAGGGGGTGCAAAGGAGCGGGGATGTGACGGATTCTGGTTAGTATTGTAATGTGCAAGCGTATGTGCAATGAGCAAGTGGTAAACCCCTGGGGTGTGGGGGAGGGAGAGCTGCCCAAGGATCAGTGAGAGGTGAGCAAAGAATAGGGTGAGATGAGGGTTTTTTTGGGAGGGGCAATGATATGCAAAAAGTGTGTGTGTGTGTGTGTGGGAGGGGGGTAAGCTTTTTTTAAGTGTTTTCATACGTTCAATAATGGAAAGCTAGAAAGTACAACACAGGAGAAGAATTCCCTTGCGCTGCTGTTCTGGGAGTGGATTTTATTTGGTGGGAGTAAGTCTAAAAAAAGAACATAGATGTACACTGTTGAGAAGTTTCATAAAACATTAATGAGGTAGACCTAACCAAGGATAACTACAGCGGTTCTTTCTATCACACACATGCTTTTAAGTTCATTGACACAATTCTATAAAGTTTCTTAATAACGTCTGTAGCTTAATAAAATAATATGAGACAAATATACAAATAAGATACATTTAAAATAAAAAAGCAAAATCAGGTGAGCGCTTAAACTGACTGACACAAGTGAATAAAGGTCTTTCATGTCTGCTCCTGGTGGGACACGGAAAACTGTATGTGTGTGTGTGTGTGTGTGTGTCATGAGGGGAGGCGTGCCTCTCTTTTCACCCTGTAATGTCTTGCCTGCGACTGCAGGGGAGGAGCTACAATAAGCTCAATGCCACCTTCCAGACAAAAGCAGCGTGAATTCGAGAATGCGTGTGCTGATGCTCGGTTCACACATAAGGCACATGCGTGTGTACGTGCACTTGCAAGTGCAGAGCGTCTTGCGTCCAAAGTGTGGAGGATTCTTACAATTGTGTTATTAAAATAACTGCAACCTTTTCTATCATTTTCTTACATTAAGCCTATTTCACCACTATCGGGAAACCACTGTTATATTTATTAGTAGACCACAATCATCCAAGCAAAAATGTTAAAAAAAAAAAAAGACAAAAATGTTTCAAAATAATTAAAGCCTTGCACTTGTGACATGTTATTCAAAGGCACACTGACCAACTTTAATGTCCTTCTCAGCTTCAGTTCACTTTCCATCTCAATTTCTCCCTCTCTCCCTTCCTTCCTCCTCCTTCTCCTCCGTTCTGTCCTATTAAATAACCTTGAAGGTCATACCGGTGTGCTACATTCATAGGCTTTTCTGTACCTACAGAAACAAATACATACACACACACACACACACACACACACACAAACACAAACACACACACGGTATAGGAACCTCTCGCTTAGACAAAACACACAAAGTCAGACACACACAGCCGGCAGTGGTATTTCTGGCAGAGATCTGATAAATTGATCGCTCTTCAGACCTAGCAGAGGTCAGATGTAATGAATCAATCACACATGCATCAGCATCGAGAGCAGCAACTAGAGCAGTCAGTGTACAGCCAAGGCCGTAAGATCTGCTTTCCTGCTTTGATGCAGTGTCAACCTCCACGTTAACATGATCGGAAGGGATTGGTAAAATTTAGCAAAACGGACTTGAAGATCCATAAATGTGGGAAGTCTCTGATACTGAGATCAACAGTGGCAGCAGACAATTCCAATAAATGCTGAAAACATCACTTATTTTTACACGGAAACTGTCAGATTATAGGCATATTGTTTGCATACTTCAGTGGTACAGGCAAATTCTGAACTTTAACGCTTGCAAACTAGAACGTATTTGAAAAAAGTACAAGAACTTCAGCCAAGCAGCTGAAAAAGGGGGATTCACCCCAACAAAGACACCGCCATCCAACTGCCTCAAGGACAATCCAGTCATCCGACACTGGTCAATTGAAACAACAGCGTGAAATCCCTCAGTCACTTTTAATTGTTCCATCCGTTGTTTTCTTTTGTCAGGTCTCAAGTCTTCAACAATGAGACTAAGAAAATGGGAAGTGTTGCAAATGGAACTGAAGTATCAATACAGCCTCTGTGCCGTGGATTCCTTGAAAGCAGTCAAGATACTGAAGAATTAGTGTTTGCATGAGTGTGCAGCAGTGTCACTCGTGGACTTAGAAATGAAATCATACTATCAGACTTCAAACTTTTGTATTATAAATGTACATTTGTCCACTTTCACTGGTAAAAAGCTTAAGGCTGAGCGGGCAAACGCGACAAGAAATTGAAAATATTGCAGCTTTTCAGCTATCAGTTAACAAGAATCATATGTTATGTATTAGAAAGCTGTGAGAGTCTTTGCTTTTGAAGTCTATAAACACTCTGCACAAAAAATAGCTCATAAATAAATAACATTTGGCGAGAAATGAAAACAAAATCCTTCAAACTCAAGTCCATGTCATCTCTCAGCGCAGTGGATCTGGTTTAAATCCTAAAATCTATAATGGATCATTAGCAACACCCACAGAGACTTGACCTGCTCCATCCATCTCCATCGCACCGTCTCTTCCTTCTGACCTCACTTTCTCTCCAACACTGTGGCTCAACTTCGAGGTTACAGCTATTTATATTTAGAGTCGAGCTAAATTCCTAGTCAAAAACAAACTGTATTTATGGTGCTGGTCGAACCGAGTCCGGCAGCAAGACCCGAAATCCTACGAGCAAAATAAGTGCGACACTTTTTCGGGAAATCAATGCTGGCCCTCCGAGCAAAATAAGCACGGGGTGTTTACAGTCGTGCGACTTACCTGCAGCTTCCTCTGTTGCTGATTCATTGAAGAATGTCGGTGAAAACGCAGGAGTTGCCAGCGCGTCTCTCCACTCCCTCCCCACTCTCCCTGGCTGCCAGAAACGACGCACAGAGAGAGAGAGATAGAGAAAGAGAGGTACTGCGGACAGCAGGAGGAGGAGGGAACTGGAGGAGGAGCGGTGCTGATGCTGCAGCCGACACCTGGCTGAGCATCCTTCTGCTCAGACGCCCGGGCTTTTTCAACACATGTGCGCCCTCTGCTGGAACATGTGGGAAGCAGCTCTTCCCACGTGGTGGGATTCCAATATAACCGCGACTGGATTTTGAAAAGCTGAATTACAAGTCCTACTGTGCTATAAACTCAAAAATCATTTAAGCATTTCAGACATATGGAGTTTACATACTGACACTGGTACCAAAATAGCAGGATATGTGTAGGATTTGTGTGTGCAAATCAGGCAAGTGGGCCTAACGTTGCTGCTGCGATCGAATTCAAAATGACCTAAAATATCTCAGTTGTGAATGAAAGATTCTGTTTTTTATTTATAGTTTACACAGCGTCCAAACTGTTTTAGAATTGGATATTTAATTTACTGCTCATTTCCTGTATTTCAGTATTTTATGTTCATCTCTTTCATACTGTTGTAGGTCCATACATAGTTTTTTCCTAAATACTGAGATTTGGCACAACATGTACATTCCTTTGAGTTAAATTCCTTTTATAAAATTACGGGAAGTGCTTTGACTATAAAACTGTAATTGAAGAACTACAAATGCAGTGAAACTATGATATGTGTGAAAAGTTAAAGATCTGCCATCTACAGTTAAAGAAATCAATTGTATCCACACCCATAATTATAGCTTCCCTGCAGCTGGCCCTGGGCTCATTAGATCCAGCGAAGGAATATCTTAATGCTTCAGGTTATCAAGACATTTTAGACAAGTCTCTGCTTCCGTCTTTGTGGGAACAGTTTAGGGTTTAGGGAACACAGTATTTAGATCCCGCTTCTGCTTTGCACAAAGCGAGATTCATATAGTTGGATGTGTTTATTGTGAAAGTACTTGACTGGCGAACACAGAGCCTTGTCCTCAGTCTCATTAAACACTTTTGGGATGAACTAGCAGAAAAACTCCAAATGTCCAACATCAGTGTCTGACCTCACAAATGTTCTTTTGGATTAATGGCCAAAATTTTCCATAAATGCATTCTTGCAGAAAGTCTTCCCAGGAGAGTGTAAGTTGTTACATCTAGCTACAAAAGTCGACTACATTTAGAACTCTTGTCATCAAAGTTCTTGCAGGTGTAATGTGTAGTTTTGTCTATATAGTTCATCTGAAATAATCACCCACTGCTAAGTAGATTAACATTTTTATGCCTCCGGTCAATATCAAGATGTTTCAAAAAACAGACGCACTGAAAAGTGGTGGAAACGATGCCGGCAATCATGCACTGCTTCACTGCTTCTTTCATTCAAAATGCAAGCATAATTTTGATAGTGAAAACCATGTTAAAGAAATAAAACATGAAGTCAGTCATTTTGAACATACAATCAAATTTTTATTAAGTTCAGTTTGTGTGTGTCACATATTTTAATGACAGTGGTGTAAAACTCAGCCAAACAGTATCCAATTACATTTGTAAAAATTCAGCATGGGTATTAAAACACATCAATAAACAGGAGAAAACATGTAAAATGAATGGCGGACATATAACTTCCTCAAAAGAGACATTTCATTTGATTAGAAAAAACAAACAAGTGGTAAAAATTTGGCCTCTCTTATTTTGTATTAGAAAATACATGCTACAAACCACAAATGCAAAGATACAGCAGCCAGCACTGTGAAAATCCACTGTCACTTAAAGTTGGAGGACATGAACTGAAAATCTGAAACTGTCATTGCTTTCATCTTAAACATGTACAAAGATTCAGAAGTTAGATTTACTGCCATTACCAATGGGAGCGCTAACACAACGCACAAGTTAAACAACTTGAAATATTCCTGTTAAGAACTCGACTGCACCGCTTCCTCAGACTCTCAGACTGAGGAACAATCAGCAATGTGTTGTCTACACTCCTGGAACATTAGTTTGTGTATTACATTCTGCGTTGCAGATCTTTGCTTTACAATGTTTCATGATTGCTGCTTGAGAAAACAAAGATATAAACAAACATACCACTGCATTAAAACTGTACTGTTAAACCACAACTGAACATGAGGACCAAGTTTTGGACCTCAAAAGGCATCAATGAAAATTTTTCACATATAGAAACGGTAAAGCACAGCAAACTGCAGCTGCTTTTATACATCCAGACAATGAGCTGACCACAGATTTCTGCTAGTGAAGAATTATGTCACAGATACACCAAGTGTAATGTGAGAGCTTGTAATGGAGCAATGTTAGAACAGTATATTTTCTATTGTTACATAAGAACTGGGAGATTTTAGAGAACTTAGGTATTCATACCAACCTGTATTTTATACTTACATGTGTTATCTGATGATAAGACTTCTGCACATACGCTCAGGTCCATAAGTATTTGGACAATGACACACTTTATTTGTGTTTGGTTTTTTTTGTAATTTAGCCTTTGTGGACCACCACACAACGATGGATTTTAAATCAAAAATAAACCAAAATAAACAGCTGCCAAATCAATAATCTGTTACAAGAAGGAACACAGGGGGCAGCTGAGCAACACCAGAAAGCGTAGGAAACCACAGGAGAAACTAAAGTGGATGATCGCAGAATTATTTTCTTGGTTAAGAAAGTCAAGAACACTCTTTAGCAGGTAGTTAGTTGCCTTCATGAATGGAAATAGAGTCATTTTAAAAGAGGATTCAATCTGCTGATTAAACTCAACAAGAGACAGGCCAGATTAGACTTTGCCAGAAATATATCTAAAAGAACCTGCACGGATGAAGCCAATAATAATGGGAAAAGGATAGTGAAGCAGGAAAAAAACAACTCATGATCCAAAGCATAACACATCATCTGTCAAACACGGTGGAGTCAGTGTTATGGCATGAGCATGTATGGCTGCCAATAGAACCAGTTTACTAGAGTTTATTGATGACGATTCAGCTGCTGATATAAGTAGCAGGATGAACTGTGAAGCATGCAGGGCTGTACTCTATGTTCCAATTCAACCCGGTTGTACAATGGACACTTCGCAGTGCAAACTGGATAATGACCAAACACATTCTGCAAAAGCAACTTTCTCAAGGCAAAGAAAGGCTATGTTCTTTAATGGCCATATCAGTTACCTCAAGCCAACATAGGATAGTTTACACTTTCAGAAAAAAAAAACTGAACTAATTTCTGGATGTCAGACCATCACTGACTGTAAAAGATTTTTGCCCAGTTATTAAAAGCAACCCTTGTTAATTTCTCCAGGGTTTTTCCCCCCTGATAATTAAATTCAGACCTATGTATAAACACTTTGAATTAAAGTCTGCACTTCCCTTGATTCACATCTTGATCATTTGATTTAAAAATTTCTTGGTACAGAATGGAGGCAAAAGCACTAAAAAATGTGTCATTGTCCAACAAAAACTCATGAACCTAACTGATGAACTTTTGATACAACAAACAAACATCATCATCATCAACAACAACAACAACAAAAATCCATCCATCATTGATCATTGCAGACCTTTCTGGCACCCACACATTGGCTTTTGTACATATTCCTGCTGTCAAAAATGTGGCTCAGACACAGGTTGTAGACATAAGTACAACCCAATATGAAAAGAAACAGAGATTATGCCCCCCCCCCCCCCCCCCCCCCCCAACATAAGCCCTAATTCCTGATAGTCAAGTAATAATTGGCACTTGAATCTGAACCTTATTGCAAAATACAGAACATGTCAGTTATGGCTGTGTTCTCACTGCAGCTGAAGAAGTAAGTCAGAAGTTTGTGAATTTTAGGTATGAGGTATTTATCTTTACCTTCCCTAAAAGAAAGTTCTGCCAGTGAGCTGACACAGACTGACTGCTGGCTATCAAGGATGCATGTCTTGGAAGCAGCGTGATCTGATGATGGAGATTTGCAAATTCCTACAAACCTCCATCATTCTCTTCCCTTACATCAATGCCATTGGACAGAAAGGCTTCCTTTTCTGGTGATGCTGACTTGTGGTTAAGCCCTAAGCCCATCATCTCTGTGTCCGGAGTCGAATGAGCTGCAGCTGACAGGGTGCTGTGACGGATACCATAGCCGAAGTAGATCGCGAAACCTGGAAAGGCAAAAAGAACTTAACTTTACTTGCAGGACATAATTAGTTTAAAAGCTATTTTGTTGGCAGTTTGTTTTTTGATTGGTTCCGGTATTATGGAATCCTAGCTTTTCAATGCAAATACACCTGCTGAACTTTTCAGTCTAAAAACATGTATCTTTTTAATAACATCGACATTTTCGCAACCAACTGACAAAGTATGTTTACTCATGTCTTGCAAATGTTTCAGATCGGTCTGCGAACACATTGCAATGTCAAGTCAAAGCAGCTAGCCCATTTCAAGCAGCTAAAGCAAGTAAAATAGTCAGCTGGGTGTGTGAGAGTTTTCAGCGTCATCCTAGGTAAGTGTAGTGAGCAGAATTCTTGCAATTAAAAAAAGAACGATGGAGTGTAACTACCTATGGCCATCCAGATTGAGAATTTAACCCAAGTGCGTTCTTCAAGCTGCATCATCAGGTAGATATTGACAAACATGCTGATCACTGGAATGAAGGGCAGCATGGGCACCTGGGAGACAAATACCACAAAAGGAGAAAGCGTAACAGTATCCATTAAAACTTAGCAAGCGTGAACTCTCAGGGGGCAGAGGTCGTGCTGAAAGGGCTTAAATCAAACCTTGAAGGAGAGTTTAGTGTGGTTCTGGGGCTGTCTCCAGATGATGAAGACCACGAAAAGACACATCATGAAGATGACGCTGAGGGCTACCAAATTCCACGAAGCAAGATCTCCATAAGATGCCAGAACACTGAATGCCAGCATCAGCATTCCTTTAAAATTAAAGAAATGTTATTATCTTATGTGTAATACTTCACAAGTGCAATGTGATTTTTAACTAGAGATGGCACGATACCACTTTTTTATGTCCGATACCGATACCGATATCATAAATTTGGATATCTGCCGATACCGATATGAATCCGATATAGTGTGTTTTTTGATCAATAAAAGTTTTTTTTAATATCTTGCTGCATTTTGTATAAGTTTATACTCAAGTTTAAATAAATAACAACACTAAAGCTATTCTGTTATACCTGTATGTAAAAAATACACTGCGCCCAAAATATTTCATAGTTCAGCAAAACTGATCAATCTAATAAACTTAAACCTGCTCCATCCTCCCTATTCTGGTATTTTAAAGAGTACTTAGCAGAAATATTAAGCAACCTAACTAATAGGGTTGCAAACTCCCAGCAAAAAAAAAATAGGGAACCACCCTCTTTCTCATGATGCTTAATCGATGTAATCAAATTTAATTTGATGCAGGGGGAAAATGCACAAAAATAAATTATTTTTCAAGAATAATTAAATAGATTCAACATCTTTCTTCAACAGAATTGCAGAATTCACAGATGGTACTTTCCCAAAGGAAAAAGTACTATAGCTTACTAGGGTATATTAGACTTAACAGTTACTATATACAGTAATGGACTTCTATATATTTTACATCAGATTAAAACTTTGGGTGTAAGAGTCAGATAATTATTTATTAAAAGCTAGACATTTTAAATGAGAATAAGAAAGAAAAGTATGTCTTTGTGCCCCCTTTTCCCTGTTCATGCCCTATCGGCCCCCCTGGCTAAACTTTGCTAGATCCGTCCCTGCACAGTTACCAGCCGTCAGCTGCGTAGAAAAAGATCCTGGTGTAGAAAGTAATATTAAATAAATTCTAACAACAGCTTATCAAGCTTAATAGTGCTGCTGTTGTTCAGCCGCTGGTTTCCTCTTTCTGGTGAGAAGTGGGCTAAAAACTAAGAAGAGAGACAGACTCGCGACAGAAAAGCCGATCAGCTGATCGTTAAGCAGTTTCTCGATTGAAGTAGCAGCAGGAGAGAGAGAGAGAGAGGGGCAGTCCCGCCATATATCTGTTGTTAAGCTTAACGTGGGAACGCTTTACAGACATTCAGAGATGAACTTACACGCTTGCTTTACTTCTCTCTGGGAAAACGTCGGAGATGAAATGCTGGTTTGCTATTGAGGCTACAGCCGCTCTATCACGTGACGCATACTGCTGCGATGTGCTACGGTTATGAGCCGAGTTACGCCATGTAGCAAGTTTTGTGAGGTGCTTTTTTATATTTAATGGATCGGATTACATTTTTTATTTCTCGCCGATATCCGATCCAGTAATTTGGGTCAGTATCGGACCGATACCGATACGTAATATCGGATCGGTCCATCTCTATTTTTAACAGTGAAGATACTGGAAATAAATCCATCACCTACATTCAAGGCGAGCACACTTGTTGGGTTGTTTACCAAAGATCTAACACCTTCATTTTATTGAGTAAGCAAATAAATGTTATTTCTACAGCACATTTAAAACTAAAGTGCTTTACAAGGTCTTTATACCTGATTTTCTTACATTATTTGTATGATTTTATTGCCATTTTAAAGCAGTCCTGGTTTAATAACATACCGAGGAGAAAGACACAGACGTTGACAGTGAAGCCTGACAGTTTGGATGGTGTGGGGTTGTCTGGGAACAGCAAGGTTTTGAAGCTGAGCCTCTCTTCCATACCGGGCAGGATGTTGCCCTCATTCAACTCCATCTCCTCGTGGCTACTGACAATCTGGTAACCCATGCTGGGCCGGTACCTGAAACAACAAGAACAAACACCCATAATGAAGTGTTCAGACATAGCAGTTGTACTCTGTGTTCCTGCCACTTAAAATAGTAGCACCGGTGAAAAAGCTGGTAATGCACACTGCAACATTAGCACACAATGAACCTGCTTATAAGCAATGTCAATGCTGCGTATGTTTGAAATAGCTTCCAATAGTTTTATTGGCTAGCATAAACAACTATAAACATGTTCAGACCGTGTCCAAGGTAAATTCTTCAAGCTGATATATTCTTACCAACCTGAGCACCAGGATACAGGCAGCCACTAATGTGTAGGCTAGCAGCGTCCCTATCGACATCAGGTCCACCAGGTCCTTCAACTCGAACATTAACACCATGACAACTTCACAGTACAAGGAGACAAAAAATAAAGATTTAAAGTGAGAATGCTTGTTTGATCCCATCAATTATTTTCCATACTTGTCTTAGAAGAATAAATTAGGATGTGTCTAACATTCAGCATGCTTATACAGTTACTGTGAGCATAGAAGTATGCTGATCATAAGCTCAAATGATGCCATTGAGTACAGCCTCATAAAGATGCTAGCTTGAATGTACATATTCTTTTCACAATAGCGATTCCCAAAGTGTGGGTCATGACCCTTTGATGTTCCAATGGTTTACCACACACAGAAGAAATCTTTGCTACAAAAAAATGTATAATTTATAATTATATGAGTTCAAAATTTACTTGAAATTTCACAACTACAATCTTCTTAGGGTGCTGTAATAGGGTATAGAATAAAAATAGCATTATGGAGAGAAACCAGCAACCACCTGGCGACAAAATCATTCCATTTCATTTATATGATACTTTTATTTTTCCGTTCTATTTTTTAAATGGGACAAAATCTCATATCACGTCACTGGTGGGGAAAGATAAAAAAATAAGCAGTGGCTAAGAAAGGAAAGAAGTTAATAGTAAATCAATCTCAACAAAACAAATCAAGAAAAGATCATTAAAAACCTGTTGATTAAAGTTTTGATTAAAGGTTTGCATGTTTTCAGTTTTAAAAAGGGCCCCAGTTGGGAATGGATAAAGTATAGGCTGGAGGTGGCAAAAATGCCCATAGGTTGGAAAATCAGATATCGATAAAAGAGCTGCCTCTGTTAAAAAAAAGTTATAAAAAGTTTTGAAACTTAATCTTTCAAAAACCAATAAGTCTCTGCTTTGTTCTTTTTCTCTTCAATTCAAACCTGACCATCTATCACTGCCTCTCTCAAGTCCCTCTATTCAAATACAGGAATTTACGTTTTTATTTAACGCCCCTTTTATCTTACCAGATATAGCCCCGGCAGCAACAGTAGATGTTACGGGAGATTTTCTCTCGCTGATGTTGGCCAAGAAGGAGAAGAGCAGGCCATCCTGCGCCATGGCAAGGATGATACGAGGTAGGGGGAACATGGAACCCAACAGACTGGGGTAAAGGTGGGGGGAGGGCATCGTATTGTGATGGCAGCGGTTTGGTGTAACGTGAGGGACAAGGGGGAAAGAAGAATTAGGAAAGGTCAGCGAGTACCAAGGGAAGATTCAGAGAAAGTAGACAGATGTGGGTGGAAAGATCTGGGGGTTAAAGAACATGCTGCAGTGTGCCAGACTGGCAACGCTGTTGAAGAACAACATGCTGGGACAAGGATACTCTGATGTCAGCATGTAAAATTTGCCCCCCTGTATGACTGCATGTTTTGCACATGCTGTTACTGTCAGTTTTAGTCCACGTACCATGCGGTTTAGTTTGGATTAGTGCTGGTGCACATCTCCTTCTCAAGATGCAAGTTAGAAAATATGTCTCAAGTTTCCCAATAGAAAAAACAATGGAAGACTTATAGTATAGACACAATAATCTTGACTCCCTCAGCCAACTAAACAGAGACCTGGCTATGTAAAACACTTAATAATTAGTTTTTAATGCTAGCGCGTGTTAGTATCTCACCTGCCAGAGAGGAAGTGACAAAAGTTGCATTTAGTGGGGTTTTGGTGCAGGAGTTGACCCTGGCCAAGGACTTTGATAACAGCCCATCATCAGCCATAGCCATGATCACACGAGGAACAGGGTACAGACAACCCAGCAAGCTAACATGGGGGGAAGGGCGTACCAAAATATAAAGTATCCACACGAGCAACCATGTGAAACATGCATAAGCAAAGACAACAGCACACATATGCAAGGAGCATCACATTCAACATAGATACAGCAGATTAAGACAAAAAAAATTAAAAAAAAAAAAAACAGAACACAAGATACTTAAATATGTTGTGCATACATTTTAAGTTAGGAACACACGTGCAACACTTTGTAATGTAACTTTGTAATATGTAAATAACAATTTAATGCAATGTTTTGCAGATCTTATGCACCCATATTTTATTCACAATAAAATGTGAAAAAAATCAATGTTTAAACTGAGAAAATGTACCATTAAAACAAAGATATTAGCTCATTTTTATATTTAATATTAGCTGAATTTATATGTCTTAGTAAAGATGGGACAGGGCCATGTTGTTTGCCACTGTGTGGCATCCTCTCTTCTTTTAACAACAGTCTCGAAACATTCGAGAACTGAGGAAATCAGCTGCTGAACCTTTGAAAGAGGAATGTTATCTCACTCTTATCTGATATAGGATTTGAGCTGTTCAACAGCCCTGGGTCTTGTTTATCGTGTTTTTCACTACACGTTTATTTTCAATTCATTTTATTTTTATAGCACCAATTCATAAAAACAGCGCCTCAAGACTCTTTATACTGAAAGATATGGACCTTACAATAATACCAAGTGCTTGCTCAAATACCTTTCAGCAAGCACTTGGTGACAAAACTCCCCTTTAACAGTAAGAAACCCTCTGGCAGAACCAGGCTCAGGGAGCGACAGCCATCTGCCACGACCTTTTTGTGATGATCGGAGAAAAAATGTTTCATGTTAATCTTTTCAGCTGGTGAAAGGTCTGGACTCCAAGTAGGCCCTTTGAGCACCCTCTGCTACTATGAAGCCATGCAGTTCTAAGTGTTTCAAAAAGTGGTTTAACACAATCTTGCTGAGATATGCAAGTCTTTTCCTGAGCATATGTCGCTATAAAACCTTTAATGTACTAATGCACTAATGCATCCCTTTAAAATCAGAGATGCATACTTTTGGACACAGCGATGACAACATGCATAGTCTCCCTCCTCACTAGTCCAGAGGACGTGGTGTCCAAGTTTACTTAAGGGAATTTCAAATTGCATTTCACTGGACCACAGCTTTGGCCCAGAGAAGACAGCATTTCTAGATCATGTTCATAAATAGTTTCTTCTCTGCATGATAGAGCTTTAACCTTTGTGAATCATGCCCGGTTTTAATGTGGTGTTGCCTGAGGGGCCAAAGCACACGAGCTTCCAATATTGATTTCTGGCTATTGCCTTTCATGCAGCGATTAACCATTTAAGATAATATCAAAATGTTCTTTTTCAGCCGTTTGTTGCACCCATGCCCAGTCTGGTGCCATCAAATTCAAAATTATCATTGTATCGTAATTTTTATCATGAAATAGTAAAATACTCAGTTTAAACATTTGATATGTTTTCTATGTTCTATCATAAATAAAATATTGGTTGATTGTTGCTATTATTAATAGCTAAATATAACATATATGGACCATCATTTAAAGTGATTAGAAACTAATTGTTAGCAAAAAAAAATGTCACCTGCCTTAGCCTTTCTGAGTCCCTGTTACATAATTGCCTTCACACAGTGATGGTGCAGCTATATTCTCAGCAGCATGTTTTATTTTTAGTTAAGGCATCAAATGCTTTCCGAAGTTAAATATACACTCTCGCTCAGGAACACAAACATAAATATATGTGTGTGTGTGTGTGTGTGTGTGTGTGTGTAGTTATCTGAGACAGAACCGTGTACACAACTGTGCATTTAAAATGAATGATAGTCTTTGGTTACGCTCCAGAAAGCAGATGTAGTGAAGATTCTGATTTTGCTAATCCTGAAATAGGGGAAATTCTGGATTTTCTGTTCCAAAAAACAGGAGCTTAAACTCTGAGTCGGTTACTGACTCCTGCCCTTCTGCTGCAGCTGTAGCAGCTGAGTGACAGTGTTTCATTTCCCCATTCAAAGATCTATATTTTATAGAATTCCAGTTTGATTTTTTAAAAGAAAATTGGCTAATGATGACTGAGTGGACAATGCTGAATAAATGTCATGGTCCACAAGGAACAAATTTATATTCCTCATCCTAATAGAATACCTACTGGTATTCACAGTTGCTTATCTTAGTGGTAATCAGTTCAAAGTTTACTCATCAAGATCTAGTACATGTTCATTGTGCTTCTAAGTTCAAATCTCTTACCTTGTAGACAGAGCGCAAAGAGAGCCTACAGCTACGGCATATTTCGCACCCCCCCAGCCCACATAATTAAAAGCTGTAGGCAGAGGGCTGTTGCTGTCCAGCAGGTAGTATGGCATCATGAGGGTGAGAGCACCAGAAATGCTGAAGTAGATCACAAAGCAGATGAGCAATGAGGATACGATACCAAAAGGAATGGCTCGCTGGGGGTTCTTCACCTCCTCACCTAGGACATATATAATATATAGACACAGTTAAGAGCCAAGATATGCAAATCTGCTTCTGTATAACGTCAATGGGTGCAGAAATATCTTCAGGTAATGTGCCATTTTTTGCTTATATTTATATTTGAAAAACATCGTCAGAAGACAGAAATTCTTACTTTCAGCGTTTGAACGTGAGGCAGAATAGTGAATATGTGAAAATTCAGTGGAACAAAAACACAGAACACGGTACAAACTCAACTGTTGGATGGATGATGGATGGATATTCAGATTTTGGAGGAGTTTTATGCTTTCATCTGAGAATTGTCCATTTGAATGCAGGGTGCAGGCACTGTATTTAGAAAGGTAACATAATTTACAGAAGTGCTGCAGTTGCATCGAGAAGTGCATGCAAAATTTTATGGAAATTAACTGAATGCTAAGTGGCGGACTGAACCTGTAAATAGCAGTGAAAATACTTTACCTTCTTAGTTATTTCCTAAATCGCCCCATCGTCTGCTATACAGCTATGTCTTTGTTACTAGCCACTCCCAGTTCATTGCAAGGTTTGAAGATATTAGCTTATTTTTTGGGGGGAGCCACCATGCTGAGAGGCCTAACTGCTCAGCTGCAGGTGATTATGTAGGAAGGCCTTGCTGTGTAATAAAACCACATTACAGTGATGGAGCGAGTGCATAAGACGGACAGTTACGTGTCAAACCAAGCCCAAAGTACTGTAAAATAAAAGAGCTCTGAAACGTGACGGAGACAACTGCTGTGTGGATGATATGTGTGTGTGTGTGTTTGAGTGTGTCTGTGTGTGTGTGTCAGGGGGAAATGGAGTTCATGCCAACTTAACTCTTACTGCCACACACACACACACATGCAAAAAGATCATTGTGATTTTGTGTTATGTCTAACAATCGTAATTTAAGGCTAACTGGTCAGCTTGCCAGCCAGTTAAAATTCAGAAAACTTATGGGTGGGAAAAACCTTGTAACATGTATGAGGAAACAAGCCTGTTCACAAACTCTGCAAAACTCAGGGAAAAACCTCTGGAATGCCCTCTTCCAAAACCCTGCTTGTTCCCCCCTAACCTGAGTAGCAGTCTTTTGGCCTTCAGCCAATAGCAGAAATGAGCCAAACGCAGTAAAGTGCATCTTTAATTTCTCTCTTGCCCCCTGTTATGTAATACTTCTGGATGTTTAGGAAAGCTCGGGGCTGAAACGGTTCCAAAAAGATTGAGTAACATTCCCCCCTGTCTCCCTGAAAATGGAAACACATCCATGAGGCCGTCAAAGGGATATGTATGTGAAACTGTGAGACGTGGAGCAGAGGGAGTCAAAAACAGAAGGTCAAAAGAGTTTGTGTTTTCAGGTCAGATCAGCACTAACCTGTGGTAGCAATGCAGTCAAATCCCACAAACCCATAGAAACAGGTAGCGGCTCCTGACAGGACACCGGTGAATCCAAATGGCATGAAGCCGCCGATTCCTAAACTCTCTGCGCTTGGCAGGACGTCTGTCACACTAAACCAGAGGAATATAAATAATATGACATATAGTTCTAAAAGAATGTCATCTAGATAAAAAAAATAGAGTAACAGAGACAGTTAAAGGGAAAGATTCAGCATTGAATATGTCCTTACTTGGTGCTGTTTGTTGTATAACTTGCATGTAGGATCTCTTCAGGGTCTAGCTGCCAGTTTTTAATAGTGCCTTTGACGAATCCAGAGATCACCATGAACACCAAGACTAGGACATTGATACAAGTGAAGACCTTGTTCACCATTGCTGATTCTTTGACCCCAAATGCCAGCAGACCTTAGAATTGCAAAGGACAAAGAAATGGAAAATGAAAAATGTCTTGGGAAAATGTGTTAAGTGTAATATTAAATCTTTTCTATGTCTTCTTACTTGTAAGAATGATTATGATGAAAGCACCAAATATGTCAGGATACTCTGCCAGTGCTCCTGGTACATTCAGGGCCATGTACTGTCTGCAGAACTGCCCTATGGGGTTCCCTATCAACTCATCAAAGGTGGCGCTCCATGCACGAGCCACACTGGAGGCACCTGAGACGAAGAAAAAAACATTCTTGAAGACAAATTTCTTCCTACACATGACCTTAAACTAGACAAAACAGAAACAATAAAGCAGTGCTGCTTTATGCTTACCAATGACGTAGGAGAGAATGAGATTCCATCCAGTGATGAAGGCCCACAGCTCCCCTACAGTCACATAGGAGTACAGATAAGCCGAGCCTGTTTTGGGAACACGGGCTCCAAACTCAGCGTAGCAAAGCCCGGCTAACACTGAGGCTATAGCTGCTATCAGGAATGACAGCACAATAGCAGGACCTGAAGGTGGTGGGAATCATATGATTAAAAACTTTCAGGTTTTTCCTCATTACACATGTTTTCACTATCAAAAGTAATGTCACTTGCCAGAATTCTCTCTTGCAACAGCACCAGCGAGCACATAAACACCAGCACCCAATGTACTGCCCACACCGAGGGCTACCAGGTCAAAGGTGTTGAGACATCGGCACAGACGGGAGTCCTCGGAGTTAGAGTTTACCACCTTCACCCTCATCAGCTGCTTACTGAAAGTGGAAGCAGCGTGCAGAAGGCTCTTTATAGCCATGGATCACACTCTGGTCTCAGCAATAGGTTTAGGGGTTCAGAGGTCACAACCTAAAGATGAAAGACAGTAAGTTTAAAAAACACGCTTAGTTTTTCATATCCCCTGTTTCAACAAAGGACTCCGAATCATTTCTGACAATAGCTAAGGAAGCTCATTATAGTGCGTTACTCATTGCAGAAAATAAACTAAAAGTATCTGCCAGGATTGCTACTGTTTAGCCCATGTTTGGATGATACAGCTAATTCATTTGCACAAGATAAACACAAGTAACAGAGAGTAGCAGCCGGACAAGTATCTAGACACCTTGTGAGAATGCACTGACCTAAGGATATGAACATGAGAGGTCATGTGGACAGTGCAACAGTTTTGCCACAGCTCACGGAAACTTCCACCCAAGGACAAGCTGATGTGAGAACACCGTCGTCTCACTTACCTCTGAGAATAATCAGGCTCACATTCAATTTTCCAGCCTAGCACATCACACGTTAATTATGAATTACACTGTATAAAAATGTCTAATGAATGAGCTTGTATCCAAACCAAGCAAAATTACACACATATATCTAAAGCCGACTTAGATGACGCTGTAAAATATAACATATGTAAATACAAATATAATATCACATGCAACCAGCCGCATTTTAGGGAATAAATGAAAATAACTGCTCAGTACAAAAAACACTGTACAGATATTTTCATGTCACTGAACTAAAAACCAATCTCAGCAGATCTAAAAAAAACAAAACATAGAATCTTTGAAAAAAGGCAAGAAAATACAATAACTCATATTTACATTAAACAAATGGGGAAAATTTAGTAATGTGCTGGCACAATGAAATTATTCTATTCCTTGTTGCATCAAGCTGTCCACCATTATCAAAGTGAAACTGCTACAGAAGTCACACCTGCAGCAGTGTTGTAGAGGTCACTATAGTTTGCATGTTGTCAGTGATTATAAATGATGATACACGTTCAACGGTAAGCTCGATGGCCATTTATTAGATTTTCATAGGTGACTGCCTCTTCTATTTTCCACTATTAAGGGCCTAGATAATGAACATATGCCTTTTGATTAGATGCACACCAATTGGTCCTTTATTAGTTAAATGAGAAAATCAAACGTTAATATTTTCCTGGTAGATTCTGACATTTACAGACAAAACAGTTGATAAAGAATATAATCAAAAGTGAAGATAAGTGTTAGTTCCAGCCTTCAATTACAGAATTGATATATCTGATTCATATACTGCATGACATAAAAAACTAGCATTTTTTCAAAGGAAAATGTGACTTCAGGTTGCCATTTCTCCTTAATGAGACCCCAAAAGTGCTACTGCTGTCAGACAATCTGCATGCCATGTATTAACCCTACATTATTTCACTCATTCAGCAAATGAAAGTGAATGGTTAACGTGTATAGACATGCAGAAAAGTAACAATACGCAAGTAAAAGTTGAGAAATGATATGCTTTATTTATCTTAAGAACAACCATTGTACAAATAATCTATTAAAATCCGGGACTAAACCAGAAGCACTAATAATGCATACTGCTTTGATTATCACAGCATTACACATGCTGCATCTGTCTATGATCTTGGAAGCTCATAAATACAAATTTGTAATAAAAATCCAATTTAGTGTAAAGATTTTAAAAAAATGTTCTGGCGCAGTCATAAAGTCCTTGCAGAAAAAAATAAACAAACCAATGAAAGTGACCTATATATATCACACAACCCCTGACTGACTTGAGTATACGGGTCAGTCTGGGGTCACAACTTTCTGTCGAAAAATCTACATTTTGTCAGATTTTGTTCAAATTGAATGAAATCTGATCATTCACAACCAACTAAAATACGCCTTCTGAACTTTATGTCAAAGTAACCTGTTCGTTGTGAAGGCAGAAAAAGAACAGAGTACTTACTCAAACACACCTACAGGTACACTTCAGCGCTCGACCTAACAACTCCTGATGAAATGATAAGTGACGACAGAAGGATTAAACTGTGCATTTGTTAACTTTTCTTTAAGCTGCTGTGAAGACTGTGGGGCTTTGGACAGTAGGTGATCTGAAATAGACTCTAGAAGAATCACATGGCTTGGCTATTCCAAGCAGCAGGCACACGTGCACACATGTGCAGACTTAATTCCTGCAGACTTCGGATGACTTAATAAATGCATTTCTACCAGAAGAACTCTTGTACATAGACTAATATAACAGCAGCATTGTAGTTGCATATTACATTTATAACAGTATGCAATATAAAGCATGGTCCCTTGTAAGACACATTAAAAAGTATTTGGCAGGGTACTTTGGATAATATGTTAAAGAAGTGGAAGGGAGGAACTGAACAAAAAAGGGGTGTAAGCCCTTTCAACCAATGAAGTTAGACCATAAATATGACACTTCTGGACATTTGGAAAATGGCTGGCTTGAAGAAGACCTAATAGTCATTCCATAAATAGCCTTAGTTGTTATTGTAGAGTCTTTACCTTACAATATAAAGTTCCTTGAGGTGACTGAGCTCGGAAAGAAACGCGTCTGGACTTCTTTAAGTTTCTTGAAGCTGTTTCACTTCTCATCCGAGGAGCTTTTTCAGCTCTAAGAGCAATTGGTGGAGTGTCCCAGATTTTTAACCCCTATTGGGAGTGTCCCTAAGAGGGTCCTGGACAAATCTGTCAAATTTGATATCTGGGGTGTGGGGTTAAAATGACTTAACTGAAGCTTTAAAAGAGATTAATGTGATTGGTAGGCCTGAAAATTGCCTTTAATGAAATAATACATAAATGACAACATAAAAAAAATAAAGTATTCAGGAACACCACAAACAAAATGGGCAAGTGGGGTGTGTTAACCTTAACAGACAGAGCATGAGAAAACAGTGAGCAAAAGTATCCATGGCAGTAATCAAATATAAAAGCACAAACATTGAGCAGTCACCTCTGTCGATCATTGAAAACAATCAAAACGCCCCCCTGGGAATGCTAATTGAGCTTTCTCAGTAGCAGATGAATGATTCTATGTCCAAAAACAGCTGGAAAAATATCAGAAGTGAAGAACTGTTTATAAGTAAAAGAGTCAACTGGTATCTGTTTAACCCCCCCCCCCCACACACACACACACACACACAAAACCTTGTTGACATGATGACTATGCTCCAAGAGGAGAATGATTAATGGTTTGAAACTGGCAGTGTTTTTAGTTGGTAGTGAGTGAGGATTACTGTGTTTTCAGATAACCTCTGATTACAATCCAATTTCAAAAACATTAAGTGATCAAGATAAGAGGGATAGTGTTTTTAGGCTGAAAATTGCCCAATAAAGGGTTAAGTAATCTAGATAATTAGTCATGCAGGGAGGAGTGTGAGTTTTAACATTGCATTTCAGTTCAGCTACATGACAATGATTATTGAAAGAGGTTAGGAGTTCACTGGGATTCGGTAGGGCTGTTGTAACAGGATAATACTTACTGACAAGAGCATCACTGAATTTATTTGCAGTAAAGTCAGTGGTAGAGACAAAGATGGGCTGAAGTTTAATAAAAAGCTTTGTGGTCTGATGAAAATTTATCCTCTACATCTAAGTTCTCTAGACTTTGATCAGGTCAGGAATGTAACCTTGTGAATGAGTGGATGCTTTAACAGACTATAGTTATGATTCAACTTTTTCTAGTTATACATACATGCTGTATGTAGGACAACACGTGTGAATGTTTAAACAGCTAGAATGAGTACCCTGACACCCTTTGACAGAGAAACAGAGAAAAGTGCAGAAAATGATGTGCTGTGTTTTTTTTTGTGTTGTTTCAGCAAATCTATATATTAAAAAGCATGACGAGCTAAAGAGTTCAAATGCAGAGAAACTGCCAAGAGAAACAAAGGACACTTAACACACTTTTTTATAAAAATCAACACCTCTCTCACAACTTTGAGGAAGACCGGTGGCTAAATTTAGTCATACTGGCTTTACCATAAAGAAGTCCAAGTAAACTGAGATAATTAAATCACAAGTCACCTTTAAACAAAGTAACAAAAAACAGACAGAAAAAAACTGTATCAGTAACACACTTTGTCAGGTCAATAATAATAATAATAATAATAATAATAATAATAATGATAATGATGATGATGATGATAATACAGGATTTAACTAAATAGGTTTATTTTTGACAATGACAACTTCTATTCATCTGTACAGTACAGTGAATGGCTGAGCACAGGTGCTAAATTCATTCAGTCCAGTGTGGAGGGCATTAGCATGGAATAGGATGGATTATTGATTTAGTCATCTGTTTTCCTGTTTTCTTCATTTCATTGGAGGAAGAACTGTAAGTGTAGATATGGGACCAGGCATTCCAGACTAGATTTAAATATTACAAAGGTCGAAATTGGACATTTTGTGCTATTCTGTTTTAAAACTACTAGCTAACTATAAGTGTTAGGGGTGCAACGATACACAAAATTCACGGTTCGGTTCGGTTCGATACTTTGGTGTCACGGTTCGATATTTTTTCGATACAAAAAAAATGTTCATGCCTTTTTATTAATTTGTCATTTATTAAATTTTCACGGCACATTCTGCACCACATCTCTGTGCGTTCATCATTTGTTTGAAGCCAGCTCACCTCCTGCAACCACTTTTCAGAGAATACGCGCTTCTTTTGTGGTTCGGACTCCTGACATTTCTTTGGAGGTGGAGGAACATCACAGTAACTGCTTAAAGGAGCTTCTTCGACATCTTTAAGAGTTCTAAACAAATGTCTGTCCTCCTGAAAATCTTATGTACGCAAACACGCGTTGCAACTTCTTATCTTGTGCGGGTTTTTATTTTGACAGCGAATGCGCACCTGCGGACCACTTATGTGCAGCCCTGGTTATTTAGCTCGTCATATTGCAGCCACAGAAATTCTTTTGTCCATGAAACCATAAAGCTGCACTTTCTTTTTTCCTTATAGTCTGATTTGTCATAACCTTTCCGTTTTGTGGTAAGCTTTTCTTTGGCTGTCACTTCTTCACGCTGACCTGTCTTATTTGGCTCAGCAGAACTAAAATATATATCCTGCTGCTTTTACACACGCACTAACATAACGCTCAGCGATTCTCTGCGCGATCAACCTCTCACATGTTTAAGCTGCGGGAGATTTCACTTGTCATGTTTGCATAGTAAGCTAACGATTGATAAGACGATGTCAGAGGAATTGGTGCGCAAATTATCATCACTCACCAATCAGTACTGTCGCTCTCTATACACAGTTCACGCGATTGCAAAGTGAAAGCAAAAAACAAGCGCAAATTCAAACGCGATTTCAGTATGTCACATATTGACAGTGGCCGATGCCAATGACATAATTACCCAGCTACATTTCCAAAAGAATGCAAAAGCATTGACATATATTTTTCCTTCCTAGGATAGGCCGACGGGCAGGGCAGAGATAGATTTTGGTAGCCCGACTGGAAAAAAAGCCCCGTCGGGCTAGCGATTTTGCGAGCCCTGTATCTGATTGAGGAATCACTCATCTTTGGAAAAGAGAGTTTATTATGGAGAAATGTCTCTTTCCAAAATAAAAGCTATACTATACGCTTCTTCTGGGCTATATTCTCAGCAGCATATTAAACATATCAGGTCCCCATAAGGAGAATCGTGTGCTAACGGCTGTCTAAATGACTCGGGTAAAGTTTGTAGCATGCTGCTTGTTGTTTTTCTCTGCTTCCACTTGTCTTTGCACTAGGATGATGTCGGAGTAAATGTGCAGTCATATTGGTTGTGTTCCCACTAGTGCTGTCAGCGTAAATCTGAAATGACATTAACGTCACAACACGGCAAATCTCCGTTAACGAGCTACCGCGGATCACCTCATGAGTGGGGCTGGAAGACGTCAACACATTAACGAGCTAACTGCGCTAACACACTAGTTCCCACCAATTGAGCATTGCTGGCACATCCAACATACTGTTTTACTTTTGTCCATGACAGGCTTACCTTCAGGGTCATACATCACATGAAAACCAAAATAGTTCCAAACGCCAGATCTGAATGAGGGTGGGGGAGGTTCAATTTGCCATGTTGCAACTAGCCTAGCTTCTGTCTCGCTAGCTTGCCCTGCGCTCAGTGAATCTGTGTTCGACTACTCCGCCTAGGCTGCACTGTCGAGCGCAGATCCACTGAGCGCTCAACACAGACAGCATCATCAGAAGGAAAGTTGATAAAATAAATTAAAAATGTTGTATCGTTCGATACATATGCGTACCGAACCGAAAGCACTGTATCGAACGGTTCGATATCGATACGAGTATCGTTGCACCCCTAATAAGTGTGGGTAAGAATTAACTACAGGCCCAATGTTTCCTGTGCTGGCTTCTGTTTATGAATTTGAAACTTTTATCTGATAAAAAAAAAAAGACATTTCTGTCTGAACGTAGCATGTCACTGTGGAGATAGCTAACGCTAGCAATGCTGGATAAAGTTAATGGTATCAGCTTGATGAGGGCTAACACATAGGAGGTAGAGGAAAAAAAGCCTAGCATTAACTATGGGACTGTGTTGGTATTAAATTTAGTAGCATTAGCTTAGCAAAGGTTAGACTGAGCCAGCAGGCCTGCTGTTGTTTTCCATAGCCGTTAGCGATAACATCTTAAGTGCACAGGCTGCTAACTACATGTATAAAACTAGCTGCAACTAGTTGTTTGACTGTATTTTAACCACGCAAATGTTTGCATGAAACAATATCAGCCTTTATTTATTGACTATGCTAATTGTGCGCAGTTGTGCCAATGAAGAAGCTTTATTTCGCACAAACGTAGACAGGGGCGGGGCATGGAGCTGCGTAAAAGACAGGGTCCCTCTTCTGGAATCTCGGCTTCCTGCACGCCTTTCTCCATCAGCTGAATCTGCTAAAGCGCAGGTTTTATTAGAACTAGAAAGTTTTTCTGCAACATCCTCAAGAAGGCAGCTCTGGAAGAAGCGTTTGGGAGGACTGGAGACAAACAAGGGAAATTTTCTAAACTGACATCTGTAGCTTCAGTAAGTTTTTGAGAGCAAATTTAAGAACCTACTTTTTTCCATAACACTGGAGTTATCAACTAGCTGTTGCAAACTCCATGACAAGTGTGTATGTTTCAGTGTACTGAAGAGGATCAAATAATTTACTCTAAGTACTATAGTAAAGGCAATGGCTGAGCTGCCAACTGAGCGGGTTTTCCCTGGACCACCACCTGCCAACAACGGGCAACAACCTTCTTCAAGAAGGTAAGCATGACATCTCTCTCCCTCCCTCCTCTGTTTGTCTCCTCCGTTAAAAGAGCATCTCACAGGCAGTTCCTTTAGCTTCCCTGATGCTCGCCTCTCTTCTGTATTGACATTTTAATAGTTCATTCTTAACACGATGTCTGACCCGGTATGTTGCAAAATCGTTGCTATATATTATTTAGAGCACGGGGACATTTGCAGGTGTTTTGGCTTGATGTGAATACTCAGTAAATATTACAGGCATCGGCATTCCGTTTGCGGGAATCGCAAAAATGCGCACATGACTGGAGGAGGTTTTTCGTGATAGCTGTTAATAGAATCATTTATATACAAGAAGGAGGAAAGTTTGTTTGTTTTTAAAAAATAAATAAATAAATAAATAAATACTATTTCACTATATAAACCTGAAGTCAGTGTCTACCAGCTGGCCTGTATGTGTGGAAAGACACAAAAATGTATTTAACTTCACATCTCGAGTTATCCGCAGTTTAATTAAGACAGGGTTTTTAGGCCATGTGCGTAAATGATCACCAGGCTGTGGGCAGTATTAACGTCAGGTTTTTGGATGTTATATTCGGACATTAATCTAGCACAATTACAAAGTAACATTAACGAGTGCATTTTAGACAAACATTTCGATAATTATATATAATAGGGCTGATCGAGGGAAGTAACTTGAAAATGTCTCTGTGTGCGCGCACAGCGGGAAAAGATAGCTTTCCCAGGTGTCAAAATTTCTGTAGACATTCTGTCTATTCTGTCCAATCAGTTCGCTGAACAAGTGTATTTGGCTGCATGTAAAACAGGCTGCGTCTCTCCCTCCTTCTGAAGCTCCAGATTTTTAGTTCAGTTCGGCTCCATCATCAAAATCCTAGTATTACTAAAGAACAGAAATATGTGGCAATATGTGGCTCCCTTAAACAATAATGGTGAATAAATGAACATTCTTAGTGGTACCTGATGCACTTTTTTGTCACAAGCACATCAGGTACCAAAAAAGACAAGTTTTTTTAAATATATTTTTTTTGAATGTTTAAGTTTGTTAAATGTAGTGCAAGGTGGTGAAGTTTTTTTTTAATCCTTTTTTGATGATCCAATGCAAAAAAAAAAGGTTTGAGATCACTTTGTACAAGTACAGTGTATCTTTGTATGTCTGTGTACACACGGACAGTGCTATGACAAAGTATTGGCTCTTTTCTGATTTCTCAGACCATCAAACAAATTTTATTATTAGACAAAAACCCCAAATAAATGCAAATTGCAGTTTTTAAAAGATGATTTAACTTATTAAGAGCCAAAAATATCCAGAATTTCCTTCCTGTAAAACAGTAATTGTAAAAAAGTAACTGGTTGCTCCACACTTGGCAACAGGAATTGCAATCAACTATCAACTGCTCTAATGTGAAATAATAATAACTTCACTGTCGAGGAATTTCAGCCACTTGTCTTTGCAGAATTGATTTTGAGTTCGCTATGATGAAGGCTTTTCCTGTATAAACAGCCTGTTTAAGGTCTCACCATGGCATCTCATTGTGATGTAAGAATTTGACTAGACCACTCCAAAACCTTCGTTTTGTTTATGTGTGTGTGTGTGTTTCTTTTTTTTTTTTTAAATCATTCAGAAGTGAACTTGTTGATGCGTATCTCAGATACCCAGGAAAATACTCAGTACTGTTTTACCAGTATCCCACAGGGAAAATATTTAACCTGTCCTGCAACAACAGAAGTAATGTCAAAGAAATCATTTCTTGAAAAATGTAGCCTGTTAACTTTCAGTTAGATTCAAGTAACTCAAGTTTTCAAGTACCTATCTAAGATTAAGTTAATTTAAGAGGTTTTATTAATTTGGCAAGTTATTTCGGTACAGATCGCGAAGGTAAAATATATTTGAGAACCTCCTAACAAACAGAGGGTACAACAAACAACACAATACCTAACACATGGAAATAATTAAATTATTGTAGGAGTAGAAATTAAGATAAAAGCTACAGAGTGTCACCCAAAACTATGCAGAAGTCATTTCAACTTGCAATGATCTGACAAACCAGAACATTTCTGTTTAGTGCATTAAGGTCAGAGAAGGTCAGTCACAGAAACAGTTTTCAGCGCAGCGTTCATGAAACCCCGACATCAGAATGTCAGTCTTTTTTATCTTGTGGTAATTGTGAGAGCATGTGCTGCTCTCCTTGAAACAAATTGAAGGTTTCAACAGAAAGAACAAAAGCTCACTATCAAGTGGGAAAAATATGAAATATATGGAATTTACATAGTAGCATAGACTCCGTTTTTTGCCAGTCTTCTAATGCCCCGCTTTCAGGAAGGCACCATGAGGTTGCTTCGTTTGTTTGCTCACATTTTCAAAGACCCAGCCCAGCCCTCATAAACAACCTAAACAGCTGATAAGAGTTACACACCTATCAAGTTAACACAGGTGGAATACACTTAGATTTGGATGGTTGCAAGGTTAAAACAGAACTTGAGGAAATATTCCACCCTAAGGTACAAAACAATTATAAGGCAAAGACCTTTATAAAAATAATACTGAGAAAATCATCGGACTGAAAGCAGCAATATTGAGTGGCTGTATCTGTATACTAAGCTAAACTAGTTATACTAAAATAAAGACAATATAAAAAAACAGACGGCTAACTGTGAAAGATTGAACTGGTCACTGTCCGCATTTTAAAACGGACCTCACAGCTGGCTACAACAACATAAGAACCTCTGTTTAAAAATAGTGTCAAAGTAGAAAAGTTAAAGTCATCTTTTCCACATCTAATTTTATTAAAAACAATATAGTTTTTGTTTTTATAGTCTCTTTAGATAGCACAAGAAACTTTAGAGTGAAGACTTGGTTAGCTGTGTGTGTGAGAGAGAGAGAGGGAATAAAGAAAAAAGAGAAAGCTCTAATTTAAATTAGAGCAAATTCCAATGAAAATCTGCCATTGAAACATTTGATAATGTTATGGTGTGCACTGTACCGTTTGAAGTACAGGGTTCACTCAGTCATCAGAGCTATAACCTGTTCAAATAAACACCCAGAATTCTACAGATACATTTTATGCATACACAGAAAAGCACTAAGTGATGCCTGTCCAGCAGAATTAGGAAGTCACCCACTGATAATTAGATTGAATTAAATAAAGTAAAACATTTTTGATCACCCTAAGTCCAGCCCCTAAGACGCACTCCATTCTAAAGCCCTCCAAATCCAAAGAATGAGCCTGATCGGTCTCACAAAAACACTGCTTTCCAAACACCAGCCAGAGACAATTAATTATAACAAAATGCAAATAAATCTATGTAAGAAAAACAGTCTTAGATAGAAAGTAGAGACAGCTCTTAACGCAAGGACACAGAACATGCGATCAGTGTTTGACTGGTCAGTTCGAAACAAAGACACATTTCCTCCTGGAATGGAACTCATTCAATGAAGTAAGGAACACTTACTTAAACCACTTCACTTCTGTAATTCCAAATTTCCACGAGCTAAGCAACATTTCAAAATAAAAATATATTCCCAGGAGAAGGACACAGGGCATGATTGGCTGCCTGATATATGTCAACATGCCACCACCCGAGGGACAGTGAATGACCTACACACCCACACAGACACACAAACTCAAACATGCACATGCGCACACAGGCATATAATATAAATTTATGTATTTATTTATATATATGTGTGTGTGTTCTGTTTTTCCATTATTGTGATACGTCATTATCAGTATCACCATCGCCCGCCTCTGCTGGTACTCGATATCTTAATAACCATTTATACACATATTTACTAAAGCTAGACTTGCTTATATTTTTCACACTGCTTTGATAAGTCAAAGTCAAAATCCAGTTGCAACTTGCTTCATCTTAACTGTGATGGTATAAACAGAAGCTACACATTGTTTAGGGAAAATGTGAGCTCATGCTGGTCTGAGCTGAAGCTATCTAGATAATGAACATATGCCCTTTTCTAGAGAAAACAAGTGTAAATATAAAATGAACTCAGTGCAGTAATAGCAAACAGTACTGTGCATGCGAGAGATTGGATTTCCTTGTTGACATGACAGATTTAAAGTTTCAGAAAGTTTTCATATTGACGTAAATGGGATGGGATTTAACACCTTAGGATGAGGTATTTTTCTCATTCTCATTGCAGTGCCTTTGCTTTCACCACCACCTGTGGTTTTAACCAGAATCTGAGACCTGCTCAGTCATGATTTTAGGCCAGATTGAAATTCTGCACAGTACTTCAAATCTTACAGCCACCCTTTTCCCTACATGCATTACAAGCCATTGTTGGATAAGTTCAATTGCAGCTCTGATAGATTCAGATCTAGCAGTTTCCAGGATTTATTATTTATTTTTAATAATTTTGGTTACTGACCATGTGCTTTAAGTAGCTCATTATTGTAGTGTTGCATTAAAACAAACTTCTTTCAGTAGGATACAAGTGCAGGAAATAGGAAATTCTAAATGCTTGCAGAGAGACCACTGGGTGCTCCTAATTTTATGTAGGAAAACACATTTCTCCCCCAGAAAATCATTCCAAGCTGGGGTACAGTACTACTAAGTTACCAGTTCGGTAGTACTTGATCACTTTCCTGCATTTGTGACACAGAAATGATAACATTACAACAGTAGTATTTTACCTTAATGGGCAAAAGGTATCTAAGGAATTGGATGCTTCCCTGTGAAGCCTAAGACGATGAAGCTGTAGAACCCCAAAACACAGTCTCCCACAATGGTGAAAGTTTGGTCTTTGGATGCAGTGAGGAGTTTCGGGGTTACTCTATTAACACATTGAGATGGAGGAGGAGATAGAGGTGCAAACACGCAGCCCCGCCTGCTCATTACTATTAGCCATTACTATGATGCAATAACCTTCTGGCTTAAACTACACTAGATGATTAAGTCACACACCTGACAACTGTTGAAATCAATAACTACAAAATTCACGTGTCTGGAAATTGGTAGTTTGCAATTTTGGAGGACACAACTGCTCCAGTTAACTTCCAAGTCAAAAAGATAAGAAACATACATTTAAAAAAAAACATATAACGAGTAAATTATAGCCATTTTATGGATGATTTGCTGTTTCCAGAGGATCAAAGGTAATTGACTGATTAGTGGTTGGCTGTGTGAGGCTTATTCTCTCGATATTTCATTGCAATAATAAGGGAATAGTTGGACTTGTATTTGGCAGCTGTTCACTAGAATTTCTGATATGCTAAAAGTTGAAAGACCTGTGTAGGCAAGGGAGAAGGTCATAATTAGACAATTAGAATTAGGCAAGTTAGACTTTGCTAGAAAACATCTAAAAGAGGCCATCTATCCATCTCCTTCATCCATCCTCTTGTCTGCTTATTATGGAAGCAATGGTATGGCATGTGCGTCTACGGCTGCCAGCGGGCCAAGAGTGTGTATTAATGACGTGACTGCCGATAGAAGCAGCAGGACGAATTGTGATGTGCACAGGGCTGAAGCATCCTGCTAAAACAACCCAAGAGACTTGGTTTATCAAGCCAAAGATATTATTCAAAGTTCTTCTATTTGTGCTGCCCACAGGCTGCAGATAGTAAAGCTAGTAGCTAAATCTGGTACAACCTTTTCTCTTAGGAGATTAAAGTTTTTCTTTTGTTTGTACATGGCCCCTGACAAATAAAGTGGAAATGAAAGGAAATAAACATGAAAAAAGTTAGTCAGGTCAATAAACGATGCTGATCATTCATTTTTGTGTCAATAACTTCTATGCCTTATTAGGCTGTACATTTGAAATATTGTCAGCATGTGGTATAACAGAGGCATCGTTTTGAGGTGAATGAACAGCAAAGTAAAAACACAAAACCTCATGTCAGTAATGATGGATGGATTTACAACAATATTATTTTAACTTTCTCAGTAACAACTGAATGATTTTTCAGTTTACTACCAGCTAGAAAAAATAGTAGCAAACCAACTGTTAATAAGTAAAAGAAATAAATGAGCAACAGCAGATAGTATCTCTTTAAAAACTGGGTTGACATATCTATAGCACAAGCAAAACTTAAGCTGAGAAACTATTCTGACCGCAGGATAATGATTAACATTTTGTACCAAGTGTTATATTTCCTTAAAGTAGAAATATATCGGTGCAAGTCCCTGCACCAGTCATTTTCTGGTTTAAACTTCTTCCTTGGAGAACAAATTACATGATATAAAAGAATTATACTTATTTATCTTGCAGCTTTAACTGCTTTTTGGTAGTTTATTTTATAAATTCATTTAAAGTAGAGAGGGCTGTCGCATTTTGAATTAGTGTTCATTTGCCTTCCAACTTTCTCCATTCCTGAACTAAATGAACTAAATAACAGGTGTTGGTGTTATGCTTTCTCCATTTCAGTTTAGCGACACACAATGATTACTGAGGGAGGTTAAAAGTTCATTAGTGAGGGTGACATTTTAAAAGTGTGAACAAAAGAGATCCATTCAAAACATCGAGCTTGTGGTTTGATATAAATTTGTCCTCTACATCTCGGGCCTCTGGGCTGAGATGAGGGCAAGAACGTAACCTTAGGAATGAGCAGGTACTACAACAGACTATAGTTGTGATTCAACTAGTTGTAGTTATGCATACAACACACATGAATGTTTTAAGAGCTAGAATAAGTACCCAGCCACACTGTGACAAAGCAACACAGAGAAGTTATGAAAATTATGTGTTGATTTTATTTTACCTGTGTTACCTGATCACTTATATTTGCAGCAATATCTTGGTATCATCTTCAGTTCCACACGGTAACATGTTGTGTTTCTTATTGGCTAACCAAGATAGAGGTGGTATGCCCCACAGGGTCACCTTGAACCCGTAAACCTTGTCAGTTGTAACTGAACAATGTGTATCAATAGTTGGCACCACCTCTATGGACAAACAAAGAACAAGATGAGTAATACAGTATCAGTAACAGTTAGCCACTGTGTCAGATCCAAATGTTTCATAAAGACATAAATTGTTTCCACAACACTTGTCAGCATTACCAAAAATCTAGGCCTCTTATTTGAGTAAAATCACATTTCTAGTATATTAGTTTTTAAGATCAATTTAAGCCAAAAGCAACAGAATGTTATGTAAGTAAGTCGAACTTGAAGTTAATCTAAACACTTGTAAAAAGAAAAAGAAAAGGAAAAGAAGATGAAAAATAGCCAGCATGGATTTTACCATGTGAGAGGGCGGACCCACATGCAGGACTCAGGAAACAGGAATAACTCAAACAAAAAAATCTGCTTTAATGTAAAAAGTAAAAGGTACAAAAAATGTTGTTACTATAGACATTATCAGGCTGGGGAAGTAAACAAAACAGAAGACACAGAGAACAACAGAAAATATAACAGAAAGACAGAACTGAATGGAAGCAAAGGTTAACTTGGCATAAGGGTGGAGAGAAAGACTAGACAGAGGAACACATAAAGATGAAGGGCAATGCAGATCAGGACACCAAGGAACACAACAGGGTACTAACCCAGTGTAAACAGTAACTACGACTAAGAAGAACCAAAGACTCAGAGGAATACAATAAGTCTTAAGAAGATAATCGAAAAGAGCCACAGAAAATAGACAAAGCTTTTAAACTTGTAAACACAGGGAATTAAATGAAAGCAGCCATTCAACAAATAGTACACTATATATTAACTATAAAGGGACCAATACTTAGTTAAAAATGATGAACTAAATATATCTAAGGCCACAAGGGAAGCAATATTACAAAAGAAACATGACAGGTCCCCCATTTTCTTAACAGTCCTACTCCCCATACTTTCCTAACAGAGGGCACATACAATATCAAAGTAAGTACTCATAATGCAGAGACGAGTAGGTCTCTGCATTATGATAAACTCTAAAGTTCTTATCCTGCATTAAAAATTCAGAATGTTATTGCTATTATAAGTAATAGAAATTGACAAAGCAACATCAAAGATATTAAGTGAATTGAAATGACTTACTCCTGGAAAATTAGGGTGTGGGAATTGTGGTTTTTCAGTAGCAGCTGAATGATTTTATGTTCAAACAAGTTGGAAAAATATCAGAAGCAAGTCAACTGTTAATAAGTAAAAGAAGGAAATGGGCAGCACCTGGGCATCAGGTAGTAACTCCTTAAACAGATTGGTTGTTTTGGTGGACATATTGTTTTAAAGTCAAACTAAAGTGAAACTATACTTGCGAGAAAGAAAAAAAGAGGCTGGCAACATGCCAGGCTGGCTGGTAATAACTAATAATACTTCTACTCTTCCTCCTCTTTCCTGACGCAGGTAAAAAATACTAATGTTTTTAGGTCAGGTCAGGAATAGTTCATGCTGTTTTTGTACAAAATTAAAAGGAAATAAAAAGAAGGCTGTATTTATTGACATCTCTGGAATCACTTTTATGACTGGTGGTGGTCAATAAAAAGCTACAAAACTCTGAAAGTGATACTGTTTCAGTGTAAAGCGTGACTTATTTCATTGTGATTGGCTAGTCAACTTATAGTTGCAGAGTTTTTGTTGCCAAAGATGAAAAAACAAACAAACAGAAAAGCACGACTGCACTTTTGACCTAATAAACAAAAATGTAACTTTTTATTCCAAAGTACTATATTTGTGTATACTTGTGATATATATTGATTTTTTATATATAAACCTGGCCAAGAGTGCAGCAGAGACTGTGACAAATATAAATATATGCCAAGAAACAAATACATTTGACACAATGTAAAGTGAGTGAACTCACCACCCAGATCATATGCAGTAACATATCGAGAACTTCAAGAGCATATGTTTCACTGTTAGGTTATGTTACGTTGACCAAAAGATCTCTATCATCAACATTTTACAATGGACTTAATTCCCCTCATAGTAGATTATTACTCTGTAGATTACTCCAGGAAAAAGTGGAACTCGGAGTTATTCAGAGTTAAAGCATAAAAAGTATTTTGGTTATTACGAAGAACGAAAAGTTACAGGTTTCATAAATCCCTACCCACTCAATACAAACCTTCTACCTGGAATCTTATTCTTAGCATTCCTATTTCAACAACAAATCAATTCCAAAAGCAGGAACACACAATGTCTGAGTGTGTTACTCATAACTGTGATGGGTATAAATAGAAGCCACAAATCAGGTAGAGACACAGTAATGAGGAAATATGAATAAGCCCTTCATGGTGCGGAAGCCTTCATAATCTCAGTGATCCTGGAAAGCTTACACACACACATACAAACCCACAGACACACACACTTGTTTAAGTGTGTAGGGGTTGCAGATAGACTAACACAGTCAGCAACTTGACCACTAGTGACCCACATTCAGGGGTGCTAAAGTTAGACTGACTCGAGCTGGTCTGAGCTGCAATGGTCTAGATCTGAAAGGTCAGATTACTCTTTCTTTAAAGGCCTTTATAACATGAACTCTTGTTGATTATATGTTACTGTATAATGAGCCTCTCTATTTTTCTCAAGAATATAAGCATAAATACAAAAAACGTATTGTGGTAATAGCAAAACAATAGATATTCCACTTTATTTGAGTTTTGTTTTGTTTTTTGCAGAAAAAAGAATAAAATGTCGACTTGTCAGATTTTAAACTTGACAAGTCAGGACCCAATTAGGAGACAAGTATTTAACTCTTAACACCTTCATACTAACCAAAGCAGGATCTGAATCAGTTTGAATATGTGTTATGTTTTCCATTATGGTACTTACTGCACAGCAGCTTTACTTTACTCCTACTTATGGTTTGCAGTCAAATGTTAGTGGCCACTTTCTGCTTTCACTCTAATTTAGATTGCCGAAACTCCACCCAGGCCGCACGACACATTAAGGTTCAAGACCTTCTCAATCCTGGGTTTAGGCTACTTTTAAATAGCAAAATGACCCTGGCTCAGATCCAACCTAGAGATATCATAGGCTCTGTAGTGGATCTGCAAACCAGGTCCAGATCGCAGTCCACCTGCACAGCAGGATGGACACAGAACAGATAAGGATCACATATTCAGCCCCATCTGCTCCACAGCTACTTCAGGCCCTTCCAGCTAATGTTTGACTTACAAGTTGGTTTGCTAGCTTGGTCACTGAAAAAAGAGAGGATCTCATCCTGCAGTTGAGCAGCATCTAACGCCACTGTTTTGGACTGTTGCTAGATGTACTTTATTGATTAATCTAGTTTGGCTTCCCGTGTCTAACAAAGACGAGGTCTGACCATAAAGTATCATTGAGTCCTCTAATAAAATGTATTTTCTTTATGTGAAGCAGTAGTAGAATAACAACAAGAACAGCAGCTCACCTTGAACGTCCTCTGTCTACTTTCAGGTTGAAGGTTTTAAGATGTCATGACATATGGCGGCAAGGGAAACATGACTCTCACTGCATCTATAGTCACACAAGCAGCAACTTTAACAAACCTCCATTTAAAATATCATAGTGTTAGTTATAGTGTAACCAGGAGGCTTTAATCGTCTGCCTTAATGATATACTAAGTACACTTTAGCATACTTGAATGTTCCAGATTTTAAAAACAAAATCAACCTGTTTAATTGTTTTCAACATTTTATGATATAAGAACAAACTTCTCTCCCACCCATTTTCTGTCTGGCTTCTTAGCACCAAGCCACAGACCAACTCTGGAAGTAGCAACATCCCATTGCAATTTCTCCAAAAGCTGCATTGTCTTCTGCTCCTTGGTTGTTCTTGTGAATCTAATAAGGTAATAAATCTAATAGGGTAATCAAGGAAATGTTGGTCAGCTAAAGTTGCTAAGGCCTTTACAACTTTGGATTATGGCTTGTGCAAAACATTCAATCAATGGAAAAAAAATAAGTGGATTAATCTATAATAAAAATAATCATTAGTGGCAGTCCTAATAAATATTCAAATAAGTTTATTGTCAACAAAGAATGACTTGAGGACTGCAGTTCGACACCCCTGACCTAGTGCATGCATGCCACATGCAGGCTTATAATGCGTCTGAACCCTTAACGTAACTTTACATGTGCAAATCAGCTCTTAAAATTATTTGGCTGTCAGTACTTAATGCACCTGTTATAATATTAATAAGGTTTTTAATAAGAACATAAAATGAAACATAATGCTGGATTGAAATGTATCTCGTATGAGACTCGCATTCAGAGCCCCTACACTTTGAAGGTGTGGTTTGTGATGTCACATGGATACTAGATCTCCATCTTTTGGATTTTGTGCCGTGCTTTATTCTGCAGGAGATAACTGGAGGGTAATTAGGTGCATAAGTTTCAAATGAGCTCGGCTCTGTGACTCTAATTTGTTTTATAGGTAAAAACTGTCTTCTCTCATTTGAAATGGCTAATGTTTGAAGTTTTGTACTCTCCAAGAATGCACCTTTAGACATCACCAAATCAATGTTTGTGACAGGTTAAAATAACGTCAACTGTAAGACTTATTTATTGATGTCCAGTCAGACCCCTGACTTGTGACCTAAAAAAAACAGCTTCACCAAACTTTTCCATTTCAGTACTAAAAAACTCCAAGCACTGTAGTATGCAGAACTTGTTCACTTGATATTCATCAAAGTAATTTTTAAGGTGAAACTACTGAGATAAATCAAGGACATTAACTTGCCAAGTATTTAGTTTGCTTTCTGGTTAACTAGCTCATGACAGCAGATGATCGGTTTACAATCACAATGCATTGTTTCACTTTTTCCTCTAATATCACCTGCTGTTATTATGAAAATTTGTCTGCATTGTAAGAAATGAAGTTTTAAATGACTTTTTAAATTTTTGTTTGTTTGTTTTTTAGGAATTTGTTTTCTTTATAACGTTTTTTCTTTTTAGGTGTTATGATGCCAGAGATGCCCATAAAATTGCCCAGATCAACCGATTACCACCCGTAGGCTGGTACTTCACTGGAGCTGCACGGTACCAGATGATAACTACCCTGGGAGAAGGAGCCTATGGCACGGTTGGAAAATTCATTAGGCTCAATGACATGAAGAGCGTAGCCATCAAAATAGTTAAGACTGATTGCTTCAGAAATGGACTGGCAAACTTGGAGGTAGGAAAGACTTGGCTTGATGCAGTTAATCCAACAATTGTATTTGAAGAAATTCCTCTAAAATATTTACTTGAAGCTAAAACTCATATGTTGCCAGGTGGCTGCCCTGCGAAAGTTAAAGTTATACAAATCTGAAAGGTATAACTTGGTTCAGTTTTACAATGTTCTTACCGATGGGCAAAAATTATGTCTCGAATTTGAGCATTTGGACAAGAACCTTTATGAATTCATGAAGGAAAGACAATTCCGACCGCTCGCTCTAAAGTCAGTTAGAGCCATCACCCAGCAGGTGTGTTTAACTGTATTCTCTACATAAATTTTTCAGATGGATGCTGATTACATTAATACAAAGGTGTGTGGGGTTGTTTTTTTTGTTTGGGTTTTTTTTTAGATTGCGAAAGCGCTGGATCATTTGAAGTCTGTACGTTTGATACATGCAGACCTCAAGCTGGAAAATGTGATGCTTGTCAACCATCAGAAACAACCATATAGGGTCAAAGTGATTGACTTTAGCTTGGCATGTGACACCTCCGCTGCCTCGATGGGCTCTTACATTCAGTCCCGTTCATACCGGTTAGTAGCTGTAACCAAAGTGGCTTTTTCTCTTAAAGGTCAATACTGGATAGTCCCCTGCTGTTTCTGTGATGGGCTTCTTGGCTGTATAACTATTCCAGTTGTCACTTTTGTTGTTAATAATTGACAGTTGCTGTTTTTCCTGTTTGTCCTAAATCAGGTCCCCAGAGATTATTCTCGGGGCTCCATTTACAGAGGCCATAGATGTATGGTCTCTGGGTTGCATTGCTGCTAATCTGTACCTTGGCTCCATGCTCTACCCTGGTGAGAATGAATATGAGGTGGTAAGTATAACTATGACTAATGCTTCTCCTTTGAAGAACTTAAAGCTTTATTTAAAGGATTACAACACATTATATTAAAGTTGTTGGACTCTGAATTTGACCATTTGGTCTGTATTTCCAGATGAGGTACATAGTGGAGACTCAGGGCCAGCCTCCAGGCATGATCCTCGACAGTGGGCTCAAGACTGCCTTTTATTTTGACACGCAGTTGTATTTCACCACCAGCACGTGGAAACTCAAGGTTCTTAGTACTTTACAATTACTGGTTAATCACATATGCCATTCTCTAAAAATGTCAAATATTTTCTTAACCTTGTTTTTCAAGAAAATTGCCAATTTTTGTCAGTCTACAATTTATCAGTGCTAATGAGTTTCTTGTCTTTTCAGACACCTGAGCAGTTTGTCAGTGAGACGGGTATTAAGTTCACCGAGAAAAGGATGATGAAGTTGACCTCTCTTGATGACCTTAAAAACGTAGGTGTACTTCTTGACTGTTCTATTTTATATGTTTAAAACTAAATATAGATTTTATTTATAGAATAAATATTTAAACAAAACCCCCAAAAAGAAACAACTTAAAATTCAGAGTTTTTAGGGGACTTTTCTTTCTTTGATGTTTCAGCTCTGGTTCACACGTCATCAAAATTATACCAGTAAATCCGCAGAAATCTGTGATCTGCTGGTGTTTATCGAGCTGCTTAAAGGAATGCTTCAGCTTGATCCTGAAAAACGGATGACACCCAGTCAGGTGCTGCAGCATGACTTCACAACACTGCGCCACATTTTGCGCTTGTACCCCTACAGCTTCCAGTAAGATATTACTTCTCATTTGAAACACTGGTTCTCCTTTAATGTCCCACTGGACATGGACACATACAACACATTTCCACTGTGAGCACATGTTCTGTATCTCTCTTTATGTGGAAAATGTTGTATTCAGATGAGTGAGTCAATAATTTGCCACATGGCTTGATTGTTTTGCAGTGTTAACTCTTGCTTTCAGAAGATGAGCATCTGTCAGTAACGGCTGGTGGTACCTGTGTGCAGGTCTCTGCAGCAACCATCCTCCAGGACCAGCCACCCTACCCAGCAAAACCAACCTTGCCCTCTAGCTGAGCACAGCATCCAAGTGAGGCGCCATTCTCACTCTAGGACCACCTGTCCTCCTCTGCAAAATCATCCTTGTCCTCCATCTATGCGCTACAGCCCTTATTCCAGAACAACCCACCTTGCTCAGCAAAATCATCCTTGCCTTCCCGTGTTACACCACCGCTGTTGCTTCAGGACCATCTATCCTCACCATCACAATCATCCAGCTGTGTGCTACTGCCTCTACTTTAGGACCACACACCCTCCCCAACAATAAACACTTTGCTCCCTAGCTCAGCACGGCACCCAAGTGCGGTATCACTGTCTTTACTCTAGGACCACCCATTCTGCTTAGCAATGCCGTCCTCACCCTCCAGCCAAACACTGCACCCCTGCACAAAGTCTAGGACCACAGTGAAGTCCTTAGCAAGACTCACCAAATCAAACCAGAGTCTAAAAAAAAAATTAATGACTGATTAAGCAATGTGTGTAAGAGTCTCTGACCAATCTGAAAGATCATTGTGATATAAAAAGGGTTCCATTGTTCTGCTGAGCCATCTTGCACAAGCGTTGGATGTAGGACAATTATAGCTCACCACAGAATACTGTATCAATCCCTAAGCAAATTATGTGGAGAAAGATGAACAATGGGGAAGACTATGTTGAGAGGCTGCATAGGAGTGCCAGATGGAACTCTTGAGATTGCAGCATCCACACTTTTAATCACATCTTCGTTATTGAGACTGATCAACGGGACACTGGCTGAGCACAAATGCTGGAGACAGACATTTCTGCTCAGGAGTAAACAAAAAAAAAAAAAAAAAAAAAAAAAAAAAATAGACCTGGTAGGTTATATGTACCAATCCCTTATAAGAAGAAGTCATAATTAAAAGCAATCTGTTGCCATCATTGCAATAGTCAGGGGGCTTAGACCATTTAAAATTTGTTTTTCCAATGAATTACTTTATTTTCACTGACATATTGTTGTATGAAGTACTTATTCTTTATTGTATTTTCTAATAAGTGGAACAATATTAAAACAATAAACTTGATTTCTCTAATTTAAGAAGCAGCTTCATCTTTTAAATTATTCTAATGCATCATGTTGACAGGGTTAGTAATGTTTTCCACAGGTCAGTTTGAGGTTCTTTCATAAAATACATACCCTTTAGACAGTGGGTGCCATTTTGCTGAAAATAGTGAGGGGAGGGAAAGGAGGGTGGGAGTGTAGACTTCAAAATAAAAGTGTGTGTGTGTGTGTGTGTGAGAGAGAGAGAGAGAGAGAGAGAGACACGGGGAAACAACCCAGACTCTCAAGCCAAAAGTCTGCTACAGTAATTGGGGAAAATAAGTAATGTAACTATTGTAGTAATTACAAAAATATCAAACGCTGTCTCTCTGAAGTTCGTCAATAAACGGGGTTGGCGATAGCAACAATCTTGCTGCAATTTGTCCATAAATTGCAAATTAAATGAGCTTTTCAGTAGCTATGTACTCCCGGACAGCTGTACTGAAAACAAAAGGTTATTGTACAACTGGAAATCGGAGTAATGTCAAATCGGGGCGTCGGTGACATAATGCCTGAGGTGGGATTTTAATTTCTACTGTTACTGTGCTCGATCGAGGACGAGAGGAAGACCACCGATTGATTGTTCAGGTTCAGGTCCCACTCAGTCCTGGGTTTAGAGCAGTTTTAAATCCTGCACGGTGCTCCAGATCTTACATGGCAAGAATCCTTGCATGCATCAGGCCACCGTTGGATAACTTGAAGAGTCACGTGTCCGGGAATTGCAGTTCATTTTGTGTGATTGCACCTTCAAAGGATGCATCACAAGTACCCCCTTAATGTAGAATTAACAGAAGCTTCCTTAACTAGGATACAGTTGCACACAGACACGCTGCAGAAGACGGCAGCACAGACAACCGAGCAGTAAAAATGGGGGTCCGAGTGAAAAGAGCATGTGTTTTACAGCATGGACCCCCTATTCGCTTTACTCAAATGTAAACAGGAAAATGCGTTTCCTTAAAGATCCCTAACACTAACTTGGACAGCAGTCAAGCCTGCTATACAGTAGTGTTAAGTGCCCGATCACTTTCATGCAGTCGCTACGTAGCTATTGTAAGCAGTACTTTACCTTAACGGGCATAAGGAGGAGAGGTATTTACAGTTTCCCCGGGAGGCCCGAGAAGAGGAAGCTGTAGAAGCCCCAAACTCTTGTCTCACACGACGCTGGTCAGAAAAGTCTCGTCTTTAAATGTAGAAAAGATATATTTAGGTCTTGAGCGGCTATGTTTAGGTAGTTGAGCTAGAGGAGGGGATAGAAAGGCAAAAACAGCTTGTCCCACCCGCTCTTTACTATTGCGCAATCGCCTCCTGGCTGAAATCGCACTGGATGACACCAAATCCCACATGTGGCAGCTGGCTGAAGTCAGTAACAAAGTATCATTTCACATAAACAGAGCTGCCAAAAGTGTAGAAACTGGCAGTTTGTAATTTTTTGAAAACGTTGTTTTCCATGTTATCATTTTAAATAAATCAGTGATACTCATTTCCCCCCAAGTTTAAAGAGATATTGTAGTTCTAAAAACCCTATGGTGAAGAACACTGGGTGTAAGTTTGGATTGTTCCTTTATGATCATAATACTTACATAAAACATGACATTGTGAGGGACAGTTGTTGCTTAATGGCAGCAAGACAGAATCATTCAAATGTTCATTTTATTCACAGGCAAATAAACTACTAAAACAGAATTCTTGCAAAGCTGAAAACAAAGCCCTCAGATTCTTAAAGAGCATTTAAACAGAGAGGTGTGAGGAATACTAACAGGATGAAGCAGGGATCACAGAAAGATCACATCTGGACTGTTAGGAAACAAAAGTTGGATACCATTCTTTGCCTGCGTGCATCTGACCTTTTAGCTCGTATGGCAAAGATGAGTCTGCTGTACGGAGTGAATAGTGTTCATTCAGGGATCAGAGTCTCAAAAAATAATCCATGTCAAGAACTTCTACACATTTAAAATATTGCCAGCAGTGAGCAGTCTCTTTGAGCTGACAATACAAGGCCTAATTTCAGCATCAGTATAAACACACCTTTCTATACAATATTTACAATATTTACAAGATCTTTTTTTTCAGTCATGGTCTCAGTTGTTGAGTTATTAAGCTGGGTGACACATCCCTTTCTCTGGGAATCCCATTTAGTGATCTGTAATCCGGATGGAAAGTTGCTTCTCCTCTATGATTTGACTTCTAAAAGTGGTTTGATGTCTTTAATCCCATGCTCTGCTGCCACAGCTATGATGTGGTCCAGGGCATTCATTTGGCCCAACATCTTCACAACATCCTTGACCTGCTCCCTGTTGTAAGACATGACACGACATGCACTATGAGCACTACAAAAAATACTCATCACAACACAGCTTAAAAGCACTCATTGTGAAAAAGGAAGAGTTAATATGATAAAACAACACTGACAATGCAATTGTTCCTAAAGCACATTCAATACCATTCTTGCAGATATAGCTATTAGTAAATTCAAGGCCCCAAGTTGTATATACAAAGCCATGTAGAGGTCCTTACTTTGAAGTGCGCCGCTCAATATCAGACCCGACCAGTGCGCTGCGGTGGATTGAGTTGGCCAGGTGGGTGAGGTAGCGACAGAATGGCTCCAACTGAGGCAACGTCTGCTGGCCCTTCAATCCAGAAAACCAGTGCGATGGGAAGCACTCCACCACCTGAGAAGCACACGAGAACGAATTAAACAATAGCTTTGTGTTATCATGTTCAGCGAGTCACTAATGGTAAAAAGATAACCAACTAACATCTAACACCCCAGCAGAAGGGCCAGTTTTTAATAATCATGTGACTTAAAAATGGCAACTGACCATGTAGTCATAAACAGGTACAACAGACCCCTCCTTCAAAATATTTTGTCTGTGCATGCACTCTTTACCAGAATGATCTCAGCCAACAAATCTTATTGTATTTTACATGGTTGTAAATAACGAGTATGCAAGGTGGGGAAAAAAAATTATGTATCACACAGTTTGTCACATGAACAAACTAAAATTACTGCCTTACAGTTTGTGAGCAGTAATTTTTACAGTTTGTAAAATATATCATTTTAAACTAAATTTAATAGGTAGGACCAAAGGATTTGTGTCACTAATTCTTATATTATTATATATTTAAAACTAGATATCACAAGTAAAACTACGGTCAGAGAAAAGTTATAAATTCAGTTTTTCTCAAAAACAAGTGAAGTAGTGATGACTGAGAACCTAGACAGACGTAGTGATATCGGTACAATGTTCTCACACATAATATCCGTTCATGATGGATGGAAGGATGTTTTGTTAAGTAAAAGAAATCTGCAATGCTCAGTTTAATCTGATTTATCTATCGAATGAAATCCACCCCTACTAAGTGATTACATTTTATCTACCTTTTGGCACTTCTGAATATTTTCCTCCCATGTATCCGTGGTCTGCAGTGCAGAGAGGATATATCGGTTGAGAGTGCTGTCCAAGGCCAAGTCTTTCAGAGAGGACATGGATAAGATACCGTCCCACTGCAGGATGTTGCCCAGCAGCTAAGCATGAAGGAGAGAAGAGTTAGACTGGACTCAAAGGCAGCAACACAAAAGTACATAATATCAGTGTGAAGATACTTTGATTATCAGCCCGCTGCAGCTGCTTTTCAAGTTATACAGATCTCATTGTGTAATCTCCAACAATCAGGCAAGCTATTCATGTGATGCTATCAGTTAAGCAACTGACTGGAGGAAGTAATTTAAAGACACACACACACAAAAACAAAACAAAAAGAACACACATTTGCACACGTACCTTCACACAGGACCAGAACTGCCTCTGATAGAATAAGTAGGGACCACTGTTCTTGTTCTCCAGGATGCTGAATAAAAGCAAGAGAGATTGCTTTAAGCAGTTTTAAGTGCTTATTGTAAATATAGAAAAAATTCTAAGTGGAATCCAAATGTTAATATTGTTATTAATAAGAACATACTTCTTGGGGTACAGTGGAAGAAAGACATCTTCATCCAGAGTCCTCCTGGTCCGTAAGACTATTGTTTTCAATAGCTCCTAAAAGAAGGGGGGGGGGGGGGGGGGGGGGAATCAAGGTAATGACAGCAGTTCTTCTAAAAAGATCAGGTAATCTAACAGCCAATGTATTTTGAGGAAAAAGATGAGGGTGGGGAGTACCTGTGTGTATCGGTTGTCCCCGTGCAGCACAGTGGGATAGCCTTTTAGCAGTCTGTGAATGAAGCTCACAAACCTGGTTGTTTGACTGCTGGAAAGTGGGTCCCACACCTGTTCTGCCAACACTGCCACATACACAAAGTAGAGAGAAATGCATATAGTAGGAGAAATTTTCTACAGGCTTGCAAGCCAAGGACATCTCTGAGCATGCTATGCCTCGAACCTGACAGTTTGGAGAGGATGACCTTTTCCACTATAGCAGGCAGCAAGCCGATGTCGCCATCTCCTTTTTGTAACGTGCTGTTCTCTTCAAAGCCGTAAAACAGCAGCGACTCAAACCAGAGCATGTACTCAAAATTTGCACACTGCGCCTGCACAGTAAATAGAGAAAAAAAAGATTCCATCACCATTCCTCATCCAATTTCCTTTCAAAAAGGAACTGGTTACACTGATAATACACCCATGCCCTACCTCGAGAGGGTTCCATGTAATCAGCTGCAGACGGACTAAGGGGTTAAAGAGCTTGGGCAGACAGAGGCCTATGTAAGCATCTCTGTAGGTGTTGGCATACTCCTTCCTCCACACTTCAAAGTGGGATTTGATGTAGTCAAGAGAATGAAAGTCCTCCACAACATCCTCAAATACCTTCTTACTTTCCCTTATTATACGATCTGGGTAGCACAAAGAGATCACATCAGATTTTAAAAAATTATCTTCAATATCAGTTCAATCTTATATGTATGGTACGTAATACATTTATTAGACTAACAACCAATGTAAGGTAAATGCCACAGCTGCCCTAAATTAACAGTATTGATAATTACCTAGATCATTTTTAGGTTTCTGTAACCAGTGTGCACAGGCTCTTTAATCAAAACAATACTTTCAATGCAAAAATATAACTACTGTTTTTCAAATTTACTCTTTGTTTACCAAAAAAGGCAGGAAAAATATTAATGCACACCTTTGGTGCAGTTTTTTTTAACTTATATTCCTAAACAGAAAACTATTTGTTTTCTTGTTGAATGTTATATTCAAATAATTTGACTTATTTCAGAGAAATTCATTGAATTCAGTTTGTTAAATTTAAACAAGATTGACAGATCTCTTTTATTTTTTTTTAGTTAACGTTGTTGAGCACTGCATACAATATACATTTACTTTTTAATGTATTTCTTTGTTTTCTTTTTTTAAATACAGGAACATACCTCTCTCCATGTTGAAGCTGGTGATGTCAGTAGAAGTCTCCTCGTCATCAGATGATAAGCCTTCTTTATGTTCTGCCCTCTTTCCATTCTGCTCTCTGGCTTGTCGTCGACGTGTCCTGTATCCATCCACGAATACAAAGGAAGCCAAATTAAAAACATGAGCAGAAATTGCCCTTTACCAACTTGGCACTAAGGTGACACTCTCATGGTCAAGACTTAAAAACTGATGCACAGAAAACCTTTGTTTTACAAATCTATAGCTGGATTCACATTATTTGTTTCTGTGTAACTGTAATTGGTTTCACATTTGTGGCCAAAAGTACAGCACAATACAGCATTTCCACAGGGAGAGGAATGTGAGAACAAGCACACTTGGTACCTTCGTGCTTCTCTTTCAGCTATCCTCCTCTGACGACTGTGCTCTTGGTATGCTGCGCGATCTCGGCCAAATGAGTCTAGATTAGGAGCCATGACAGCTTTATCTGCAAGAGACAGGAGTAATGTTAGAGCCAGTAATGAGAAGCTAAGCCAACCCATAGCCTCATTCTTATTCTGATGACTAATTCCAAACTAAAACATGGGTACTCAAATAAGAAAGTTTAATTAAGGCTTAAAAATAAATTAGACGATCAGATCAAAATCTGTTTGAAATTTATCAAGCAGGTGAAGATATTGCCCTAGCCTTCCTATCTACTGGGCACCACTGGCAATAAAACATATTAAATCCAAACAATGTTTTGATCAATCACTTTTTGGTGTCAATTACTTACCAGGCTGGAACTTCACTTATGGCACAGTCAACGTGACAGATGACATATCACTTAATTTGTTTTTTTAAATGCCATCTTTACACAGTCATCTTTACTTGAGCTGAGTTACAAACACCCAGCTGACTTTCAGATTCGGCCATTAAAGGACAGCCGAAACAGCTCCCTCAACAAAGCTTTTTCCATAAACGTACATGCTCATCCACTCGACAACACGCATCACTTAGCTTTAATCGTATTTGTGAGAGAAATGTGATGCGATACAACAGCGTGAACCGCAGACACTCGCAGACATAACACGCACATACAGAGAGCTAATGAGGCCGTTCAAATAAATCATAAAAACCTTCAAGATGGACTGACTTGAAAGGCTTGCAAACTCCGACGATTCATCTTTAATATCATCCTGTCGTCTCTGGACAAGTCGCGTGGCCCGTTGCCTTAGTAACTGGTGCATGGCAGCCTCCAGCTCCAGGACAGCAGGCACCTGAAAAATATGATGCCTTCTGTGACCTCTGACCCAGCAAAAGTGGGACTCCGAGTCACAGGGATGTCTTGCTGAAGGGATAAAAGAAGTGGGATGGACAGTATAATACTGGAACCAAAATATTGCTGGTGTTGGGTGAAAATGTGCTATTCTGGGGGAGGCTCTCTGAAGGAAAGCCTGAACTTAGTGGACTTACTTAGTTTAAACACTGAAAAGTGACAAAGTTAAGGGTCAACTTAGATTATTTGTATAGAAAATATAGTGAAGTTCATCATTTCTACCCAACATAAACAATATCATGATCCAGACGTGTATATACTGTATGAAAGCACTCCACATTAATTCATGCTGACAATGGAAGGTTAGTGTCCCATTTGGAGCACAGATTAGTTGAGGAAACATAATGGTGGTGGGAAGGCCAGTTCTTCCATCATTCCATATAGTTACTGTAAGACCAAAACTAAATTATTCTGTGAAGACATGCATTCAGAAGTAGCTCTTTTATATATATACAAAATATATAGTTTGTGTAAAAGACATAGTATCTTTTACCAATCTGGACAAATCTGAACAAAAACTAGTATATATTATTTCTGTTTAAACAGCTGATAATGTTAAACAACCTGAACAGGTATATTTATATATTCATAAATATATTTTTAATTAATGAGAGCAGTTTTGAAGAAACTGAGAAATACCTGAAGTGTGCTTCAAGCAACATATATGTACTGTCACATTTGCTTGTTAGCACTGTTAACTAGCCGTAATTATTCAACAGTTTAAAAAAAATAAGTATAATTACAATTAATCCTCAAAAGACAGCATTTCGATAGACTGTATCCCTTGGAAATCCACATTACGTGGAGATAACACAGACACAAAACAGCATACAGCTAATGAGACTGCAGGCGAATTCTCCCTTACCTTTTCACTGAAACACTCAAGCAAGTCTCCAACATACCCTCGCATCTCTTGCAAGAACTTATATTGCTCTGCATTGTCATTGGATGAGTCCTCCAGCTGCTGTATGGTACGCTCAGAAGCAGCTAGGTCATCATTGATCTGTTTGTAGCGGTCGACATTTCCATTGTGGCCTGCGTGCATTTGGCTGAGCCTGTAGACACATGACATACAAGGACAGAATGAATTAGATGGTTGTAAAGCTAGTGTCATCTTAATTACAAGCTCTGCAGATAGAAAAGTTTGAAGTACACCAACAATGATAAACAGCAACTAGAGAGGCAACATTTTTGCCTCTCTGGTCCTTAGATCTGTGGACTGTGTGTCTCGGTCATCAGGACCACAGCAAACAGAGATGGCAGCAGCCGAGCTGAGGACTGAAAACAGACGTTGGTGCAGTTTTCTACTGGACCTACCTATCCTGCAGGCGTTTCTTTACCAGATCAATGGATACCGGGATTAGATCATTAAGAGGGGCCCCGTAGTGAACAGAACCATTGTCAGCTTGTCCAGTCGGTTTGGCAGTCTGTGGAGCCACTGTACTGTAGGTGTAAGGCATGCTGTAGGAAGAGCCATACGGCTGGCTCTCATAGCTGTTCTGGTAGTAGACTGTGCTGTCTTCTGGCTGACTGCTTTGGACCTATTCATTAGGAACACAGAAAACACAAAACACTTCAGCTACTAAAAATAACAGCATTGCTCCAACTAACGATTAAAGCACAAATTTTCAACCCCATAAACTATTCAATATATTAGGGTGGCACAATGGATCAAATTTTAATTTCAATCATGATTTTGGCTTCCCACAATTAATTAAACATGATCAAGCGATATTGAAAATGCATGCTGCACTATAAAATGCAAAGGCAAATCAAGCCTTTCCTAAACATTGCATATGCTTAACACAGCTGTTCCCTGTACCATGTAGTTTCCTATACTAGCTTGGATGAGGAACAACTTTAAAAGACTGATGTACAGCAAAAGTCAGACACAGTGAAGAGCTTGTGCCCGATCATTACGCATCGTTTGGAAATGCGTCACTCAATTCAAATGCTTTGAATTGAGTGACGTTAACCAAGAAGAAATCATATGCAAAGAGTTCTGTAAAGGTGTGTCTGCCTCGTAAAGCAACACAACTTATTCAAGTTGCTTCCAGCTCACAAAGATGCACTGAAATCACCAACACAATTGCATTCCATTTGACCAAAATGTGTGTCCACTAAACATTGTGAGTAACAAATTCACATCCATTAAGCAGGTATAATGAATGTTGTGAAACACTATATTTTACTTCACAATGCCAAAGTGAAAGCAAAGGGTTTGGGTTGTGTGGTGGCAGTCTGAGTACCAATGTCCTGAAATCCCTTACCCTGGCCACCTTATCCAACTCATCCAGTTGGACTAAATCACCCATGTTCTGGGTCTGCCCCTGGGCTGGGCTGAACCCCCTAACTTACTCCTTTATATTTGTAAAAGAGCAGCAGCTCTACTCTGAGTCCCTTTTGAACGACTGATCTTCACGCGCTCTCTAAGAGAAAATTCAGCCATCTGGGAACCCATTCTGCTTCTATGACTAACAAGTGAGGCTAGACAGATAGTGATTAGTAAATAGCCAGCTTCATGACTACAAAAGATTGGTGGAGCATCTGCATCACTGTGGATGCTGCTCCAATTCATCTATCGATCTCTCCCTCCACTCTCTGTTCACTCGTGAACAAGACCTCGTCCCTGACCTGGAGTGATCACTCCATCCTTTTCCGATTGAGAACTGTGGTCTCAGGCTTGGAGGTGCCGATTCTCATTCCAGCCGCTTCACACTCGACCAAACTGCTCCAGTGCAAGCTAAAGGTCACCACCAAATTACCTAAATACTGATTGAGATAGATGCTCTTACACACCATCTAAAGACATTGTTCCAATATATTCATATGGAAGAACAAATACTCAAATTGCTCTACTTAATTGAAAAACAGAAAAACTCTGATTAAGGGAAAGCCCCAGTTTTTTAGTAAACAATACAATGGCAGGACAGAATCAAACAGCAAGTAAAAACACAAACATCATTCACTGTCAACAGTCACACCTGAAAGGAGAATATTTTTATTATATCTCTCTGTCCAGAGATTCAGTACATCTTACCTGGGGTATGCTGATTCCTTTCCTAATTTGCTCCTGCTCCCAGCGGCTCACCTCCTCATCCTGTCCGGTATCCAATGCTTCATCATCACTACCCTCAATACCTGTACACATATGAAAGACACATGCATTTTTAATAAAGTTAAAAAAAACAAACAAATCCGATTTAGAATAGTAGTCAGTAGACAGCAAGCAGGGAAGTTGAATAGAGTACCAATCTCCTCGGCTATCTTTTGTCTCTGGCTTTTATTCCTGACACCGCTGAAGCGGATCCTTTTCTCTTCCTCATCTTCGTCATCGCTGGCATCTTGGTCTTCTCGTACCAGACGTTTCTTGGGCGTCTCTGTTTCAACCAGAGGAGCATCACCTCCCAGCTCTCTAGCAAGCTGCCGGCGTTTTCTGGCAGCATGGATAAATGCTGCATCCGGAATCTCCCCTGGAATAAAGTCAGAAAAGTCTTCATCTAACTTCTTGTGATGCTGTGCAAACAACAACCAATACAGCTTGTGTGTTTGGGGCATAGTACTAATGCAGTTAAACTAACACAGCAGAGTAGTAGATGTAAAACGCTGCACCTGTTCTCAAGATATCAAAACCAAAGACACTGATATTCCTTGTTACATAACACACAGAAAAACTCCACAGCTATTACAATGCCAATAAACTGTCATAAAAGTGCTCCTGTGATGACAGTCCTTTCAGATAGGTACTGTGGTGGAAGTGTGTGTCGTATATACCTGGTCTCAAGCTGCCAAGTGTAGAAAGTGTGTTGAATGTTGCTCCTGTGCTGTTGCTTCTGGACACTTGACTGTTTGTCTGACCACTTTGACTCCTTGCATCCTCCTCCTGTTCATCAGCACTCTCCACCTCCATTTCTTCCTCTCCCTGTTCACTACTTGCTCTGCTAATAACTTCCTCTTTAACTGCAGGCTGACTTGGAGCATCTAGGAAAAACAAAAAACAGGAATGCAGTGAAAGATGCATCAAGTTGAGTGAAAACATTTATGGCACAGACTGTCAGATGTGGCTGACAACACAACTACTATGGTTAAAGAAGGTGGGGGCCTCTGACAATTAATTAGCTGAAACATTGGAAGTATTTGCTAACGTAATTTAATGTCACAGTTAAAAAGAATATAGTTCTACTGCTTAATTAGGCTTCACCTTATTTCATAGTTGGGCGCTAATATATAGATAAGTAGTAAATATAATATTTCATGGTTCACATGACAGCACATAACGCATGGCATTGACAGTAGGCTAACACACCTGATTTGACATCCTGTTTGGTAGATCCAGACCTCTCCAAGTCCTCCTTGTATTCTTTCTTGAGTTGTTTCACAATCTTTTTGCTGTGATTGGATTTCTTCACTCGGAACACCTCTGAGCCGTCTGTTTACAAACAAGTTGTAGCACAAAGTTAATAATGAGTCCAATTAACCATGCACAACTTGCATGTTAGCTTGGTGGTCAATAACTTTCTTCCCTCTACAGTGCCTGGAGTAGAAGTGTAGTTTGCGCAGAATATGCAGAAACTGTTTGATAACGATCATACTTAAAACTACCACGCTTTCTCCGGCTAATGTGAACAAGCTAGCTAGCTTAGCATCGGTTTGGCTACCAAAGTTACCTTCTTCATCGACGAAGCTCAGCAAACTGGCCTTCGTGGGTCCTGGCACGGCAGTCGTATCTTTGACCTTCTTTTCCTTCTTGACGGCTCTAACGCTGTTAGCCTGAAGGCCGTTACTATGACAGCTCTCTGTAGTGCTGAGCACTCCGGTAGCGTTGCTGTTGGAAGTCTCCATAAATGGGATTTCGGTAGGCCCAAACATTGTCGGCGCCAGCTGCGGCTGTTGACTCTCCTCCTGCTCATCCTCGTCGGACTCATTCCGACGTCTAAAGTTAGCTCTTTTCGCCTTTTTAAACATTTTTTTATTTACCCGCTAAATGCAACAGTGCACGTGCAAACACGGTTCATCTTAAAAATGTAACTCGAGCCGAAAGATGTCATAACCACACACCAGGTCAGCCATTTTCTTTCAGAGAGATGTGCAGTGGATGCCGCGGTGCTAGACGGCTGTCTTTCCTCGGCTGTGATTGGCTGTTTCGCTGTCAGGCAACCGATTCTTCTTCGGTGTTTCTCGGGAGTTATTGTCCTTTCGCCACTGAAAGGACTTTTGAAATACTGCCTCCTTTGTAGTTTTAACTAGCTATTGTCCCGCGTCCTGAACAGCATGCGGCTCTTTTAGGCTTTTCCAGTAGTTATGTGTAATTCTGACAAAGAACGAGGCAAATAATTATATTTATAATAATAATAATATGTAATAATAATTTAAAAAACTGTTTAATTTTTATTTATTATGATTTCTTGTGATTCTTGTCCAGCTATAAAACTGGGCAACCTAGCCGACTTTTATGTGCCTGCGTCAAATGACACAGTGTCCAATTTCAAACAGTCTGTTTAATTTAACAAATTGCTGTACTGCATGGGCGTAGATTTGGCATGGACGGAGGGGACGTGTCCCCACTAATATCCAGCGATTATTGAATTGTCCCCACCAATAATTTGATCTCTTCGAGTAAAGAAAAACAAACCCGATAGTAAGAAAAAAACGATCTGTCGGCGTCTCATTCAGCGAGCGGTGCAGAAAGAGTTAAATTGACTATGTGCACGTTAGCATATGCTACTTCCGGTGCGGAAACTCCTGTGGGGAGCTTTGTTTCCGGTGTCCTATTCACGCCCTGTTTACGGTCCAAAACAAGTTAAGCAAATGAATGAATCAAGCGGCGATTTACATTTCGCCCAAGAAAATGCCCAATGCCTTGGGTAATGCCCAATGCCTTGGGTAAATGCCCAAGACATCTATAGATGTCTTGGGCATTTACCCAATATATCTGTAAATGATGTTCATCGACTTGTCGATATTTTTCCCCGCGCCTCAGGGCAAAAGAGAAAAGTGATTCAAATGTTATATTTCTCAGCTGTCCCTCATTTATCGCGGTGTTATGTTCTAAAAATAACCAGCGATAGGTGAAATCAAGTAGCCAATTTTATTTTTTGACGGTGCAAAACGTTTCGTGGACATCGTGGACATACAGTACTGCACTTCAGAGTTACACTGCTAGCGATCGATGCAGCGATTCTGTACTGTACAGGAGAGACGTCACGGAGGAGATCGTCTGCAGCGATCAGGACGCAGGACACAATGTGATGTAAAAAAATAAGCATGCAAACTTGCACTAAAAAAGCTGCGAAACAGCGAGGTGAAAGGTGAACCGCGTTATAGCGAGGGACCACTGTAATTTTTAAGGTAAGTCACAACATACCCTTCGTAAATACTAATGTATAGAAACCCTTACCAGCAATCATTCATTTTTTGTGTGGCTTTTTTTTTCACGGTTTGTTAACATGCTGTGTAGGTGTGTACTTGACTAGCTGATATCGACATAACGGGAAACATCTGGTTTGACTATTCTTCACCTGTAGTTTGAATGCTGAAATTTTACCTGTTTAAATCATAAGACCAGTCACTATACAGAGATGTGCTTCTGAATGTGGACGATGTGTCTTCTGCATGGGGTGATGCAGTTCTGCTTATGTTGAGTGATGTAAACAACTGATCGATCTAAACTCTTTAAACGTCAAAGTTGATCATTAGATTTTTTATGACACAACAGTGGTGAGTGTTCCCACCTTCTCCTCTTTGTAACTTAACGCGATCTTTCCGTTTTCGAGTTTTGGACATGATTTTGGAGTATATCTTCGCAGTAGCGATTGGCTGTGCCTTTCAGGGAGCTCTGTTTTGTTTCAGCAGCGGAAAACCTGCGCTGCGAGGAGGATGGCAGCAAAGAGGAAGAACCTGGATATAAGAAATAGTGATGGGCAGATGAAGCTTCATGAAGCACTGAAGCTTTTCATCCAATTGGTTCACCCCAGCGCAAAGCTTCTTGAAGCTTCATTTGCTCTAGTAGGACATCTACTGGACAGCCTGTAAATGTCAACAACGAAAGGAGTGTGTAAAACATGTATATTGTAGTGATGGCAGTATACTGTGTATATTTATACTGGCAGTATGGAAAATGATCATTTGGAAATGCTTAAAATGGAAATGATCATTTACTGTGAGGTGAGGTGTGGTTGGGGTGTGGACAGTGGTTGTGCTACACACTGCCTGTTCACATTTTATTCTGTAAAAACTGCATTTTCACTGCTTTTATGACCTTTTTAGTGGGGAGAACATAGCTAGGATTTAATGATTTAACAAATCTTTTAAATCCTTTGTCCTCCACAATGCTAAACGGCTGGGAGTCCTCAATCACCATGCTAACCAGGTTTTCATCTATTTGAGATTGTTTTTGTCTTTCCTCAGGAGAACAAAGCACAAATATAAATATCACACACGTAACTTATTACAGTTGTATAATATTGTTATATCATTTAGTAACATTACTGCATGCTATATTATCATGGCATTTTATGGCTCACTTGGTCTTGCTCCACAATCGGTGTTCCCCCTATTCTCATGCAAAGCTCTGTAGTGCAAGTATGGATGAGGTGTTGTTGTTATATCCCAGCTCCCTGGCACATAGCAAACACTTCACCTTGTACAAAAGTAAAGCCGCTTAACATAAATTGTATTGCACCATCAGTATTATGAAAATACATCTTCTGTAGAAATTTACATACCTTGTTGGGAGGAATAAAATCACAATGTTCCCACACAGGGGAGGACATCCTCCTCTTCTTAGCTGGCTCCATTCTCTCCTGAGTTTCTCTCCTCACTCTCATAGACCTCCAAACTCTCACTAACCGCAACTCTCCATCAAAACACCCACATTTTGAATGAAGTCTGAGGGGTTTATATCGCTGTCATAGCTTGCGGCAAAGTTCGAACCACTTCATGAACCAGTCACGTGGTACAGCCGGGCAGCGAGGCTTCGGACGTCATCATTTTCAGCTCCTCCCATAAATGAAGCAAGCCTCGATACGCACATCGCGGAAACGCCCCCTCTATTACTCGACGCAAGCTTCGAAGCCTCGATACAGAACGTCGCATCACTACTAAGAAAGTATTTTTCAAAGAAACCTGAAAGTCACTTAACGTCAAGTTCACTCACAAAATGTGTCCGTCACAATAACGTTACAGGCTGTGCTAGGACATACATGTGTTACGGATTCAAATATTGGGGATGGATACAAGAGGAAAACCAAAATAACCACACTGGTCCGGCCGGGTCAAGTCAAACGATGATTTAATGAACACACGCGTGGGAGATGGACACCATACAGCAGACAGCATCAGATCTCAAAATGGTGGAGCCTTGATCAAACTCTTATAGCCTCTAGTGGCCCCCACCTAATCATAAAAGCCTAAACATTCACATTCTTTCTCACACAGCGCCTAAGCTACGACCTTGGCTCCCTGTTTATCTGCTCCTGATGAGATGGGGCAGTATGCTCTGTTCTCTTCTAATCAGACAAATAAGGTGATGACTTTCTGTGAACAATATTTCTTATAACTCAGCAGTATAATGCATCATAAAACAATATCATCCATTCACAATAAATCAGCAGTCTAATGTAATGGCAAATCATTTACCAAATGTAATAGTTATCACCTTCTTCTAATTCAGGAGCATAATGCAAACTAAAACTACATAATAATTCACAATCTTTAATTAGGGGTCTAACATGGCATAAAGTAATATCATAATCCGACACATGCCAACCTTCCCGATTTTTCCGGGGAATCCCGAATTTCAGTGCCCCTCTCGAAAATCTCCCGGGGCGACCATTCTCCCCAATTTCTCCCGATTTTCCACCCGGACAACAAAACCTAAAACCATATCCCAGACTGGCCCAGCAAATTCCAGTTTCCAACAATGGCTACTAGTACTGCAGCTACTTAGTTTTAATATTACTCTTATTTCTCTTTCTGGGTCGCAAAATAAACTTTTAACACATTTTCAGGCGAGAATGTAGCTGTGTAAACGTCAAATAACTTAAACATGTTATTGTTTGGCCTTTTCTGTGTTTTATTTGTTGGTGAGTAAATCGGTTTGGCTGAGATTAAAGTTATTAGATTAAATTAGATTAAATAAAACTTTATTAATCCCTCGGGAGGATTCCTCTGGGGTTCTCACACAGCTGAATAAACTGCTGTGTGAAAACAGCAGTTTATTCGACCATCTACGCCAGCGTCCGGTTATATTTTAGACAGCAAGGAGCAGACGGCAGGTGACGTAATTCTGAAGGCTAGACCGTATAATTTCACAGTTGCTCATTTCCGGTCTACCGGGCTTTCGGAGGACCCGGCCCACTTAGACCACAAAGGCCGGGTCCTCAGGTGGACGCAGCCTCTGAATTTGGACACCCCCGGCCTGTTTCCGGTCGGACAATAATAACGGTGACATTTAACTCATTTTATCCGATAAATAAACACTGTAAGATTCAAGTTTTTTGTATATATATGTACATGTATACCCCCCCAGCCCCTTTAAATGTCTCCCTAATTCTGAGTTCTCAAGGTTGGCAAGTAGGTGCTAGGCTTGGCCCACATCAGTCTAAAATTGTATGTAACCATGAATAATGTGATGACATGTCCACCAGGAGAGACTGGACAGCATAGATGTAAAACCAATATGCCAGCAGTTCATTTCAGCTAACGAGAGGAGCAGGCATGTGTTTGTTGTGTGGGACATGTAGTCCATGTCTGTTGCTGTAACAGTAGTTTATGTTTAGAATAAAACATCCCAGCTCACTGATCTGATCGGGGCAATAGTGCCTAAAATGTTGCATAATGTTGCTAAGAGATCTTTTACTTTGTGGTAAACTTAGACGAGTAGTTTTATGGAGAAAACCCACCAGGTCATTCAGTGTTCCCTTAGTGCTAATGTGTCAGAGATGTTGGTGTACTATAACTGAAGTAATGTTGTTAAGTCCTTAAAGTCATATCATTTTATTGTCATGACTGTATTTGAAGCTATTTTTACTTTTGTATGATACCTGATTTATATGGAATATGGCTGAAGTAAACTAAAGTCTAAAATACTTAGTCAGTCATTTGTTTAATAGTAATTTAACATTATATAATTCACATATAAAACTATGAATTGTAATTTTAAACGGTTTAAAAGCAGGTAGAATAGCATATGTAAGCAAGTATATTTCTCCTTTTATCAAGAAGCAAAACAAAAGGAAAAATAAGAAACGGGCAGGGGTCAATGGTTGAATCATCCGTCCCCACCAATGCCACAACCAAATCTACGCCCTTGCTGTACTGACAGTAAATTTGATTTAATTTGCATAGAGTGGCCTTCTTAACTCTTTGGCCAATTTCTTTCAAGCTAGGCCTTAATACTTTTTTCTGTCACTTCCTAATTGTTCAATAAAAAGCTAAAACCTTTTTTATTATAATAAAAATAGTAGAAAAATCGTAACTTTACACTGCGGAGTCACATGTGATTTTAAATCACTATCAATTAGTGGTTTAAATATAAGTAATGGTGGCGTGCTAATTAAAAGACTGTGTTACCTTCATTATATGAGCTACACTTCTTTTTCTTCAAGAACTGCTTTTACGTGACAGACAGATGTCGTGGGGGTGTGGTCTGTGGCTCCGCTGGAGAGGTGGGGTAGTGCTGTGGGTTCGGGGGCATGTGTCTTCCCTGTTTTAGTAGCTCGTGGGGTCCGAAGAGAGGGAGACCTGAGCCAGAGACACAATGGCTGAAAAGTCAAATTGCTGAAAAAATAAAATAAAATAAAACCTCACTTGCCCCGCAACACTGACTGTGCCTGTGTGTGTCGTGCCGGGGTCCAAGACAGGGAGTTGTGTCACATAAAGGTTGCCGACCCCTGGTCTGTGGTGTGTCCAGTTGTGTTAGTCTCCTGACGGAATCTGTGTATCAGGTTCTCCCTTTAATGCAAATCTTTAATGTTGCCCCTCTACATGTCCTAACTTTACAGACCTGTATTCACCACCCTGCATGAAGTCAGGATGTTCTTCACTGTCATTTTTACAGTTAGTAATAAACAGTGTTCTAGACAGGTGATGGTGAACATCTTAACCTACTTCTAATTATTTGTGCTTCTCTGTTGGTTTTGCTGCTTTATACTGTATGTTTTCCTTTTGTTGTTAGTTTTATTTTGATGTGAATCACCGGTCATTTACTATATGAATAAATGTACTTACTTTCTTATTAGTTTTGTGCTACAAACTCAGTGACATTGTCATTACTTTATTATTATCCTCCAAATTATTCTATAGTCTTCTGCTACATGTTTTCCAGAAACAGCACCTTTCTGGTTCCCACACTAGTGTTACATTTTTCTACTCGCGAGTTAATTTCAGATTGGGGAACTGTTGTTCATATACTAGATGTTCAGATGAGTTAAAGTGTAGTTCAGTAAATCCCGGTGTAGAGGGGCCACGGTGGAAAATGTAAGAAATAAGTGACATAATAACTTGCATTGTGAGCTACAGCAGATTTGTGCTCGTTGTGGATGCATTGTGGTCAGATCAACGCTGTACTGGTCCAAAGGTTTAGTCCTCTTTGTGCGTCTTACATTTCATACATTTGCATTTTATATAAGCAGATTCCAGAATAAAGATTCAAACAGAAGATTATTAGGTTTATTTTAAACTGATAAAAGTCCAAAGTCAGCCCTGCTGCCCAGCACCCATACGTTTGGATTTTTCAGACAGTTATTTTGAACAATTTTTCAGATGAACTTTAATTTCAATAGTCAAAAACTGTGTTTATTGAATAATCTGTCAAATTTGCAAAGGAGGGCTTTACATTTGTCCTGTTTGTCCACAAATATATTTTTAAAAGCTAGTTATACATTAGTAGTTACAGCCCATAATTACTATTAAAAATGTTCCAAAAACAAAAATTCCAAATTAAATCCAAAGTGGGATCTCTCTTTCTCTCTTTTTCTCTCTCTTGCATACAGATCATGTACAGAACTGATGTCTGTTGAAAAAAAATCTCTATCTCCTCGATTGATATGATCTTGTCATGAAACGGCTGTGGCAGGTAGGAGAAAGGGCCCAAATGCAGAACTCAAAACACGGGGATGAACTGATGGGGGCTACTTTATTACAGTTGCAAAAGTCACACAAAAAACACTTGCAAAACCAAACGAAAACCTAGAAACTGGGAACTAAAAACAAAACACTGGGAAACTAAGGATGGTGATTTCTGGGAGCACAACAGGAGAAACCCACACAGCATGAAAGGATGACACGAAACTGACAGCCAGAAACACAGGGCTAAAATACACTGAGGGATAACGAGGGAATGGGACACAGGAGGAGATCACAGCTGGGACTGAGCACACTTGACGAGACTAAGGGGAGACAAGGCTAGAGACACAGACATGAGACAAGGGACCATCAAAGTAAAATGACATGAACACAAGGGGAGCACAGAGAACACCCAAACACTGGAAGAAAAATAACACAAAACCCACAAAACTCTAAAAAATTAATAAACACAAACCATAAACATGGAGTTATCAGACTCCGGACCATGACAGATCTTCCTTGGAAACACTTTGTGTGTTTGGTTTTGTGCTGTTGGTGATATTTGTTATATTGTTTGAAGTACTGTATTAGTTTTTGCTCTCTCCTCTTCAGCAGGACCATGCAGATGCTGAAGCTCACTGACATGTGCAGCACAGAAAGAAGGATGTGTGCAGGTGGGATCGTGTGGTGTCATAAGAGCCCCTGAAGCCTCATGTGGACAAACCATCCAGCTACACGTGGAAAATGAACTCAGTTGACAGTATTTTGTAGATCTTTGAATGCATATCATTTACATATCTACAAATTTACTTATTAACCGAAAAAACTGGAACGCTGTTCTGGATCATTTACTTTAACCTGCTGCAGCCCCTGGATGTTACTGATTTCTGTCTCCTTTTAATGGTTGACTGCAAGCCAGAAATCAGCGAGCTGTGTGGCTCCAGTTTTCTATGACAAGTTCAGCAAGTTCATTCTTCAAAGTTCATGCATGCACCTGCAGAAGAAATGGAGGTAGTGCTGGTCACAACCAAGTCTCGCAAAAAGTCAGGGATTAAAAAATATTATCATTTACTTGTCGGTTGAATTTAGAAAGCCAACCACTTTTTGTGTTGTTTTAAAACAGCAAATTGTTTTCTTTCATCACTATACCACAGTTAGCCATTTCGAGGACTTGATGCACACCCAAATTATCTGATGTAGTCTTTAATGGTAAAATGGCCTGTATTTGTATAGCGCTTTACATAGTCCCTAAGGACCCCAAAGCGCTTTACACTACATTCATACACTGGTGATGATGGCAAGCATTGTAGCCACAGCTGCCCTGGGGCGCGCTGACAGAGGCAAGGCTGCCGGACACTGGCACCACTGACCAGCACCAGTAGGCAACGGGTGAAGTATCTTGCACAAGGACACAGCGACCGAGACTGTCCAAGCCGGGGCTCGAACCAGCAACCTTCCGATTACAAGACAAACTGCCAACTCTTGAGCCATGATCGACCCCTGTAGTTCTGTACCAACCCAAAAGAAATGTTATGGAAAGTTGTATAATCTCAGAGCAGTGTCACTATGGTTTGTTAGCCCCTGACACACTGTTAATGACAGAAAAGGCAACAAATCTCAAGTCTTACAGTAAAGAGTCACGGAAAGGTACAAATCAAACAAACAAACAAACAAGCTGTTGAAAATCGCTTCTGTTTTAATGTATAAATTTTGACTTCCTAGGCTCAGCATGAAGGAATTTATTGGACCAACAATATTGGATAAAAATGTATTTTATCTAATATCATCCGAGTGTCTCCTTGACTTGAGCTACAATGGTGTATACCGTTTATCGTCAGCTCAACATATTTGGTCGAATACTGCCACCTACTGTACGAGTTTATGTTTTACCAGAGCTTCATAAACTTCATGATAAAATTAATAAATGAATGGATAAAAGTAATAACAATAAATACATAAACGTGTAAATGGCATCATGTCATGTTCTTCTTGTAATCGGAAGGGTGCCGGTTCGAGCCCCGGCTCGGACAGTTTCGGCCGTTGTGTCGTTGGGCAAGACACTTCACCCGTTGCCTACTGGTGCTGGTCAGAGGGCCCAGTGGCGCAAGTGTCCGGCAGCCTCGCCTCTGTCAGTGCGCCCCAGGGCAGCTGTGGCTACAATGTAACTTGCCATCACCAGTGTGTGAATGTGTGTGTGAATGGGTGAATGACTGAATGCCATTTTACCAATTTTTTTTCTACTTTTTTGGACAAGCAAAGACTTTTACATATATTTTCTCTTACATTCAGTAAAATCCCTTGGAAATTATACTTCATATCTTAGCTTATGTCCCACAAATATAGAATATTCATTACACCTCATTTAGATATTGTCTATTGTCAGATATTGTGTTCTTTCTGATAAACATGATGCTACTTATAGATTTTGCTACATTGTGTCTAAATCTTAATCTTTACAAAATAAAATCTAAAAACTATTAAACACTATTTAAATTAACTATAACTTCAGAGATCAAAACTGAATGTGTAGAATATAAAATGTAATGTGCTAAAAGTTGCTACAAGTGTGATGACTTGTGTGACTGCACACAAATAAGGTTTTAAATGCTTTTCTCCTGGAAATTATGCCTTTACTGCCAACTTTATTGTTGTAAAATACACCCTTAATTTTGAATTCTGAATTCAACGAATCGCTCTTGCTCTCTCTCTCTCTCTCTCTCTCTCTCTCTCTCTCGCTCATGCTTTTGTTGCTACTTGGAATCTCTGGTGATAAAAACCTGAATAATATGAAGTGATCTTTTAATTTGTCACATTGGACAACACTTTGTGTGCAGATCCAGTAGCTCATTTAAAAATACATCCTCTTGCTTCACCTCTGAGATTGGAATTGTCACACTAGCGGATATACGTTAGTGAACTTTTGCTGCAAACAGTTTTTCAACACTGCATTTGAAATGACCTGCCACATCCTCCATTGGTGTGCAGGTGGGATTGTGTGGCGGGATACATGTCTCTGAGGCCTCAGATGAACAGACCATGCTGCAGCATGTGAAAGATTCACTCACTGGACAGTATTCTGTAAATTTCCATCAGAATTGTTTTAAAGCATGCTCAATCATCCAGTCATCTCTTGAACACCACCAAGTCATTGGTTCAGGTATGTGGATGACACCTGGGTAAAAATCAAATCTCAGGATGTGCCCCAATTCACTGATTCACAAACACATCAAATTCATCAGGGAGGATATGAAAAGTCTTCTTAGACTGTGATTTCCATCAGTAATGGTGAACATTTAAAAGTTGATTTGTACCGTAAACCTATGCATACGGATCAGTATTTAACGTTTGAGTCTCATCATCCTCTGGAGAACAAACTGGGTGTCATCAGGGCAGTATAACACAGAGCGAACACCATCCCCACAGACACAGTGGCCAGGGAAGCAGAAGAACATCATATCAAGAAGGCCCTGAGTAAATGTGGTTATCCCAGCTGGACATTTGTCAAAGCTGGGAAGCACCTAAAGAATACTCCAGGCGTTCCAAGAGAAAAGGACAACTGCTACCTAAGCAAAAACCTTTAGTGATCCGTTATGTGTCAGGAGTATTGGAAAAGCTGAGATGCTTTCGGTGTCATGGTGTCTCTGTGGCTTTTAAACCCAAAAACATGCTGAGGCAAAAATTGGTCCACCCCAAGGATGCGTAAACAGAGTAATATAGTGTACGCTGTTAAGTGCCAGGAGGATGATGCCATGATTGTGATGCCATGATTTATACATCGGGGAAACCAAACAACCTCTGGCTAAGCGGATGGCACAACACAGAAGAGCTACCTCATCAGGCCAGGACTCTGCAGTCTATTTATAGCTACAAGTCAGTGGACACTCTTTCAATGATGAGGATGTACACATCCTGGACAGGGAGGAACGTTGGTTTGAGCGTGGAATCAAGGAGAGGCCATTTACGTGAAAAGGGAAAGACCATCTCTGAATCGAGGAAGGGTACATCTTTCACCATCTTGCAATGGTGTGATTGCAGCCATTCCCCAACTCTCACTGCTATTGATTAATGGTCATCAATCAATGGTCATGACAATTTGCATATTAATGATCAAGAAACTACCAGCATTGAAACAGCCCATTGTTAGTCTTGACTTGATTTTACAAGGTTTGAGCATTACAAAGTTAAAACAGATCAGTGTACAGCAGTGGTTTGTGCTATGGCTCAATAAAGAGGTCAGTATGTTTTGAAACGCTCCGCTGAAAACGAGCTCTATTAAAAAAAAAGTGCATGGAAAATTTTGACAAAACTAAATTTCATAAAATGACTAATAATTTTGTCTTCACCTGTAAATTAACTCAAGAAAGCCAACTGCTTTAGCTTTTATGACAGCAAATATTTTTCATTCATCACTGTAATGTTTTCACCCTTCCCTGAAATCCATTGGAAATCATACCTCATACAAATTATATAAATACAGCTCTTTATTATAATGCTTATGTTATTGAGAACCTTATAAAAACACACCTATCTCATAGACACTTTGTTATTAAACAGTTGATTTTAATCTGCTTTTCCTGGGTGTTAATCTTAGACTTCCACTCCTCATTTGCCTTTGAATGCCTTCACTGATTCCATACACTGATATTGTCTCCCTTTGATATCTGTGTCCCACGTCTTGCCGTGAATCCCTCACTCCTTTCTTATCAAAGATTTGGCCATAGAAAAACCATGGCCACATTCAGTTGCTGTTCAGTTTCTGTATGTATTTATTCTGTATATATTCTGCAGCAAAAAAATAGGAAAATGTCAGGCAACGAGTTGACACAGGACCTGTGAATAATTCTGGTCCTTTTCTCCAAAGTATAATCAGACATGGCCAAGAAACCATTCCCAAGGAAGGGAAACAGGGAAAAAGGTTTGAAGTATGCCAAATTATGGAAGAACTCAACTGAAAATCAGTGGTAACAGATTTTAGGTTTAGATCATCATGACTATGAGAGGAGGCAGAGCAGTGAGAGTCGAAACTTGTCTGGCAGCTTTTGCAATCAGAATAATGATCCGAATGCAGTGTTGTGCCAAATACATTTTGCTTTTCCAACATGAGCTCCATAGGCTCCTCTTGCTCATATGTTTTTTTTTAAAAATTATCTCTTTATTTATTCATTTCTATTAGTATTTTTTCAGTTATTACAGTATATGTGTAGCGTGACAATGTCTAAGTTTACTCTGCTGTGTCAAAGACGAGCAGGAAAGTTACATCTTGGCACTGAAAATGGATTTGACTTGGCCCATTTTGCATTAGGCATGTGTGCACAGTTACTGGTCTGTCTGCTAGTCATCATCAAGATCCGTGGTAATTAGAGCTTGATATAAAACAACAACAACAGCAACAACAACAAACAAATTAGAGTGCTCATTCTCCTGCTAAAGCACATACACACAATTACAGTATCACTTGACCAGTTGTGAATGATTCATATAGCATATTTTGGCCAAATCATCTGCAACTTCAATTAAACATGCAGGAAAGACAAAAGGGAAATCTGCTTTTGAGTGATTTTTTGAAAAAGCGCTCATTATTTAGGAGGCAAAACAGGATTAGAGGTCACTAACTGGGAGCGGCTGCTATGTCATAGCAGCCTATCACAGTGGGAAAATGATAAATACTAAATGAAACAATACATGAAGTGACTGCTGAATTGCATTTAGCTGCTTTCGTTTCAGGGTTCTGCGTCTGTTCAAACAGCCATGAGTTATTGGTACACTTGATTTTTGACAGTTGTGCTTTTCCAGCTGTGACAAGTAAGTGCTTATTCACATTAAAATTCATGTTTGGATATAGACAGGTTGAAAGATGGACAAAATAAAATATGCATAACCTTGTAGGTAGAAGTAAATACCTGTTGGAAACTGCTGATAGACTTTCCCTCTCCCTTTTCTCACAAATGTCTAAAAAAAGAAAAAGAAAGAAAGAAAGGCCTTTCATTTTGGCTCACTTTCGTTCACCAGTCATTATCTCTGGACTATTTCTTTCACTTACCTGACAACAGCGTTTTGAAAAATAGTCTTGAGAAGATGAAAGATTTCAAATGCCTTGCTTTGAAATTGCACCTGATTGCTACAGTATGTATGATGGCATCTCAAACACATTATGGACAATGGAGGCAAGGAGAGGAGGTTATTTCTGTCCTGAATGGTGCAGATGCATACCAGAGACTTCGACAATGTTCAGTTCCGTTAATAAATGCCAGACATGTGTGCTGCCGTTAGTCAGGATCATTACAGAGCCATTACAGAGACACAGTGCAGTCGACACTGCAGCAGTGATAATAACTGCTGAAATTAAAGTGTCACCGCAGATGAAGCTGGAGTGATATGTTGTGATTAATTAACGACAAGATGACCCTTTGCCATTAAAACAATAATTGGAGATAAATACCTTCCCATTATCTGTAGCATGTCAGTCTTAACGTCCCACAGCCCCATTTTTCACCTTAACACATATACACCGAAGCACAAAACATATGATCCTGGTATGTAGTAAGGCATTCACGCACAATAGCTGACATCGATAAGAGCACGTTGGTTTTGAATCTTGATCAGCTTTGGATTGTATAATCAAAAAAAAAATGTCTTTACATTTTTTTTTGTATGTTCATACTTTGGAAACCTGTTTCTATGGGTATTGGTTAGATCCTCATAAAAAAGCCACAAAAAAAAGCCTTGATCCATCATGCCATGGCAGCTTGATGTTGGCAGGAGATACTTTTGGTCCTGTGGGTTCTGTGGTTGTCTTCTAAATGGGGTTTGTTGCAGTTAATCCTGTGGATGCTCAGTTTGGGGAATTTAGAGCCTGAGTCAGTGCCTTGGGCTGTTGCTATGTAGGGCTTTCTTACTATGGGAACCTTTACCCCATGTTTTCACTTAATACACTGTGTCCTCTGGTAACATAAAAGTACATTTAAGTGTTGGATGACCAGCAAAGGTTCAGCCGATTAAACCAGGCAGGGAACACCACATTGACCTGGTCATAGTCCCACAAGTTAAAAAGAAATGGTACAGACAAATTTAGATTGATTGCCATTTTGTATTGCAAACAAGCAGGGACATGGAATTCTTCGAATAACCACTTGGGGGCACTGTAGCCCCTTGTAAGATACAAAAAAGGGTGCTTTATTTGCGGCCAAGGTAGGCTCATAGTTCACTCATGTATAAATGCTAATGAAATACAATGACATTTCCTGATCCAGTCAATGTATCTGAAACAGGCAAGGATGAATATAGATTACATCAATACCGGCTACTCAAAGGTTCATAAGGCTCATCAAATCATTCCTCTCATCTTTAAGGGGAAGCTGTTGCTAGGCTCTGTGATCATTTCAGGTATTTGTTTGTTAAAAAGAAAGAAAGAAAGATTTCATTTCAGACAAATATCGTTACTTGGTGAGTTGTTGCCTGTGTGCAGGAGGCTGTGGTAAAAGGAAGCAGTATAGGCAGTGTCTGTCTTCTATAAGCAGTGTCGCAGGAGTGATGTCATGTTAAATTCTTCCCCCAGGATACAGTAGCTGTAAAAGCAAAGTTATAGAAGTCAAGGTTTCATTTGCACCAATGGTACAAACATCAGGGTTGAATAACTGAGCTTATTAAATGCACTGGGTGAGCGTCAATACGTAAAATAGACAGAATGAGAACGACTGTAGGAAAACTGTGTTCTTTTGCTTTCATGAATGCAATCATCATTTTATTAAAGGCAAAGCCAGTCTGCTTTTAAAACACCTGCCTTATTTTTGACTGTACATTAACTCTCACACGTGTCCCAGTACTCTCAGGTAATTCTGTGCTTTTAAGACAGAAAATTAATGCTATAATGCGGGCTCCCACACACACATACATACATACAAAGCTGCAACAAATGAATACTGTGGATAACTAATATTTAGCTCTGACAGGGGGTCAGGATTTACGGAGGTAATTTCTGAATCCTTTGTGCCATCAGAGTACATTATTCCTCCTCTGGCACAGGTGCAGGATTGGTCTTACTACCAATCACAAGATGAAATCAACTAAGTAACTGCTCTGTTATCAAGCTGTCTTGACACAAATGAATCCCGAAATTTGTTTTACATTTTTCGGAAAATGTGTAGAAACACATTTAGAAGTACTGACAAAAAAGGAGAGGTTTGGATCGATAGTCCGCACTCTTCATTCTCTGAAAGTGGTCAATGTGGCTTGTCTGAATGCGTGTGATGTATTGTTTACACAGTTATTGCAAGGTAAATATGGGGTTTGGGACCACTGTGAGCATGGGCCTGTTTGAGAGTTGTATATGGTTCATGAGCATTGATCTTTGATGAATGATATGAGCCAGTAAAGCGAATGAAGGCTACCTTCTCTGGTGATGAAGATAAAAGATTTTTTTTTTTGTGGTGATAGAGAAACACTTGCTGTTTGCGGTGCTGAGCACAGTGGCTATTCTCGGAAGAACTGATAAGTTTATGAGAAATGGACAATAACCACTGAATAGGTGGAACACTTCTTTGAAAACAACAACATATCTAAAGAAATGCAAACACAAATGGAATTTTAAGGACTTTAATGCAGTCCAGTAGGCCCAAAAGAGATGACAGCTAATGAAAAAGTCACTATTCTCAAGAACCATTTTGAGCCAAACCCTTGGTGGGTAGCAGAAAGGTTCAGATTTGAGCTGGTCAGTGGCGCTGGAGCAATTCTAACTGTGGTGAAAACCTTGATTCAGAAATCAATTCATCACCAGTGAAAAAAAAAAAGAAACAGCGAGCCACAGAAACCATTCTCTCAAAATGTTTTCAGCTTTGCCATAAATTCAGGTGGTTTTAAATACAGAGAAAGCCAAAAGCTCTGGAGTGAAGTTGTTACATTTAGGGTATGTTGCATTTACAAAAGGTGAAAAACAGGTGAAAAAAATCACTATAAATGAGTGACATTTCAAAAATGCCATCGTGGTCGCATTAACACGGAGTACCATTCTAAGAGGGTAAAGATGCTGAACTGTTTAAAATGACATTCTTTACAGCGGATGCTTGTTTAGTGATGGAAATAGATGTTTGCGCTGCAAGAAGTGTAAATGGAAAGAAACCGCCACATTTGCCACTGCAGAGATGCAAAGTTAAGCTTCAAGTTTATGGTGGTTGCATACCTGCTTAGGGAGGATCATGGGTAGTAAAAAAAAAAAAAAAAAACGATAGTCATACTGTCATCATGCATCATGTTCCTCATGAATTGAACAAACAGAGATCTCTCCTTCTTTCCTTGAAAAAGGGGAGCTAAAGAGGCCGGAAGGAGCTAACATTATATCTCCAGTTAGCACAGTGAACAATACCAGTACCAATATTGCCAGGGGAGAAAAGAGAGATGTCGCTCAGCTTATGTGAGGATTATAAAATGTCAGCAAATCAGACAGTTGAAACACACACCTACCCCCTGCCTATTTGTGGAGCTTTTAGGAACCCTGGGAGGAGCTAAGGTCTTTTTTAAGACTTAGTAGCAGCTTAGTAGCAGCAGGTGTTTTTAGAGTGATGACAAAAAAAACCCCACACACTTCAGAAATATCAGTAAGATTTCTTTTTCTGACAGACATACATTTAGAATTAGGCTGATAAAAAAAAATACTGACTAGTGAGTTTTTGCTCACTATGATTCCAGTTTATCAGTGCAGTGTGTGAACCAGCTGTTTTCCCAGCACGAGGACAAGTCCAAGATTATTTAAAGCAGATATTAACATATATGTGTTTGTAGTCTACAGCTGAAAAATACATGCGCTCTAATCAAAAGCTGTGACATTCTGTCTAATTAGAAAAACATCCACCACCACTTTTAAATTATACACAGTCATGTGAAAAAGAAAGTTTACACTGAACTCTATAGCTTGTAGAACTACCTTTAGCAGCAGACACTTCAGAAGCAATTGCTTTCTGTATGACTTTATTGTGGAGCAATTTTGGCCCACTCTTCTTCGCAGCATCGCTTCAGGTGAAGTTTACAGGTATTCGCTTATGCACAGCTCTCTTAAGGTCCTGCCACAGCATTTCAGTCAGGCTGAGGTCTCTACTTTCACTGGGCCATCACAACATTTCAATTATTTTCTTTTTCAGCCATTTTCTTGTAGATTTGCTGCTGTGCTTGGGATCATTGTCCTGTTGCATGACCTGGTTTCAACCAAGCTTAAGCTGTCAGACAGTTGGCCTCACATTGATTCTACAATACTTTGACATACAGAGGGGTTCATGGTTGACCAAATGACGGCAAGGTGCTCAGGTCCTGTGGCTGCAAAACAAGTCCAAATCATTACTCCTCTGCAGAAACACCTCTTACAAACTGTGCTTGACAGTTGGTATGAGATGTTTGTTCAGATATGCTGTGTTTGTTTTTTGCCAAATGCAGCACTAGCACCTCCACTTTCTCATTTGTCTCATTTGTCCAAATGACATTCAGATTTAGAGTCATGCTTTCCAAACCTAATCACTGCTGTCAGGGTCTTTTTAAAAAAGAAACTACCTTCTATCTGTCAACTGTTTCAAACAAGCCATATTTGTTCAGTTGTTTTCTAATTGTACTGTTATGAACAGTAACATTTAACATGCTAACTGAGGCCTGTGGAGCATGAGATGTAGCTCTGGAATATTTTGCAGTTTCTTTCCACATTGCACAGTCTGACCTTGGGGTGAGTCTGCTGGTCCGTTCACTCCCGGGATGTACGCTGAATGCTCCAGACCAACACACTGCCAAAACGTCCGCTTTTACCGAGGTGCTCGCACTCGCAGATGATCAGTTAATCAAGTGAATTTGATTAGCAGCACCTCGCTGCCTCTTTCCCTGTTAATTACTATGGAAGAAGCAAGGGCATAGTTTAGTTTTCACTGCACAGAGTCCCGAGACAACTTTATTTTTCAGATGACTGTATGAACCCACTGAAAACACAACCAGCAGAACATTACGCAGCATGCATTTGTAGATCTTTGTCGGCATCATACTGTGAAGACTCTCAAAGAACATAACATGTTTCATTTAGATCAGGCATCCGCCCACACGCATTTAACTACGCGTGAATAAATGGATGAGAATGTCACAAGAATATTTCTCATATTTGTGAAGCTGAGGGTGAACATTTGAATACCTATCCAGATTGTGAAATTAGTCAAATTGCTTTACATGTGTTCAAATTGCTAGGTTTATGTAAGAAGACTGGGAAATGCATTTGTTAGTTTTCAAAGGTTTACACAAATACGCCACAATGTGCTACATGTGCCTGACAATCCTGGTTAAATGTGCCAGTAAAAGTATCTTTATATTTCTGTTCATGTCACCTAGGAGAACTTATGCTGTAGGATTATGTAGCAGCGTGAGATGATAATGTAGGATCTATGCACTAACCCAGAATTGTAAATGCTGCAGTGACCTTCAAGTGCCTCCTTCATGCATTATAATAAAATTTTACTTTAACCATTTCATGCTTTATTTTAAAAGTCCTTACCGCTTCTGGATTGCCGATCGAGAAGCGGTAAGGACTTTTAAAATAAAGTGCGAGGAAGAAAGTTGTCTCAAACTACTGTGTCAGCAACATCACCTTTCCTCTCCTCCAGCCTACCTCCTCTCTCATCTATCACTCAAGGCGACATCAAAGCCTAATCGCTGGGAGACTTAGCTAAAGTTACACATCCTGTCCAAGAAAAAAAAAGTTCTTTTCAGTGTTTTTGCTCACATCTATGTTTACACATAGTCACACACTCATGAATTCTCACACCCACGCGCTAACCTCTAGCGTTGCGTGAATATATTTCTAATACTGTCACCCCACTCACAGCCCCCTCGTGGGCGTGCTTGGGACTAGGCATCGGATTTGTGATGAGGATTTAAGAACGCTAGCACGCACTGATGTGTAACATGTGACAAAGGAGAAACCGTAGCATCCTTTCAGGGATGCTGCTGAACTTCCTGAGAGCAGCTGTGTGCAATGCAGATGGAGGCTAGAGTTAAGAAAAGGAGTGGTGGAGATGATTAAAGAGAACACAGAGAGAAAATGATGATGTTTAAACCCTCTTTGAAGCCTCAAACTGGTAAATAAATGATGTACTCAAGAAGACTTAAGAAATGGCTGCGGCTCCTACACCTGCGGCTCAGTGCTTAAATATTCATTTCCTGTCATAGTCTCTCACACACACACACACACACACACACACTCGAGTGCACGTATAACTTATAAAAGTAAATGCATATGTCTTAAAGATGCATGATGCATTAGGAAAAAACATGCCGCTCACAAACTGTTGTCTTCAAGTGCATGTAGAAAAGAAGAGAATGCAGCATTTTCTTCCTAATGATCAACTCAAACATCCTCAGAACCCTCTCATCAGCGGACAGCACAGTGGAAAAGAAGCGAAAGCCCTTGGTGCCTTTCATCAGCTCCCTTACTATTCTTTCATCCCTGCAATGCCCATAATGGTCCTGAGATTAGTGCTGGATGTGTTAGCTAAACTTCTCATTTGGCAGAACGGGAGGGTGAGTACACTCTTGCTTGAGAGAATTACTGCAGGAAAAAATGAAAAGAGAGAATTTTCAATGCGGATGTTTAGAAGATGAAAGAGGGGCTAATTCAGAGAGGAACTTCAACATTTTAGCATAAACTAAAGTAATAAGTATTTATGTCACAATTGCACACATTCACAAACAAACACACATTCGGCAGCAGATGTTATCTCTCATTGCGGGCCAACCAGCACAGATTGCGCTGAAGTTTTGATGATTAAACACAATAGATTTTAATTAATTTCAGCTAACTGTCCTGTGATTGACAAACCATTGTATATAAAACAGTGGAAATCATCCTGGAGTAGGAATTTACTCCTTTTTGTGCACTTTAAAACAACTACTTGACTACAGTTTGGCTCACACGATGTACAAAAGCACATCTCCAACCCGTTCTTCATCACCGTCTGCTGATTAATCATTGTATCTGACTGCTCATTAGACCATCTCCTTTAAAGCTGCTTGACTTTGTTTCAACTTCTGTTTCCCGACATCTCTTCGTTTCACGTTTCTCTCTCTGATTTCTCTTTCTTCCTGGGCTCCTCATTTCCAAGTCAACGTATGTTTCAGACACTCCTTCAGGGGCGTTCTCCTCTGTCAGTTTGAGCACAGATCTTTCAGCACCTTGATTTCAGAGTAATTACGTAAGGATAAATGATGACTCTCCTTGAATGCATTTCTCCCCTCTTTCCTGTCAACCCATCAGGAACAGGACCTGGGGCACAGCAATCACTCACTATTACACTGCAGGCGGGAGTCAGAATCTCCCAAAAGTTTACACGTAAAGACAAAAAGATTTTTTTTTCATGATTGCGGCGTTATTACATAAGAATAAGACTCTCCTTGAATGCACCACCCTTTTTTCTGTAAAGTCAACAGGAAAAAGACACGGGGAACAGCAATCACTCGCAAGTGCTCTGCAGGAGGGAGTTAGAGCTTGAAAAAAAAAAAAAGTCCCTTTTTTCTTCCTTTTTTCAATCATTATGGCTTTGGCTTACCATGCATGCTATTTTTCAGCACCATACTGCGTCACATTCATACAGTTATAAAGGTTCCACCAGGGAGTTGGCAAGGGCAGGCTCATTGTGGCGTCTGCCGCTGAGCAGCTCCACTGGAACAACCCGGTGTAGCGCAAATGTACTTAAATAACAGGTTTAGAGGGACAGCTCCACCTACCTCACAGTTTATCACCTGTTCTTCAGTTTCAATCTACAGTTTTTGCAATCAAACTAAACTTTTCTCCTCTTCATGTCACTGTTTAGGATTTCCAAAGTACTTTGGTCTCTTTAAATGTTTCATTCAGATCTTCTCTCTGTGTGTACAAAAGAAAAGCCCAGATAACTGAAGGCTTTTCATGTCTTTGTCTTGAGATTATGTTCTGCCACCTTTATAGAGTGCCTTTTGCTCTTGAAGGCCAAGGGCTATGTGAAGTATATCAGTCAACAGCATCAAAATCCAACCGGATCTTAAGTTTGATATCCAGCAGGTTAACAATAACACTTTGAGATTTTGGGCAGGTAAAAGGCATATATGAGTGATGTTTCAAGCCCATGATGTGGATGAAAGTGTCCTTGGTACACAATGAATTGGCAAAACAAACAACAGAGATACTTTGTAATATATCCTCTCAGGGACACATCCAAGCTCAGCATGGTTAAAAACCCACTGTTGCCCCAGCAGAAGGCCTCGCACCAGGGCCTTGATTTAATCATTGCCTAGCAAGGGGAGAGGCCAAGCAGGCAACAAAGCTGCCCTCCAGCCTTCCATCCTCCTGCCATCAATGCTCCCAGTAGGTTGACCCAGGAGAGGCCAACCCTCACCCTCCACCTGGGTTGTTTGATGATGAGAGCAGCTTAGTATAAGGGGAGGGAGGGCCAAGAGGAGGAGAGGTAGATGAAACCCCGGTTGTTCTCTTTGAACTGCTAATCACTGTGTTTAAAGCTGACCTCGCTTCCCGTCTCTTTTTGGCTCATTAAAATACGTACCGTGATAAAGGGTCAGGATGGGAGTTCATCACGAAGCATGATTCTACCAGTCAGACACGCACACTTAAGTTCTTCCAAGATAAAAATAACCAGGAGAGAACTTTGCGTCACTGGTATTTAAATAAAAATATGTTTTGTAACCCCTACCTAGACTAATTTGCTTTTCATTAATGGTTTCTATAAATACAGAAACAAACAAATAAAAGAACATAATAGATGATCAGCAGTCTAAGCACAAAAAAAGATGTCATTGCTGTAAAACATGCCTATATATATATATATATATATATATATATATATATATATATATATATATATATATAGTAGTGTGGCTCTGGTCTGAGATGCATTCAGGCCAGATGTGCATTGTTAATCACGTCTACAGGATCTTGATCCAATTTGGATAAATCTGAACAAGCCAACAGAGACTGCAGGGAGAGGAAGGGCTAGGCATGGAAGGAGAGCATGATGAGGCAGCAGAGAAGGAGAGTAGGGTAGCAAGGGATCAATCAATCATCACTCCTGTTGGTTTATATTGACTCTGCAGTCCCACTGGGCTACCATGGTCAATGTGCTTTCAGGCATTTTGTGTGGGTCGATGGAGGAGCGTGCCTGGCTTAACACTCACCTTTTAAAGGGATTTGTTGTGTGTTTATAATATATTAGATGTTTTTATGCAGTGTGCATTGGGAGGTTTTTGTAATTGTATGTCATGAGCAAAGTGCATTAGTGTGTGATATGTGCTTACACATTTTAGAAATTACAATCCATAAGTCTCAAATAGCCGCTGGGCATCAGATTTTGACAAGTTCAAGGGGTTGAGCTTTTAAAATTTGTTGACCTTGCTACCACGCTGCATTGTACAATGGCAGCTTCCCAAAAACCAGCATCAAGATTGGCTTTTGCCCACGTGCCTGTGCTTGGCAGTCGTGTCATAAAAAATGTTATCCGTGCCAGGTATTGTGTAACTATTAGCCCAAACTGATGCCAATGGCTCATTCAGTTTGAAGTGCAATAATTGCGGTCATTAAAAAAAAAAGATTTATTCCTCCAAGTTCTTGATCAGTTAATCATAGATCTGCAAAATCAATAGACATGGCCTTTATATCCTCAGAAACTATGTTCCTTTTTTAGAACAGTCAACAACGGTCAGTATTTTCCTGTGGTGATTATAACAGAAATGTCATTTGTGCATTAAACTAATATTTCACATGTTAGGTTAATTATGTAGTCATTAGTGAAACACTGTTACTTGCATACTCACTATACTGTATATCAGTCAAACAGCTAAAAGCTAAGCCGGGCAAGTTTTTAGCTAATAGCTCTTTGAGAATAAATTCAAAAACACAATTTTATGCTTCCTGTCTTATCTTTGGTCATTTCTGGATTCAGCTAAATAAATAGGAACAAATTGGCAAGAGGCTGCTAGTAACAAAGCACCTAAAGAATTTAACAGTGGTTCTTTGCTAAGTGGTCTTTTATAGACATGACACCGGTTCTACCCTTGAGTTAGGTGCTCTTTTATATTTGCATGAACATATGTCAGTGTTAAGTAGCCAGTTTGCTTTAAGCAATATCTGAAGACATTGTAGAATACTTTCTTTCTATAACACAGGGAAATATCATAGCTTCATCGCTAATATAACAGTTATGTTGTAACACAATAATATTAAATATTATAATTAAATATTAATATTAGAATGCAAAAAATTGACTTTAAGTGGCAGTCAAAACTAGAATTTTATTTTTATTCTATTTTATTTTAGCTATTATCACAGTTTTCCTAAAACTTACTGCTTACTATAAAAACCTTTTGCATTAAAAAAAGAAAAAGAAAAAAACCCAAAACAAACAAACCAGTCAGTTTTAACATGTGATAATTTCCCAGGTTAACAGTATCAAAGCCAACACTGAAACAAAAGTCAGCTGTTAGTAGGATGCTTGAGGAATGGCGAGCGAAGGTTTTGTTTAACTTCCTGCTGTGTAATGTGTGGTTTTTCCACCATCCAATTTGCTGAGCATCTCCGACACTGTGACCCTTCTTTTATTAACAGTCTGAGCAGCGTAAGAGGGGACAATGTTTCTTTGAGCTGGCAGCTTCACTCAATAGAGTCAAGGTAATAAAACGAGTTTGAGAGAGAAAGACTGAAAAACAAGCAGAGAGTTAGATTGAGTTGAGATGAGCAGTAGCAGGTGGACTGGCCAAAAAGTGAAAAGGCTTTCTCTCTGACAGGTTATTGATTAGCTCATACTTCCCAAAAGGATTCTTGAAGACTATTAAAGGGAGAAATTGATGCTATTCGCTAAAGCAATCCCTCTTTTCACTGAACCAAGCCTTCGTCTGCTTTCCTCTTAATACTTGACGTTGTTCGAAATATTGATAGGATTTGAGATAGTTAGAAAAGTGTAGAGATCAATGAACAAAAAAAGGAGAAAAAAAAACAGACTCCATGCCAAAACAATTTCCCTTCACACACCTTTAATTTTACAAACCCAATAACCAATTCCTAGTAATTTGGGATGCTGTGTAAAATAAATGAATAGAACCCTTATTTTATTCACAATAGCACACAGAAAACGTTTTGAAGATTTAACCTGAAATAAATGCCACATTTTAAGAGAAATATTAGCTTATTTTGAATTTAATAGGACCAACATATCTGGAAAAAGATGAAACAGGGCCATGTTTACAACTGTGCAGCATGCCCTCTTCTTTTAACAGCAGTCTGATTGTTACTCAGTCCTGGGTCTTTTTTGTTATAATGTTTTTATTTCATTTTGTGTTAAATGTTTTCAGTTGGTGAAAGATCTTGATTGCAGACAGGCCAGGAAAGCACCCAGACTCTTCTCGTGCGACGCCACGCTGTTGTAATAGATGCAGTATGCAATTTAGCACCGCTTTGCTGAAATATGGACATCCCTGAATAGAAGATCATCTACCTGGGAGCATAAGTTACTCTAAAACCTGTACATACCTTTCAGTATTGATGGTGCCTTTTCAGATCTGCATGCTGACTATCAGAGATGTGAGTCAACTGAGTCCTGGATGGCACAGTGAACTGTGTTGTGATTTCTGGAAATGTTCCTAAGCCATGCAGTGATTTCCATGACAGAATCATGCCTGTTTTTAATGCAGTACCATCTGAGGGCTGGAAGATCACTGGCATCCAGTATTGATATTCGGCCTTTTCCTTTGTACAGAGATTTCTCCATATTCTCTGAATCTTTTGACGATATCATGTTCTGTACATGATGTGGATGATATTCAAAGTCCTCAGAATTTTACTCTGATAAACACTGAATTCTTCTACAATCTGTAGACAGTTTTTTTTTTTGTAGATTAGTAAACCTCTGGCCAACTTTATTTCTTAGAAAATCTGCCCCTTTAAGATGATCTTTTTATACCAACTTTATAATTGCCAATAAGACTAACTAGTTGAAAAATGTTCCCCGAGCTGTTTTTTGCAGTACCAATTACCTTTTCAGCTTTTTGTTGCCTTCGTTCGAATGTTTTGGAAACGTGTTGCTGGCAGCAAATTCAGAGCTTATATTTATTCTTAAAATGGTTGTAATTTAGTAACTTTAAACACTTGATATATTTTCCATGTTGTATTGTAAATAGAATATGTGTTGTTTGTGTTTTTATTGACATTTTAAAGAGCATACCAACGTCTTTAAATTTAGGGTTGTAAAAGCTCAAAGGGCTCCTGAAGGGTGAATAAAATAACTGCACGGAAATTGAATTTAGTCTCAAATATAATACAGCTCTATGATTCATTCTAGCCCTGCGGAGATCTCTGTTTGAACAGTATATCTTCTTCTGGCTGGTCCCTTTAGGTGTTGCCACAGTGGATCATCTGCCTTCATCTGACCTTATCCCTAGCATCTTCCTTTGTCACATTAACCCTGTGCATATCCTCCTTCATTGCATCCATGAATCTTCTCTCTGGTCTTCATCTTTTTCTCCTGCCAGCAGATCATTTTCAAAATCCTTTGCCCAATATGTCGGTGATTCCTCCACTACACATATTCAGCCTTGCCTTTCTAACTTTGTCTCCAAACCAATCATCCCGAACTGTCCCTTTGGATAGCATGTGCAATTATAAAAATGGTTTCCCTGTCTATACATTTTCTAAGCAATCCCTAATATAATAATGAGTGTTGTGTCTGAAAGAGTTATGACAATAACCACTGCTGACCTTTAGGATGTTGACAGAATCACTTATTTCCTGACTTTAACAACCTCATACATATGAGGCCTGGATTGTTTGCAGACATGTATACAGTCTGGACTAGATCCCTTGTGGAATCTGTTAACATATACAGGTGGATAAGCAAACACGTGCTTCACATACACGGTCCATAAAAATTCTATTACCACCACTGCTGCCATCCACACTCAGCTCTCACAAATCCATTTCCATGTTTCCACTAATCTGTGTATATTACGGTTGTGGATGAATGCTACAGCTCACTATGTGTAGTGTCCATGTGTTTGCATGTGTTGTGAAATTGGAAATAGCAAGGAATTAAATAATCAAACTGAACCCACTTACAATTTCTACTTTTATAAAGGGAAAGGGAAACGTAAATATAAGTTGAAGCTTATTAATGAAATCATGCCCTGTTGAAGGCTCTGCTGTCATTACTCATTACTTGACTTTCAACTTAAATCTGAAAAATTTCTACCTTGTTCTATTGTGTCTTTTGGGGGGATTTAACATGGAATCTACTGCTTTGCAAAAATATATGCTGTAATATAATAATAATGATAGTGCTGTATTACTTGCCAACCTAACCTATTTGTTCATTGAGATGGTTTAATAAGGTCATCATGATAAACTGTCATCAAGCTCTTCCGGATGGCCTGTCAGGGAATGATTTATACTGACTTTGAAGGGGAAAATAATAATTAAAAGCTAGATGACAGCAATCCACACTGATTATGCATAACATTATGACCACCTGCCTAATATTACATTGGTCCCCCTTTTGCTGCTAAAATAGCCCTGACCCACTGAGGCACGGACTTCAATAGAGCCCCGAAGGTGTGCTGTGGTATCTGGCACCAAGGTGTTAGCAACATATCCTTTAAGTCCTGTAAACTTTGAAGTGTAGTTTCCATAGATCAGACTTGTTTGTTTTGCACGTCACACAGATGCTTGATGGGATTGAGATCTGGGAATTTGGCGGTCATGTCAACTCTTCAAACCATTCATGAATCATTTTTGCTTCGTAGCAGAGTGGATTATCAAGCTGAAAGAGGCCACAGCCATCAGGGAATACCGTTTCGATGAAAGAAATGGTACGTATCAAAGTAACATCTGCATGGAGTCAAGTGCAGGACTCAAGGTTTCCCAGCAGAACCTTGCCCAAAGTCTCACACTGCCTTCACTAGCTTGCCTTACTCCCGTAGTGCATCCTGGTGCCAGGTGTTCTACAGGTAGGCAACACATATGCACCCAGCCATCCACCTAATGTAAAAGAAAATGTGACTCATCAGATCAGGCCACCCTCTTACATTGTTCCAAGATCCAGTTCTGATGCTCATGAGCCCATTGTTTGAGCTTCTAGTTGTAGACAGCCTGTGGTATATGTGTGGTATGAATTCTGACACCTTGCTATCAGAATCAGCATGAACTTTTCTGGCACCCCAAAAGGTCGATTCTGTTCATCTGGACGTAACGTTTTCAGTGGGAGAAACGTTTCATCACTCATCCAAGTGACTTCTTCAGTCTCAGCTGACCGCAGGTTTCCCCAATCTTATAAACAGCACATTTCCACAATGATTGAAACTAGCACCACTGAATGAACAATGGGCTGTGAGAGCTGGCAGTCTAAGCTACAGTAGACCATCTATTGGATCAGACCACACACACACACACACACACCCACACACGCACACCCTCTTCTCATGTGCATCACTTGGCCATGGCCACCCATGAGCCTGTCGCTGGTTTACCACTGTTCCTTCCTTGGATCACTCCCTTGGACCCAGACATCTCGCCATCACAATTTGGCCCTTATCAGACTCACTCAAATCCTTACACTCTTCCATTTGTCGTGCTTCCAACACATCAGGTTTATGGATAAAAAGTTCACCTGCTCCCTAATGTATCTCACCCACTAACAGGTGCCACAATGAAGAAAAACAGAGAAGTGTTATTCACTTCACCTGTCATTGACCACATAATGTTATGCCTGATGTATGTAAAAGTTACTAATCAAAATGTAACTTAATAGAGCCAGTTGTTTCCTGTTTGGTGGTAGTGGCTGCTAGTCTATTGTTAGAATGGCTGGTTTTGCCCTACCTAGCTTATCACATAGATTCTGTAGGGAATCGGGGACTTAAAAGACACACAAAAACACTGGTTACTATTTTAAAATGGACTTTACTGAGACCCAAAAGACCCAAGAAATGAAAATAAGCAATTTTAGCAAATAAATGGGCCCTTAAAGGAGGTCAACAAAACAGAACTCTGCTCAAAATGCTTCTAACAAAACAATAAGGTAACTGAGCTTTCAGTGGAAACACAGGTACTAGCTGATTGGACCATTATAAACCCATAGTTGAAAACAACAGAGACAATAAGTAAAGCAAAGAAAACCACCCCACATGCTTTTAAAGGTGAAGCGTTTCTATTTAAGAAGGCTCCACCGCCAAGTAGTGCAACTGAAACAACAATTTACAGGAATGAAAAGGAACAAGTGTGATGTCTAAATGTGCAATTCAACATTACAGGCTGTGATTGTGTATTGTTTATTTTAATCGACTATAAATCAAGTTTAGTTTAGCATTAAGAAATATATCCATTATCATGTCCACTCTTACATAATATCTCAGCTGGGATCTCACTGGATTAAAAAAAGGACAATGAAAGACTTGTGCCAGTAATGTACACAATAAAAGGCTGATCACTAAATGAGAAACACAAAGACCAGAAGCTTATTTTTTAGATTGAGCAGTGTACTGGCACAAATCCCAGACCACTTTCATTTTTGAGACCTCAGACATCAGTCTCAGCTCTTGTTTATTACTGTGCTACAGTATATGATTAAACCTACAATCTTTTGATACAACTCAATTTTTGAGCTGCCGAGTGGACCGTTTTAAGTCAAAAAAGGTCAGCTATCCTCTCTTAGCTTATGATTAATGGAGCAGGTTGTTTTCCCAGAAGCTGTCAGGACTAAAAAGAATAAAAAAATACTGAGAAAAATTCTGTTAAATTGGTACAAGATAAGTACATGGCCATGAGCCTAAGTAGATAGTGGTGGTATTATGTAGCGTTAAGAATATAATGTACTTTTGGAGGGATTTCAAAAGTAACACCATCTATAAAAGAATGAATGTTTACAGTGGTTATTTTAAAAAAAAGTAGCAACTCTTGCTTATACCAAACTGCTAAAATCATTCATGTCCTATGCTTAGGGCTTTGTGTGGCAGATATGCATAGATGGCATCTATGCACACACTTCCATGCCGCATCTATATAGACAGATCATTTCTTTTACCTCGCAAGAAAAAACATGTCCCAACTCAAGTTATCTCACAGTTCATCCATAATCAAACCTGACACTTCTTTCCTCTACTCCCCCCTTCCTCCTCTCCCCCATCTTCACATCCCAAAATACCAGGCTGCCGAACAGCAGACTCTCCCTGTAAGCCCCAGGCCAATTAGTGTGGGGTTGCAGCATTGTTATCTTCCTGTCATGGTGGGTTTCTCCTGCCTACTATGTTTGTGGCAACACAAACTGTTGCTGTGGCTTCTGCTGCTGCTGCTGCTGCCGGGCCACAGGCAACTTGAGAACTGGAGATAGGGATGGGTGAGGAAAAGAGGAGGAAAAGAAATTTGCTCTATTTAACCAAGGACAACTTCTAAAATGAAATTCTGGGAAAGTTTTGAACTAATATTCTGCCTAACAATGTGTTCAGTTTGTCTTTGTGCATTACCACAGGCATAATGAGAATGAGACAAAAGAATGATGAGAGTACTTCTCAGATGAGTGGTTGAAAGCACACCTCGGTCATGACCACATTACATAAGATTGATAATCATCATGCAGTGATGTGAACACTGAGGAAAGAGGTGGGGGGGAGAAGGTTAAGGTCAACTGTGAACTAACTTATTTTTAGAAGGTTTTTTTTTTTTTTACACACTGTCTGGCCCACATAAACGTGAGGTGTGTTCAGTGGTGTGCACCCTGGGGGTTGGGCAAACCCTAACCTCAGTTATGCTCTGTTCTGTGGCTAGAAAGGGGATTTCAGCATTTCAGGAAACTGACTAGTGTGGAATTACTTCTTTATTTATTACTTGTTTCTTGCCTGCTCCACCGTTGTACAAAAAAAGAGAACAGCTTCATTTGCAGACAAGAAACTAAGCTTTATTTCACCTTGTTAAAAAGTAATCCATTTGTAAATTTAACATTATGCTTAAACAAACTTCGACTATCCAACTACATTTATATAAATAAGGCCGTAAAATGGTCAAATTTGACTCATATCTTTTAAGCTTGATTTTTCATCCACCAGTGTGGGTCAAAGGAAAACTGTGGCATAAGGAAATGCTGAAACTGTTAAACTGTACATGCCATATCTATAAGGATATTTCATGGGACAGTGGTGACAAAGTTCAACAGGACCCTTGATACTATCTGTGCTTCTGGTTTTTGAAAGATTACGGGAGAATCTCAAAACAGTGAAAAAGAAAAGACACTTACAATGCAACAACAGCACTGCTAAACTCTGAAAAAACTTTTGGGCCACTGGGTCAGACTAGTGTGGTCAGTGCAGTGCATATGTGAAAGGGCCATAAGAGTGATCCTGTATGGTGCAAAGGTGTAGAGGAACAGAGATCATACAAAGGTGAGAGGATGCCACGACGCAGACACGATATCAACACCTGCAAGCAGACGCACCTACACTGTAACTAAATCATCTAATAATAAACTAATTAGAATCCATTTACTCTGAGCTAACCAAAATTAAACTAATTGGAAGTTAACTGAGAATAAAACAGAGATCAAATGAGGGTCAGGAGGGTCATAAAATTAGGAATGCACCTGAGTTGGCATTTCAGTGAGTGTGGGAAGCATGCAAGTTCCAAAATATTGTAAAATCTAAAAATACACCCTACCTGCTCTTTGAAGAATTAATTCATCTTTAATCATTCATTGTCAGATGTAAGTAGAACATTTAAAAAGAAAAAGAAAAAAGAAGATTTATTCATAACACACGTGAAAAGACCCAGGAAAACCGAGTTAACGATAAAAACGATAACAAAATAAACAGATAAAAACCCTGAAAACCATACATTTCACACCTGAGCCTCAACTCTCGCGGCCCGGTACCAAACAACTCACGGACCGGTACCAGTCCGAGGCCCGGGGGTTGGGGACCGCTGGCCTGGTAGACACCACCGTTTGCTCTCTCTCATCAACTTCCCTCTGAAAACCACAAAGCAAGCAGGCTGAGAAACTGAACTAAGTGATACAGCACCTACACAGCACAAAACATTTCAATACCAGTATGGTTGTGGAGATGGATTTTATCCCAGTAGATTTTATTATGATTATATTTGTTTATACTCAGAATAACTCATTCAAGTCATAAAAGTGAGCTTACCTATGTACTGTATGTTCATCAGTGTGAACTTTTTTTGTGAACGAATCAAATAAGCTTTATTGACATGAGGAAACATTTCCAGAGATTTAGTCGGGCAGGCCCACTACACCCCAGTGTTCTATGGGTGCATTAGTGTCGATCGCGTGGCCAGACTGAAAAAATAATAAAAAATAATGCACCTCTAATATTGTTCAGGGGGCCGGGTCAAATGTGGAGGTGGGCCGTATCTGGCCCGTGGGCCATAGTTTGGGGACCACTGATTTAAATCATTCTAAATAAATCTGTAATTCACAATTTATTGCAGACGCTTATTATGACTGTTGTCTCTGGTCAAAAATTATCCGGACCATAATGTAAAGATGTAAAATGTGAACAGTAAGTAAGGGTTACATAGACATTGATATTCTCATTTAGTTATGAGATCAGCCTTGATCTTTTGTAATTATTAAAATAAAACATTTGCATGTAACAAATTTGATTCGCTGTGATTCTCTCCCAATTTACGTGTTAAAAAGCTTTAATCATCATTCCCTACAGCATAAAGACACTGCTAGACTGCTGTTATAAAAAGTACTTTTCTAGTCACCCGTCTGGCCAACAATGAGGTTGTGAAACAGCGGGGACAAGAGTTAATGGCAGTATAGTCCCAACTCTGATTTTTTGGCTCAAAACTGGCTTAGAGCGACCCATGTGGTAAAGTCACTGTACAGCACTACAGTAGAAATCCCCACATTTAAACGAGATGATGGTCGTAACACATCCAGAGTGTTGTGACTATTACCTTGTACAAAGGCTTCAGTGGACAGCAGGAATAACAATAATGATGTCTGTGTGTGAGCATATGCCACTATGATAACGTTAAATTTGCCTTATACACTAAAGACAACTTAAGTGGTGTGAAACAGGAGAAGCTTGCCACAATGAGGCCTCATGTATCTAGGGCACCTGATATATTAAGACGAGTACAACATTCATTTCGTCAAAGTTTGAAAGAAAGAGAAAAAGGTTTCCTTCCAAAAGAAACTATATGCTAGTGATAGCTTTCTAAATATACTATACCAGCCAGGACCTTAGCCCCTAACTGCCACCTCATCCACAAGACCAGAGCCCCTGCAGCCCCTCCTGTGAGTGGTAGGGCAGCACGATCTTACCTGTGTTGGTGTTGTTCTAATGTCACCATAATAATGTTTGCCCAAGATCAACATTGCAACTGACCAATGAGCATTCCGTTAGCATTAGCCAGGAAGTTAGCTACTGCTTCTGATTCAGTAAAAGGAGTAGATGTTATAGTCCCTGATATTGCATTGCTTTAAATGGAGAGAATCTTGAGGGATGGCTGTTATGAGGAAAAAATTTACCAGCAGCACACATCGTTGTGTACCTCAACTTTCAGTCTTTTACCCAAGTTAACCTGCCATTTTTTGGGGATTAGAGATCTGATCTAGATTAATCGGGTGTTTCGGTCATTATCACTAGACACCCTCATCCCCGGAGTGTGTCACTGGTTTATGTTAAATTGTTATTTCTTCTCTTCTTTCTTCTCTTTAGTTTTCTACAGTTTATTTTCTCTTATCTATTTGCTGCAACTGAGAAATAATACTTACCTCTTTAGCATTTATGGAGCCTCACTTCTTCAAAGGGATAGAAAAGGTGATAGAGAGAAGTAAGACAAAAGGGACAAGATAGGAAAGAGAGAGGAGAGCTGGAAGGGGGGCGCCTGACTTCTCTCTCCATAAAAACGGAGAGAGAAGTCAGTTTACCAATTATAGGCCAATATCACTGCTCCCACAGTTCTCAAAAATTTTAGAAAAGTTATTTGTTAATAGACTTGATAAATATATTGAGAAGCATAATCTCCTAAGTGATAACCAATATGGCTTTAGAGTGAAAAGGTCCACTTCGATGGCAGTGATGGAACTTGTAGAAGGGATATCTAATGCTATAGATAATAAGGAATATACTGTTGGTGTTTTTATAGACTTAAAAAAGGCGTTTGATACAATTGATCATTCTATATTAATGAATAAACTAGAGAGATATGGCATAAGAGGGTTAGCATACAAGTGGATGAAAAGTTACCTGGATGACAGATATCAATATGTCGAATTCAATAATGTAAAATCTAAGCAGTTGAAGGTAACTTGTGGTGTTCCTCAGGGCTCTGTGCTGGGCCCTAAATTATTTATATTATACATAAATGACATATGTAGCATTTCCAAACTGTTAAAATGTGTATTGTTTGCTGATGATACCACTCTGTATTGCTCAGGTAAAAACCTAGAACAGCTTCTGACTACAGCGGAAAAGGAGTTAAATATATTAAAAAACTGGTTTGATGTAAATAAGTTATCATTAAATATAAAGAAAACAAAATTGATTATTTTTGGCACTAGACAAATGAAAAATGTATCTAAAATCAGGGTTAATGGAATTGAAATTGAAAGAGTGTACGAAAATAAATTTCTTGGAGTGATAATTGATGATAAGCTGAGTTGGAAGTCTCATATAAACCATGTGAAAACAAAAATGTCAAAAACCATTGCTATTCTCTATAAAACAAAGCATGTCCTGAACAAAAAATCATTATACACACTCTATTGTACTCTGTTGCTTCCATATATGACTTACTGTCTGGAGATATGGGGTAATGCATATAAAACGAACACTCTTCCTATTTTCAAGTTGCAAAAAAGAGCTATAAGAATTATAAACCAATCAAACTATATAGAACCAACTAACATTTTGTTTATTAATCTGAATACCCTGAAATTTTATGATTTAGTTGAATATAAAATGGCACAGATAATGTATAAAGCACAAAATAACTTGCTTTGCCCCAGTACTCAGAAGCTGTTCAAAGTCAGAGAGAGTCAATATGACTTAAGGGGAACAGATTTCTTTAAAAAAAACAAGATAAGGACAAATATAAAGCAGAGATGTGTTTCTGTTAGAGGAGTTAACCTGTGGAATAGTTATGACAGTGATTTAAAAAGGTGTAGTTCATTTTCCTTGTTTAAAAATATGTTTAAAAATAGAGTATTAGAAAAATATATATATCAAGAATGAAAAGAGCAGAAAAAAAACAAAAACAAAAAACAAAAAAACCTCTTGATTCTTTTGCTTTGATGTAGTTACTTACTAAGGTGGAAAGTTTTCTGTTTTTTTGTTTTTTTCTTGTTTGTTTGTTTGTTTGTTTTGTTTTTGCTTTGTTTGCCTTCTCTCACCCCAACCGGTCGCAGCAGATGGCCGCCCCTCCCTGAGCCTGGTTCTGCCGGAGGTTTCTTCCTGTTAAAAGGGAGTTTTTCCTTCCCACTGTCGCCAAAGTGCTTGCTCATAGGGGGTCATATGATTGTTGGGCTTTTCTCTGTATCTATGAAGCGCCTTGAGGCGACATTTGTTGTGATTTGGCGCTATATAAATGAAATTGAATTGAATTGAATTGAATTTTATTATTTGCTTCGAGCCCTGTGTACAGGAGCTGCATGCTAAAAGATCTTTTGTTAAAAGGGTTGGCGTAATAAGCAAATGCTTCAGCCAATACCTTTTGATTAGCCTTGTCTCATGCTTTCTTGCTTTGTGGTAAATCTTTGTTCTGTCTTCACTGAGATATCTGAATGCTAATCAATAAAAACATATCACTCACATAAAAACATATCACTCACGACACCATAATAATGCTTGCCCAGGATCAACATTGCAACTGACCAATGATGTCTGAGCATTCAGTTAGCATTAGCCAAGAAGTTAGCTACTGCTATTAAAAACAATCACTAGAAAACCAACACCAGTATCCTAAATTTGGCTAACAGCAAATTTTTCTTCATAAAATATTTATTATATTAAATAAATAAACTTGAAACACTTAACATTTATTCTAGAAAATTATGGTGTTTTTTTTACCATTTTTTCCTCCTTCCAAAACTATTGACATTGCAACAACAGGACTGGTCGGTTGCAGTGCTGATCATGGACCAGCATTAATATGATAATGCAGGAACATGACTTTGGTGTAAGTCAGTTCCTACCTTCACCTATGGTCATGGTCCTGAGTAGTGAAGAATAACGTTGTGGATACAAGCAGCAGATATGAGTTTCCTTCAAAAGCTTACTAGGTTTTGCCTTTGAGATACTGTGAAAAGCTTGGTTCACAAGGGACTCTTAGTAGAGCTGCTGCTCCTCCACATCAAAAGCCTGATTAGGTTGCTTAATTGACTCCTCCTGGGTGTGGCGTTTTGTGCATCACTCATCAGACCACATCGTCTTTTTTTGCACACATGTAATCTAGTGCCTTTTTTGACATCTCTAAACTCTCACGTGATATCTGCAATCAGGGGTTTATACACTGCAGCCCCAGGATGTGCTTGCTGACACAGTTTGATCCTGTTTTGCATCAAGCTTCTCAGTTACCCGAGGGAAAGTTATGCTTCTGTTTCATTTTCTCACACGTCACATTAATGCACAAGCTCACCATTATCAAATGTATGCTGTCAACCACAATATATTTCCCGTACATCTAAATGCAGTCATCACTTTAGTCACTGTTCCTATTGAAACAGTAGGCAGTTGTGCAGTCTTTGTGGCTGAAGCACCTACCATCTGTGCCCCAAGAATGGATCTTCTTTCAAAATTACTTAGGCTTCATCCAAAATCAAACTCAACTGTGTTTGTTCGGCATTTTCTTTTTACATTCCAGAGAGCATTTCTAGATCCAGTGCACCTGTTTGCAAGCGTCTGCCTTTTTTATGTTTCTCCATTCATTAATTCATATTTTTCTTTTCTGTTTTTATGTTAACTGTCTGTAGGTAGTAGAAACAGGGTAATTACAAATGTCTTTCATCCATTGGGAAATTAGGTTACATTTTAAATCTAAAGTAATTATCCAGTTAAATGTTAAATTAAAAGATTTTAGCCAGAAACCCAAACATTTACAAAAATAAAACCTCTATTACACAAAAAAACATTTACAATTACATTGAAATTACATTAAAACACTACTGAACTTAAAAAAGAACTTAACAAAATAAAATGGAGCAGTTAAACCTTTCAAGAAAATCACTAAAAACACTTTGGATAAATGATAAATGAAAACATAGAAAAGGAAAGGAACATAGATTCAAACAAATGCTATAAAACTGATAGGGAGCACTTCACAGTGTAAATGGATAATTACCCAAAGCCTACTGCAAAAGCAACCCAAGAGTTTCTTGAGGCACACTACCTCCCAAATCACTCACCTGTTCTCTACCCAATTGAGGGTGCTCTTCAGATATTAAAGACAAAACAGTAAACAGTAAAATAGCGTTTGGTCTCCGTGGATTCTAGACTTCAGGAAGTCATTGACTGCAAAGGAGTTTCATGAAAGAATTAAAAAACATGGCCTCTATTCAAATTTATCTTAGTTTGTTGGGCTATCTTTGAGTGTCATTGTCCGTAAACATACAGATCTAACTCTAGCTACCTGCCTGCTCTTCTAAAGAGCATTTATTTACTCCCTCACTCAAATGCTGTTCATTATCTGTTTATATCTTGATGTGAAAAACGATAAACTCATATCTGAACGCTCGTAACCTCAATGAAACATTTATTATATCAAATGAAAACTCTCAGTGAGCAATATACGATAATCAAATGCTTTCTCCCCACTGAGCACCTTCCAAAACATGGTGTGCTAGCAGAAATGGCTAAATGCCACTTGCCTTTATTAGCAACAGCTTCAATGTCCACAGCACTACAATTCACAGCCTCAGGTCATGTGACATTCAAACAGGTCACGACACACTGCAATTGTACACTTAGCTTTATTGATTTTGAGCACAGTGTGTGGTCTAGTTATCTGTTTAGTGTTTGTTGTTTACTCTTTGATTGCTAAGCAATAGTGTGTTCTATTGTGTAATATCTGCAGATGATTTTTTTTTTCAATTTGAATTCTGTTTTCATCGTTTGTAATGTTTCCAGTTTCATCTTTCATGATCTTATATTCTCTTATGTCTCATCCAAAAAGATACACTTAGGAGTTTAAGAAAAAAACACGCACAAGGTCATGGTGTGTTTTGCTACAAAAGACAATCAAATTAGTTAAAAGTCAATGACTTGACAATAAAATTGCAATTTTTAAAAGTGCAGCAATCTTTTGGTCTGCATCTTAAGTCTTCATTTCTTTAGCTAAAATCTAGAGCAGGATGTGCTACCTCTCAATTCTTCATGGCACCTAGCAAGAGCAAACCACTGTCTAATCGAATGACGGAAGAGTCAGAGCTTCACTAATGTGACTTTTGGGAGATTGTCTTTAAACACAAGTTTAATCAGAAGATAGGAAAATAAAAAAAAAACAACAACTCCCTAGAATAAAATTATGAAAAAAGAGCAGTGATTCCCACAGCTCTTGCTTGAACTTTGCTTTGTCGAGACATTTGTGCTGCTTAAATTTCGTATCTAGGCATTTTGGCAACATGCACAGAGAATAGAGAAGACAGGGAAGAAGAATACAGATGACCCGATACTAGTTTGCAGCATTTGAAGCAACTATCAGCTATTTAAGATGAGTGACAGAGGACATTTTCTTAATGTTCTGAGATGGGATAAGCTTTGATAAATAAAATCTAGGCGTCTGATTCATTGGTAGTTGTCGCATGCACATCACCCACTTAGATACTTTCATCATCTGTATTTTTGTTTTCTTTCTCAAGCACAGCCCACACAAACGCCTTGAGACTTATAAAGAGCCTGTCTTCTTACCATCCAACATCAACGCAGATCAGATTTTTGTGGACTGTTTGCCTTTAAAATCAGAATCCTACAGGACTCATGGAAGTGTCACAGGACTGGAGCAACACTGAACTCATTTGAGTTTGGGAATCAAGTGAGATAAAGCTTCGGGGTGGATAAAAGTATATAAAACATTTATGTCTAATTGTGTGTTAATATCACATATTATCCCAGAAACTGTACGGCATGTTAAAATGGCTCAAATTGTAATAATTTAATCAAGAAGGTAGAAAATATGCACACTAGAGATCAAGGGAAGAAACCTTTTGTCAGAGCTTTAACCTTTACCCTTCACTGCACAGACGTAGTGGACTACAAATGTCACTTTTCTGTCACAGTTCACTGCTCATACAGAAAAAGGTGGCTGTGCAAGCAATGACTTTATGTATTTAATTTACCAGAATCTGATTATAGTAGTCAATAAATCATAAAAATACCTGCCAATTTATGAAGGTAACTTTGCCACTGCAGCACTGAATTATAATGTTCTGCGGAATTTCCTATTTTGGATCCAACTTGTATTCCTTTCTTTCAGCCTGAGTCACTGCTTGCCCTTTCCGGACCTGTCCACAAATCTCCAAACTCATCTACATGTAGCTTACAAATCCACAAAGGTTACTCTGCCCTCATCTACCATTCCTCTCATAGCAGGGTGAGTTCTACCAAGTAAACAAACGGCTGAGTGTTGGACTGTTATTTAGATTCAGACCTTAGACTGCTGCTGACAGTCTCTTGTGGGACTCCAACTTGCTTTCATTTCTCTGCTTGAATCTTCGAGTCCCTTTTCTCTCTGAGCTGTCTTAGCATGCACCTAGTCAATAATAAATTCTTCCTGACATCAGCGTAAGTTTCAATTCCAGCTACTGGCTCCTTTTTTATTGTGTCCACTATTATGACTAATAGCTATAGAAGCTCATTTGTGCTGATGCCTATGGGTCTCCTGGGCATGCGAGTCAGGAGGTGGGCGTTTCCATAACCACCATTGTTTCTAGTTATTATTGTGCCATACTATGTAGCTTTCCTCTTATGGACTGTCTTTTTATATTATGATTTTTAGGTCCTGTTGCGTTTTTTATTACTTGTCTTTTTTATGTTTCAGCTTTTGCATCTCTTGGGTGACTGGTGTTGATTAAAGTAAAAAATAAACAATCAAAAATGTTTAGACAAAGTTTGAGCAGGAAGACAGTTATTCTAAATTGCTTGTTATGCCAAGTCCCCATCTCCTGCTTCTCTGTCTGTCAGACAATGATCTTAACAGCTGTGGAGCACTTGCTCTAGTGTAAACATCATTTTCTCTTTACTGTGTCTCTGCAGTTCACTAGGACCCTTTATTTTTTTACCACGTCCTCTTATGTCAAATGCTCATTAATAGTTTTTACAGTAGATGTTCCATTCCTCCAAAATGGATACAAACAGTCCCAGAAAAAGGGGATCTATGAACATTTTATACACAATCAGTTTGAACTTTTATGTAAAGTTCATGATATCACATTTGTGTCCAGTTGTGAAGGTATTTAGCTATGCAGAGTGTGAAATCCATGGAAATGTGCTTGTGTGCTCTAAAAAGCCATCAGCCAGTGCATAGTCTGATGGTTTTAGTCAAATGGTGAATAATTAAAAAATTGGGTTGGTTAAGCAAAGGGAATTCATCTGACTTCACAATGAAGTACAGTAACATAAAAAAGACTATAAAACATCCAAAAATAAGAAAGTAGCCACTGTAGACAGTTTCAATTATCTTCAAAATTAAGTTTCAAGTTCGTTTTTCTTTTTCTTCTTTTCTGTAAAAAAAAAAGAAGAAACAAACAAACAAAACCCTTCAATCTTCTTAATAACTGGCTGAAGGAACAAACAACAACACAAGCAGAAGCCCACTGACAGGTTGCTTGAGAGGCTGGCCCCTGGTGACAGTAAACAGCTAGAATATGTAGACAATGGTCACAAAAGGCTATGCATAGGGGCCAGTGAAAGTGTAGATGGCTTGTAGTCTGCCCACTCGCTCACAATTACAAAATGGTACTTCTAAATCCTGTGCTTGTTTTGTTCATTTTCTAAAAAATCAACAAAAGGTTTGTCTTCACTATTGACCACAGATCCATGTGTTACAACGCAGCTCAGGAGCCATGGCACAAAAATATAGACTGATACCAGAGTTAATAAAAAAAAAAGGTGAGTGAGTTTTGACTCAATTTTTGCATGTGCAAAGATAAAATCCAATTACAAGAAAAACACAGCCAGAAGAGCACGATGAGTTCAAGCAGCAACGGGAGGTGGTTAACAGGAGAGTGGAGAGAAATAGAGAGATGGTGGCTGCACTTTCTTTGTTCTGTATTTTGTTTTAGGTTTAACAACACTTGTTGCCATTTCATTACCGCGATCTAAAAAACTGCTTGTGGGGGGGTTGATTCTGGCGTGGTTGTTCCTGCTGAGCGGCCGTCCTCATTAGGTGACCTTGTTGGTGAACTACCTTTGTTTTCTTCGGAGTAGAAAAACAAGAGGCGAGAGGCGGGGTGTCCGCTCGACGGGGCGCCCGTCTATCAAAGTGCTAGCAGAGAGACGGACTCACAACCACATCCGTGGCCAATTTAGAATCGCATATTAACCTAACATGCATATCAAATCCCAAACCTTCTTACCTTCTGATGTGAGGCAAAAGTGTTAACCACTGCTTCACCACTAAATCCAAGGGGTAAAAACACAAGATACATTTAGTAAACTGATGTTAGTAAAGCATAACCAAAAAAAAAAAGAAAAAAGAAAATAGAAAAAAAAGCAATAAATTAGACATCCTAAAGTCCTGCAGGACTAGTAGAACAATGCTCTCGTTCACTGGAGCAGCACCTTTTGTGACTGTAATGACACACACACAGTGGAGTGGCAGTCCTTCTGACACTATTCACAGCTGCAGGGGATGGTTAGTCCTGCCCACCCAGTCTGGGCCTGCCCATAATGATAGGTGTGGATACAAGCAATTGTTATTACCAGCTCCAACAAAGAAGAATTTTTCTTTACTGTCAGGTGCTGCTATGAGAAAAAGATTATCCTTCCATCACTGCTGGTAAGAATCAGAGAAGTACAAAGGTGGGATGCTGTTAACTGGCAGCAGCTTTGATATGAAACTAAACTGCTCTAGCAACGATAAAATGACTTAAACACTTACCTTCTTTTCTCTGTTCTTGCACTGCTTTTGGCAAAGGTTATTGTCTTCCTTAGGTAAAATATGTGCTGACCTACCTCTTTTTCATGTTTTCTTTTTTTCAGGTTACACACACAGGTGTGCTTGTGTGGTGACCGGGACTGCAGGGGCGTTGTTGTTCCTGCTCCATTAGAGTCCTGTTTGATGAACTGTTCCTATTGCTTATTGTACTTTAGAAGGGTGCTAAATTTCAGTTCAGTCCAGTGTAGAAATTGTTCCACTAAGGTTGGGCCAGAAAAAAAAAAGAAAAGAATAAAAAAAGAGAGTAAGAGAGCGAAAAAAAATTCTCACTGTGTGTGGGAGAAAATGGAGGAGCTTTCAGCTTTTTTTCTTTTTTAAAGCAGAGGAGGAAGAGACCCATGAATAGTAGTAAGCCTCATTACTTTGGTAAATGGGTAAATGCCCCATGGCCTGTGCCACCTACAGTATGCCAGCTGCAGGAGCAAATTGGTCTCCAGGGACTCATAGACAGCTGTGTGTGTGTGTGTATGTGTGTTTGCCAGAAACACTGTGAGAGTGAGAGAAATAACGACTGACAGAAGCCACTACAAAACATTGAAGTCAGAGAAATAACAAATTAATTAACTTGCTAACAAAGCAGAAGAACACAGACTGACTGTGTGACTTATTTCCATTCATAGTTAAAATGAAGGGTAGCATTGTCAGAAATTCTAGGTGGAAAAAAATAGATCTTTTTCCTTACCTTCACTTTACTAAAAGCCTTCAAACTTTCTTCAAGACTGTCACGAAGAGTTTAGAGAGAGAAGAAAACTTTAACACACCGATGTTGGGTAAAATCTGTCTTACCTAGTATTTTACTATCTATCTATCTATCTATCTATCTATCTATCTATCTATCTATCTATCTATCTATCTATCTATCTATCTATCTATCTATCTATCTATCTAATACAAGCTATTAGATGACCAAAGTGACTTGGTTTTATATATTGTTTGGTATGTTTAAAGAATCCTCTAGGCAGATAACATTTATACGTATTTTTATTTATTTAAAAAAATTGTTTTCATAGTTGACAACAGTGATAATAGCGCACTAAGGCTCTAACTGGCTAATAAATGTATAATAACATATCATCAGTCATTCTTTGTCTATAAGACACATTCTCATCAAGTCCTTTGACAGCATCCCTTGACTGCAGCATTAATCCGCACGGTTACGCGAGCTTCAGTGAGTGAAAACGCTGTTAACTGGTTGACTAATTGACATAATGCAGCAGTTTTGTTGGTACCAAATTGTCAGTTGCTCCTCTTTTTATCTTTAGTGAAACACAGTTTACAAGTATGGACTTGGCATGGTTGTCATTCAAAAGATTTATCTTTAACAAGCAGTGGGCACTGCCATTGTTCAGCAGAATCCCAGTTTAGATCACAGAAGGCTTTCAAAGTGTCTGTTCCTGCCTCCAAGGAAATCTTATTTGTTGTTTGTGTGCTCTATTATGTGCTTGTTGGATTATTGCAGAGAAAATATGTGGAAACAAAATTCTTCGCTTGCCTTGGTTAAATGTCTGCAGCTCAGCATTCGGTTGCTTTTGGCTTCTCTTTTTCCTCAGCCACCTGTAATTCTCACTCAGTGCTGGAGAGTTCACCATCAAGGTCAGGAAGTACAGTCAGACTGAACAGATATTTACAGAGACCAACAAAAGGGATGTGGGAGAGAGAAGAGAAAAAGTGCCTGACTTCTTTTTTGGTATTGTGTGTTTAAGGAGACCTCAGTACAGACAGCATTTCAGGATAAAAAAAAAAGAAAGAAAAGAAAAAAACCTTTTCAGTCCTATGAGCCAGAGAGATCAGACACACAAACACAAAGCAGAACCACCCAAACAGACGCACCAAGTCTGGGCTTTTGTAAGCAATGAAAGGTGGAAGTAGTCGCACAAAGAAAAGGACAAATAAATACTTACCTGCTGGGTTTCAGACATAAACGCACACACACATACAGACAGACAGACAAACACACACACACATACAGATTCTGATTCACGATTGAAGCTGAGGTAGCTTTCCCCCTCCTGAAGTATATGTGATGAATCGAATCATCTTGAGAAGCTGAAGGCCCCAGTCGGCAGTGGGATCACACACCACAGGTTTTTGTATATGCCTATTCATCCCCCAAAAGGGGGTGGATACACATTATTTTATTTAATTTCCAAGATTTGTAACTAATTTTTAACTTTCACATCTTCCCCTTTTATATCAGGTTTGCTTATTCTTCGGACAGTTGACTGAAAACTTGTGTGATTCTTCAATCTAAGGCATTCACGAATAAGACGAAGCAATTACAGTATATGGTTAATTAGGGGCTGACATTTTATTATCTTGATATTTTGTGAATTAATTATGTTGACTGAGCCACTTAAAAGCTTATTATCTTCCTGTAATGCACCACAGTTCATTACAAGTACTTTCTGGCTATTATTCACTTCAGCAATGATTGCATCTATAAGCAGTCAAGCATGATAAACAAAGGTACGTTTATAAAATTAAAACTTATAGCAACTTCTCAAGAAACATGCATTTTATAGTGAAAGCTATCCCAGAAAAACCTTTTCTGACACTTGGGCTTTCTTATAACAATAGAAACATCCTTTTTGTGTATTAGTGGTGTGAGCTGATATGCTTTCATTGAATTCTCAACCAGCCAACTGGACTTTGTGAGATTTGGGTAATGGCCACTAAATGAGTCATCATTTACTTCACTGGGAATTATGACAAAGGCTCCTCAGCAGTGAAATGTAAACAGCATTTCTTGATTTCATGGAAGACACAAAATAGGTCAAAGTCACTATTAGAACAACCAGTTGTTGTAAATGTCATCCAGGGGATTGTTGATCTGCAGTCATTGTCTACCTGCTAGGACTGGGTTTGATTTAGCCTTCGATGTGAACAAGGTGCCTTTGAGATTTTGATCCATATTAACATAGAAGACCTATGGCTGCTATATTAAGGTGACTATGGATGATATTCGAGTGCTGTGAAAGAAACCAGTGCATTCAAAGATGCTCATCTTCATGTCTTGATTGTAACAAGAGGTTATTTGAATTACTCTTTCTTTGAAATTTTCTCTTTTTCAGATCAGTCCTTGGTTCAGTGGGAAAATCCCAAAATAGATTCCCAAAATACTCAGACATGCCCTTCTTTCACCAAGTCATTTTGCTTCCCCAGTCTGAATCTTGTTTGAACTTCATGCATGAAGTTGCTGCTATGTGACTGAATTAGATAAGCAGAGGAAAATAGATGAATGGATGGATGAATATCTGCATTAATGAGGAGCTGAAGAGGTGTACCTAAAAAATAGGCAGTGTATTGGCAAACGATATTGTATTTTTGATTTGTTTTTTGTTTTGGCAATCGAGCTGTCACAATGCTGAACCTTGTTTGGAGCAAAATTGCTGATAAACTGTAGCGTACTCATTATTTTGATAGAAAATATGATCGAATAATTTTAGTGTGATCATTTTAATTTGTATTCCATTAGACTGATGATATCAATAAGTTTGTTGCAACTTGTAATACCACATTGGAAATATCAGAGCTAACAAAATTCCCACACATCCTCCTTGTAATTAGCATTAGCAGGCTGACATGGCTATTTCCCCCCAGTTGGCTCCTCATACTTATGGTAAATTTGATATGACACAAACACGGTATTAACATCAGAGTGAAGATGTCAGCAGAGAGGATGCTCTTATGCCAGGTCCTTCAGTTCAGTTCAGTGTAGCTCTTAATGGGATTTTTAGGATGTAATATGCTTCAGGATTTTTAAGCACTGACAACCTTATGTCAATTATGGATGCTATTTTGGTCTGCTACTGAGGCTAAAAAAGATCCCTCTTTGCATCATAATATGGGAAGAAAAGAGGACCATACTTCTAAGATGATATCTGAATTAGGCGCTTAACAGGTATAAGCTTAGATAAGAGCAGCAAATGTTAAGGACTAATGACCAAGATGAAGTTTCTTGCCTCTCTAAAGAGTGAAGGTGGTCCTGTGAACTAATAAGAAAAACTTTTTGGTATTTTAAGAACATTTAAAATATTTTTGCTACGAAAGTGCCTTAAAGTCAAAGATATTTAAATGCTTTATAGGCAGCAGTCAGAATACCGAGACATCTAACCTGTTTTCAATCTCAGGTCCCTGTCAGAGAGTGGCCTGTAGTGCTGTGGCATGATGTACTCAGTTTATGGCAATAAAAATGACTGGTCTTATTACTGACTTGTTATATATGGATGCTTATAAAGGACTCCCTTGGTATCACATTTAATTATAATGGCTAAATGTCTCTTTTCAACGTGCAGCTTTAATGTTATGAATTTTAGCGCCCAAACTTGGAGCAGATTCAGAGCAAAATTGAAATTGAAACTAAAACAAAGTAAAGTATATACAAAGCACAGTCCCTCCAAACAGGACGTGTACTGTGGTGCTTGAGCTTCCTCCATCATCACCCCTGCAGCCTCCAAACTTACTGTTTATATAGAGGACCGTCATCTTTCAGCTTTGCTTATTGGTGTGTCTGATGCATCAGGGGGCTGACATCAAAGGACATCTTATTTGAAATGCCAGCGTCATCTTACAAAGCAGCAGTATTTGACGTCATGGGAAGAAGGCATGAGCAATTAAAAAAACACAAGTTTCAAAAAAAGAAAATAAAAGCAGTAATCATTGGCTAAACCTCCCTCCTGCCTTTATGTTTAATTGGCAGTCAGAAAGGTTGTCCATCCATCCATCCATCCTTCCATCCATCGTTCAGAGTTGTGGTGGGACTGGAGCCTATCCCGGCTGTCACGGGGCAAAAGGCAGGGTGCACACAGAGGCAGACAATCATTCATGCACACATTTAGCACTCAATTTAGAAATGTCAGTTAACCTAAACCATGCATGTCTTTGGACTGTAACCCTTTCACATAGAAAGTGGCATGAACTGAACTGACTGCTAGGTTGTGTGAAGGGCCTAAAATCTGTGTTGAGCTGCCTGCTGTTCTCTGCCTGTAATATACAATTTTTTTTTGCAGCTGCTCTCATGTACAATATGTGCCCACTCCCCGTTATTCTGCATTCCTGTTGATTGTATGAATGTACTTCACACCAAGCCACAACTTCCACCACAGCACACACGAGTCCTCCCTGGCTGGTGCTTGTGTTGCGTTTTGCTTGACGCAGTGGGGAAACCTTTTCTGTGCAGCACAAGCAACAGAAAAGAATGGATTTCAGAGCGCAGCGCATGGCCCTTCTTATGTGAAAGAGCATCATAGGAAACCAGAGTGCTCAGACAGAACCCATACAAACATGGGGAGAACATGCAAACTCCGCGCAGAAAGCAGGGCAGTAGATTCAAACCCAGGAGCTTCTTGCTGTGAAGCAACAGTGCTAACCGCTGCACTGTGCTGCCAAACAAAAAAATATTAAACTAAATCAACAAGTGAAAAACAGTGTGCACAGTGTGTATATTGCTTTATCTTTCACTTGACACTCATCTCTTTTTAAACTTGGGGAAGCACGGAGTTACATGCACTTAGCCGGACTTGCTCCCAAGGCACACAACAGCGAGGCTCAGATTGCAACCCACGTAGAGAGAGTGGGACTTCATTCTCTGGTGAGCTCTTATCCCACAATGCAATTCATAGTCATAGCCACATTTACTCACCACAATTCATATAGAAAATTCAATACTACAAAAGCTATATCTGTTCAATTCAATATATACTTAAAAAAAACCGAATGATTTTTCGTGAAGCTGTTTAAAGGACAAATATTTGAAAAATCTAGTCAAGTAGCTGGAACGAAGTAATGGTGGCATGTCTCTGCCTATCTCTGCAAATGATGCATTTCAGTGTTTATGAGTGTTCAGCTGGGTGATTTAACAGGAGCATCCTCTGTTACGCGGTATGGCGGCCCCCTTCCCTCTGTCTTTCTCGCTCTCTCAAAAAAGCACACGCACATATTCACAAACACACTTTACTAGCTAGTTGTCCTTGCTGTGCCTCATAAAGGCAGACTGAGGATAGTTTCAGGCAATAAAAAACAGCCTGTGAAATCGCATTGCATGTGAAGTCACAACAGATGGCTACTACCGCTATGTCCTCACAGAATATCACACAGGAAAGGACACCATAAAGATGAGCTGCACATACTGCTGCTCATCTACGCTTCCCCTGAAAGAGGACATGAGATCTTGTTAAAGACAAGGTTGCATATTTAAAGCTGTACTCAACAGCTGCTTATTGTGCTGTAAGTGAAATACTAGAATAACATGGGGGGAAAAAACCCCCCAAACCAACGATGAGACCCAGTAGGGGGCAGAATTAGTCCAGAAGAAAATAACAAGGAAAAGGAAATGGGAAGAGGAATGGGTGGAAAAATGTACCTGGCTACATAACAAGGTGTTCTTAAGCAAGGCAGGAATGTCACATGCTATACTACACCACACTGGCACGATTAGAAGACCTATGGCTGCTATAGATGGAGTGTGTGCAGCTTTTATCTCCATGGTAACGCTGCAAGTTTTTCTTCAGCCCTTTTAAAAGCAACTGCAACATAAATATCTCCTAATGAAGATGTGGGTGGGGGGGTGGGGGGGATAGATGCTGTCTGTATTGTTCAGTGGATCAGCGGCTTAATTGTTACTCTGGAGGGCTGTGCCAAAAAGAAATGCAAAAAAAAGCAGGGAATGGAGAAGACAAGGGACGGGTGAAATGGCACAACAAACCCACTTCACTTAATTATCTTAAGTGAATTAGCCCAGTCATCGCTGCTCCGTAGTTGAATATGCACTGGCCAAATAATGGTTGTGGAGACGATGAAAGCACCTTAATGGCCCTGTTGGTTTTCAAGTGGCTCTGCCTTTCAACAGCCTCTGCATGGCCACAGAAGGAAGATAGCACTTAAACCCTCTGACTAAATAGCCATATTGGATGGATTTTTTCCCAGGCAAAACGAAGAAACCACAGTTCTTTACATATGTGCAAATCACACTGAGTGATATCTTGACATATCATTAACAAATTTTATTTCATTAAAGTGGTTGAGAAATGGATGGATGGATGGAGACATGAACTGAAATGGAAGAAGTAGAATATAAAATAAACAAATAAAGATGTTTTTATTTTCCAGTGTTGACAATTTCCAAGGGAATGGTTTGGACTTTAATCACCACAACACTGTTTTGCCAGTTACAGAACCATCAGATATAGACTATTTCTTTCATAGAAAGGCAGAATTACCACTACACATGTAGTCCATTCTTCTCGTGATTTGCTTTTACAGGCCTGTCATGTAAAAAAAAAAGATGTCAAACACAAAAACAATCTCAGCAAGCAATAGCAGATGGCAATTGCAGGATAATATAGGTGAAAAGAGCCACTAACAGATGTAGTTTTAGATGTAAAAAAGAAAAATTAGGCTGAACTCTGTCATACCAAGAAGAAGCTGTAATGGACGAGATTAGGTCTTCCATCTGAAAGGTTGACGGGAAAAGATGTTCTTTTACAGGTACGATTCTTAGATTGAATGTCAGAACTCTTGGGGATAAAGGTGAAAACCAGAGGGACTTTGCAAACATCCTTTTTTTCCTTTTGGTAAAAGACCTCCATTACCCATTACTACCTGTATTTGATGACTATATTTCATATTATCTTCCCATTTCTCAGGTCAGTCAGTCTCAGGCAGCTTAAAACAAGGTAGAAAGTCAAAGATATAACTCAGATAGATAGATAATATATAATTATCTATCTATAGATAGATAGATTATTATCTAGATATAGATAATAATTATAGATAATACAAAGATTCAAGCTCAGGTCCTCTACCAGAGGCCTGGGAGCTTGATGGTCCTGCGCAGTATCTTTGCTGTTTCCAAGGACTGCACTCTTTTGGTCAGAGATCTCGGATGTTGTTCCTGGGATCTGCTGGAGCCGCTTGCCTAGCTTCGGGGTCACTGCACCGAGTGCTCCATTTACCATTGGGACCACTGTTGCCTCACCCTCCACATCTTGTGGAGGACGTGTGTGTGTTTATGTGTGTATGTGTGTATATTTTATACTTACTAAAAGTCCAAAGACTAAGTGAAGCAGAGGACATTAAAATGAGTTTCTGATTTTCTTTTATTAAGCAGCCATGAGCCATTCGTTGTGTGCATTGATGGCTTGTGAGTGACAGCAGGGAGATTGAGACAAGGGCACAAATAACCGGAGAACCTGGTTTAGTACACTTGCTTTAATGAAATATTTGTACTCCCAGTTCACATTGTCTGTTTCATTACTGTTCTCAAGGTCTCTTACACAATGTCATCACCAACATCTCTTGTTTGTTTTTCTTTTCCAGTCTCTACATGTCTTGTAGTTCAGCTGCATGCATGTGTATGTGTATGCATCTGCAAGATATTACAGTGGATACTGTAATGTATTACTCACCGTGTTAGAATATGGAGCTGAAATAAGAACACTTCAAACCCCACATGAAAAAAAGTGCAAGGTAAACGAACAAACAAAAGAGAGATTTTTTCATTTGGATCAGAAGGCAAAGAGCTCTTGCACCTCAACCATGCTTAGATTAGCTTTTGTTTTATTGTCAACTACACTTCAGTCCACATTTGAAAAGTTTCATCACCTGAAAAATGTGTCCAAACTTGGGCTGAAGGACACGTGAAAAACTGCCAAGGTACTAAAAAGCCCATCTGCAGTAGGACACCTTACAATAGGTGTAACCAAGACCACACATGCATGTACAGCCTTGCAACCGGGGTTTTAAAAAGTGTACCACCACCTTCAGAAGCAAGCAACAATATCAATCAGTAGTGTAATCTTTATACTTACTCTGTCGCTCTTTCTGACTTTTATAGGGATGGGTATTGATAAGATTTTCACGATTCCGATTCCATTTTCGATTCTGTTTAACGATTCGATTCTTTATCGATTCTCTTATCGATTCTTTTTTAAAAAAAAAGGAGAACACTACGGTCTAATAGCTTAGAACTTTGTTTTATATCTTCTCTTTGAACAAGATAGAAATTTAGGAGTAACATGGCCTTACAAACCCAACAGTGAGATCTTAAGAGATCCACAGCCTACAGCTCTTCAATGGGGTGTCACTGGGCCCCCAGGAAAAAAAATTGTAAATGTAAAATAATAAAATAAATATTCTTCTGTAGCAATAACAAAGTATAACATAAATTATTCAGTAGCAATTACACAAGAATATCCAGTAATGTCCCTGCCTACAATTAAACACATTCACTTACTGAAAATCATCTGCTGTGGCAAATGGGTGCAAGCCTTTGACCACAAACTTAGTCACTGCTCGGTGACATTCGTCTATCCTGGCCTGAAAGGAGACGCTACCGGTAGACTGCAGCGAGAACTGCCAGCATCTGAGCCAGACTCTGTCTCTCTCTCTCATCATGGTCACCTAAACGCACAGTAATGGCAGGTTTTGTAATAAGGCAGATCGCGCTAACATAATATGCACTGTTAGTTGATTATTTACCTGCCGCATTAACGGGAGAGGACGTGCAAACGTTACCGCTGCTGCTGGGTTGAGATTCACGAGTCCGGAGCGGAATTAAAAACACGACATTCATTTAAGGTTATCGCGTGTTTTGTGAGCAAATGCTTTTGCATATTCGTAGTGTTTCCTTCCTTAAATGAAATATCTACTTTACAAGTATTGCAAGTTGCCCTGTTGTCATCCGTTCTCGTAAAGTATAACCAAAGTTTTGAGCGTTTGAGCCGCTTACGCGCCATGTTTCCTGCCAGGTAAATGACGCTCCGCAACGTGGTGACGTCATTCGGGGCGACTGGAATCGATAAGGGAATCGTTTGCAAAAATGGCAAACAATTCCAAGGAATTGAAACAGTGGGAACCGGTTCTCAACAAGAACCGGTTTTCGATACCCATCCCTAGACTTTTATGACATGAATTTGAAATGAACAAAATGAGCGCAACCTATTTTTTTTTTCATTTAACTTTATTATTTGTATTTTCAGCAGCAGACTACAACCACAGAAAAGAATAAGAGCCCTGACACTGATTAAACACTCAGTTTGTATGATGTCAAAACTTTTGAAAAATGACCCTGGCCTCCTAGCTTCTGCTTTTATTCTGTGACAAGGGCTCCTTTTTAAACTCGAAAACTCGGAACTGTGACAAACTCCGTCTTATTTATTAGATACTCTGCTCTTCTTCACTTCTCAAGTAGCTCTTTTGATGTCATCTGTCAATCAGACTCCTCCTTGTTAAAGAGAGGCCATCAGCAATGAAATGAGACCAGGTTTATCATTTTTAATGCGTTGATTGAGTGGATTGCAAACATCGGTTTGCAAATACTGGATTTATGCAATAAATGAAACCATTATTTAAGTAGCTATAACCATAAAGCTGTGGTGTGGATATACTTGTTTTCATAGCTAGTTTAATCTCAATAAATGTTGACCTATTAGGTAGCAAATTCTCTTAACTGTGTAAGTTACATCACAGGATTAAGAACATACTCAGATGACCCCAAACAAAAACAATACTGCACTGTATCCTTGTCCATCTTTATGCGGTTATACAGAGATTCTGGTGGTTTCTTGGAAAGCTCAGAATCCAAAAACAGACAACATAGAACTGAACCGTCAGCTGACACACAAAGAAGGAATCCATGACAGAGCATAAGAGGAACAAGATAAGTCTGTGGCAGGATCATCAGGGTTAATATGATCTAGAATTACCAAGTGCAACTGAGAGAGTCTGAGCGTCACTACTACACGAGTGGACAGAACAATCTGGCGGAGAACGGGAGGATGAGCTGGTGCTTAGAAGCAGGAGACTGATTGCAGGTGTGTAAGCTGGCACAGAGCAGGAACTAGGAGAAGGCCACAAATGTGCTAAACTGAAAATAGAAGGTGAAGAGGGAGAGAGAGAGAGAGAGAGCACACAAAAAAATACATGCCCAAAAATGGCCTAAAATTTTATTACATGTAAATTTTCCATGTATATGGAAGGTAACATTTTACATTTGATTAAATTCACTTGATTGCTATAAATTCAGTTTATAGCACATTTTCCTTAATGACTAATTATTTTAACACATAAGCCTTTGATGTCATATATTTCAGTTGGATTTTACTCAAAATCATTGCTTCATGTTCACGAGATCTATTAATCATTATTCGAGTGCAGATAAAGCAGGCTGATGCTGGATTACATGAGGGACTGTGACAATGTTGGTCCACATTTTTTACAATACAGGCTGTGATTTATGAGAGATTTATGTTTGTTGTTTCTATTAATAGACAATATCTGCTAAACCTAACTAGAATTTGAGTTTGTACATTTTAGTTCAAATAAACTCTTTGCTTAGGCTGCTGCCCCCGCGACCCGGTCTCGGATAAAGCGGATGAAGATGGATGGATGGATGGATAGATGGATAAAGTCAAACTAAAGTGAAAACTAAATGTCACGCTGGACGGAGGCCAGCAACTTGAACAGAACCCAAGTGCAGACACACAGAGCGGAGGCAAGAGAGCGTTTTAACACAATTTATTGGTGAATATATAATATAGGTGAAAACACAAGGACGTGGCAAACTGTGGTGTGGAAACGTAGCCGTGGAACTATTAGAGTGGCATGAACGTGAGGACAACTGGATCTAGGCAGGTAAGTATTGGTCACACTGGAGAGAGAGGAGAGCGGAGTTAGAGCTGGGTTAAAGGATTACCAGAAAGGGTAAGTATAACAGTTTTTCCAGCTTACTTGCAGGAGGTGAAGGTGTGGTATTGAGGGGGAGGTGAGGCAATTCCTCGGAGTTAGAAAAAGGTGAAATGGCTGACCTGGGGTTCGTTGGATCCAAAGTGGTGAGTGAGCAGGAGGGCAGGCAGGTGAGGTTTGGAGACATTTCCCAGTGAGGTGGAAAGGAGCTGAGATCCAAGTGGTGAGCAGCAGTCAACACTGGAGAATAGGTCCTGAAGCACAAGAAACAGCGTGAGTCAATCTACTTGAGAATAGCAGCATGAACATCAGAGCCGGTTACCAACATCAGGTAGCTGACGAACTCGCACACTGAAAAAAAGGCACTGGCCATCTCTTGGATTTATGTAAGCATCTTGCATGTATTTAACACAATTGCCTCATGTTTTAAAGATAAATGTAACCATATAGTGTAAAAACTACATGATATGCTGAAAGGGTGTATTAAATTGTTCATATCATGTTCAGGTGAAGTAAGTCAATAAGATAGCAACATTAAATCTCGTGAAACCACGCGTGATTTCATCTCGCGGGCTTTGGATCGTGGTTCAAAAAAGGCATCCATCTCAGTCAAGTCGAGCAGCCAACTCTACTTTTTTGGTATGTCTTGATTTTTTGAATTAATATTTACCATATTTCAGCCAAATGTAGTTAAACGTCTAGAGTGTCGCCATGTAACATGCTAAAAATGACCCGTTAGCTTATTTGCTGTTTTATCTGTTGTCAAAGAATTGGCGCTTTTTCATTTGAATTTGTCTTTGGCACAAGAGCCGTTATATCACATTAAACCTAATTATGAGGCAGTCATAACATAATTTGGTTTTCTGTGTGAATAGATTTGTCAACTGACTCTTCAGTTACATTGTGTATTTACTGCACCGTGGTGTTAGTGAGATTTTGGACATTGAACAGCTTTAGCTAATATCATTAGCGGCATTATGCTAGCTTACATCCCTACCCCTCCTGCCCTCACCTGCTGTCCTTTTGTTTTTGTTTTTTTTGCTTCACATTGACCTCTATTCTGCATTTCACCAGGAGTCAGCTGATGGATTGTGGGTTCAAGGTGTTATGGTAAGAAAGTATATTCTATTTTCGCTTAAGGTTTCTGTAACTTAATTATAATAGGTTTTGTATAATTATTAGGTGCATGCATACACAAATAGACCACCCTATTAATACATCTGAGAAATCCAAAATCTGCCATAGGTTTAACTTATACCTGTATGTATTGTCAGAAAGGTGATTACTGGACTCACATTAATGCACACTTGAACTAAAATGAGGTTGTAACTTGTGGGTTGTTGGGTTGCAAATCAGAAACAAACATCTTTGGATTTTTTTAATCCCATAAGATCTGGAAACACAGTTTTTATTCAATAAAACATTACTGATTAACCATGCACAGTGCCTGCTGTTATTTCAAAAATAATTTTATGTCATTTCAGATAAAATGCAGTATTCCAGTGCATCCCAAACATGCCTTTACAGTCAAGGTTTCTGACGGAGCTGAGTTTCTCTCTGACAGTCTGCTGAAAGTGTTTGCAAAGTGATCGGGGGAACAGGGCACAAAGCTAAAGGATGTAGCTGCCATGATGACAGTAAGAACTTTAAAATTCTTTAACTACAAAGTGTATATGTATAGCATTAGGTCAGTAAAAGAATTTTATGCTGCATCCATTGAAACAGTCAACTATTACCTGTGAGTACTGATTCCACTGAAAGGATGCCATAATTTTCATCATGCATTTACTGGCCCACTGAGAAAAAATTGTCTTTTTTTAAAAATATATGTTCTGGAAACTATATATCCATAAAGTTGATGTCAAACAGGAACTTTTGATGTTGCTTTGTAGATGCTGGTGTTGCATGTTGACTGGTTTAAAAAGTCAAGAGTTTTTGTCTGGGATCATTTTCTTCTGTGCTATTGAAAAGTTCACAAATCTCTGTTTTCTTTGTTATAACACTTTAGGATGACATTAATGCTCAAAGGGAGTCCCTCATCAAAGTGCTCCGCATCTGTGTGAAAGACAATTGCAACATCTTGGTGCAGGAGTTCATGGTGAGTGTTTTATGAGTAGATTGTGGCTTTGCAACATTTAAAAATGCATTTAGTTATCCACTTGATCCTCATTGGACTGGTTAGGACCAGTAGTCCTCTTTAATAATTTGAAGTTCACATGAGGCCTGGTAGTGAACTCGGCCGCCGGCCCTTGAGGCCCCACCCCCACCCCTGTATTAGGGCTCATATCAGTGTGAAAAAACTTTAAATTTGTCATTCTAGTGAACAAAGGAAAATCCCACCAATATTTACATTAGCTTTTGTTTGAAAAAAAAAATGACCAACTGACCAACAGCTAACCAAATTGTGGGGCTGAAAGTCTAAATTCTAACATCTTCTGAGTGACATAACCTGGATTTCTGATGGGCCGGTGTCTTTCTAACAAAAACTAATGTAAAGCATTTGAAATTATTATGTTTTTCACTCTCTCTTAGAAACTCTGTTAGACCATGAATGGCAGCATGGCAGGCCACTCTTTGGCTATAGCTATTTACTATGTTGCTTTCATTGGTTTAAATTACTCTAACATTAGAACTGGTAGATTCAAAAGAGAGTTTAAAAAGGAATCTTAAAAAAATGTTTTGTGTTTAACCAGGACTTGACTGAGGCCACTGCACAGATTGAGAAAACCACAATGAACATCTGTCTCCAGAGGATGCGCCAGGCAATGACTTTTCTGATGTTGGCATCATCATCAAGGGTATAGTAGTTCTTCAAGATCTGGATAACGTGACCTTTGCAGTAGCCATGCTGTTTGGACCTTTTTTATTCCTTCAATATGAGTTACCCATCACAGCTCTGCTACACTTTTGAGGTGATTCAAAGGGTGGTAATGGAGTTGGATGCAACTCAGCTCTCAAGAAAAGCTCACAACTAAGACAAAACTGCTCCTGCAAGGAAAGCTCACTGTTATGCATGCAAGGTGATCAGCTCTAGGTGAGAGGACATTTAAATCTCACACTTGTTCTGCTGCATTTTTGGAACAGATCGCAGGGTTCATTTTTATATACTCTGCAACTGCCATGAGGATGAGCCGTTTTTTTTGTTGTTGTTTGTTTTTCCTTTTGCTCTGTACAAGTTCTCTGTTTGTCTGTTTGGCAGCATTTTTAAATTTCTCTTTGTATTTTTTCTTTCTTTTACTAGTGAAGAGATGTAGCGTGAACAGTTATACAGTCTAAATATCCCATATGGGTTGTGTGAAATGGTATTTTCAGTTTCATTCAGTTGAAGTAAAGAACGTTGAATATTTCTAAGTGTGCTGTTTTGAACCAAGATGTCACAGTATGATCAGTGCTGTAATTTTTGACAGTCACTGTATCAATGTTATTTTTCAGTCTCTTGAATAAAGTTTTTGACCTGCAAGTGCTAATTTCTTTAGTTATTGGGGTAAAATGGGTAATGTTAATAGGAAGGTGTTTGCCAATTCAGTAACCTAATTTAATGTTAATGGAAACTAACATTACCTCAAATTGTTTAGTTATAATTGTTGTTTAACTGAATCTTGACGTCAGAGGCCTTAAATAGAATGTTTTGTATTGTCCTGTAACATTTTTCAAAAGAAACAGTCTAATTTCTTTGCTGTGATTGATTCCAGAGAACACGGAAGAACTGACATTATTTTAACTGTTGATTTATATAGATTCAGTGGAGGAGTAATGTCAGTTTAATTCTTTACCTACTGTCAATGCAGTGAAATTAGACATTTTGTTTTGAAAGGTTACTGGTGGATGCCAGCAACCATCTTGGAAGAGAACAATACAATCTGTTATAAGGCCTTCATTTGAAAATTGTGTATTTGAAACTAGAATATAATAGCAAAATGTAATTTGAAGATAACATGTAGTATTTAAGTGACCAAGTAGTATTGGGTAAAAGTTATTGAATGGTGTTGGGATAAAGTGAAAAAATTGTGAAGGATTAAAATATTCCAAGAGCTCAAATTACTTCATCAAAACATGTTTAAGTCACATTTTATCAACACAAATTGCGCAGGTTTATTGAACATGAATAAATTGTGTTAATTTAACTCAATTGTTTAAGTTGCTGCCAAAGCAAAACATCTGTGTGCAACAAATGTCCACCATTGAATTAAGTAAATCCAACAACATATTTTTTTCAGTGCAGGGAGGAGATGACAGCGCAGAGCTTAAATCCCCTTTGGCCTGATTGCCCCAATTAGCTCCAGATGTGTGAAGCTGAGGAAGTCCCGCCCACGGGCGGAGCCAAGGGTGCTCTGGCACTGATGGAAATTCCCAGCTGCTCACCCAGACCATGACACTAAACTAAACTGCAGTAATGAAGAAAACAAAAGTAAGTCTACAAATACTATTAAAATGAATGTTACTACATAGCCACTTTAAGGAACTAAATAGCAAATGAAATAAAATAAAACCTGTGATAAAAAGCTTAAGCTCACGTCCTCTACCAGAGTTTGAGAGTTGGACACAGTATCTTCACTGTTTCTAGGACTGTGCTTTTCTGGAGACCTGTGATGCCGTGCCTGGAATCTGGTGGAGCCACTCTTCCAGCTTGGGGGTTACAGCTCCTAATTCCTGGCACCACTGGGACCACTTTGGACAGTTTCTGCGCCAGTTGTTTCTTCAGTCCGTAGGACTTCCTTATGTCCTTGTCCTCCTTCCACTCATGTTACTCTGCACTGGAATTGCCACATCTATCACAACTGTCTTCTGCTCCTCTCGACCACCACTATGTCTGGTTGGTTTTTCAAACAGCTGCTTGTCTGTCTGGAACCTTCAGTCCCACAGGACCTAATGTCTCCCATTGGGATTTGGGGAGTTCTAGTCCATATGCGGCAAAGATATTCCTGCGCACTTTCCCAGCCACTTGGTTGTGCTTGCCTCCTACATCCTGCTGCTATCTGGTGGATAGTCTCTGAGGCACCTTTGCACAACCTGCAACTTGGGTACTGCCTCTATGGATCTGGTGCCTACATCCTGCTCTTATGATGCCACGACCAGAGCCTCTGTGCTGTTCTTTAGGTCAGCCTTTTCTTGCCACCAGTAGGATTTCTTGATGTCAGCAACCTTTTCTACCTATCAATGGTGCATACCATGTAGGGGCTTGGTCTTCCATGACAGTTTCTCCTCCTGTTCCTCATCACCGTCTGTCTTCAGCTCCCTGAGGCACTCTTGGGGCTGCTCCTTCCACGGGGCTGCCTTCCTAATGTATTTGTGGATGCTCCGTGTTTCCTCCAGGACTGTGGCTCTGACACTCACAAATCCTCACCCTTCCTCTTTCTGTTGCTCATAGAGCTTCAGGGTGTTCGAGTTTGGGTGGAGTTCTCCCGTTAATAGAATTAACCCTTTTATGTAAAGCTGATCCCATTACATCTTACTATTTACCCCCAGTAAGCACCATATGATCTAGCTATATTGGAGCAAAGAGGTTTCAAGTTCCCCCAGTCCTCCAAAACCCTTTGGTGAGAAAAATCTTTTCAGCTGTAGAAACTTATTACATTGAGCTGCAAGACAAACACTGTTATATATGCCAACAGAAACATTTGAGAGCTTTCTCCACTCATATGTACACATATGCCCGCACACACTCAAACACACAAACCAGAGTCTGCCTTCACTGGGCTGTTTCTGCCTGTTGGGATTCAATTAAAGTAACTTAAATGATACTGGGATGACTGCTTCATATCCTAACAGGCTGAGCTTACACATGTCCTCTTCTTCCCTGCTATATTTCATTAATAGCACATTGCCTTAAGAGGGAGACTGGAGTGGAACAAAGGGTTGGATAGAAGAAAACAGAAAGTGGGGAGGCAAAGGAGAAAAAAAAAGTGACGAGGATGATTAGCTGGCTCCTAAACAAAAACAAAAATACTTGCAGTAAACATGATTTGTTGATTGGTTACTGTGCGACCTGATCTGCCTGAAGGCTACTATTGTCATCGTGGTTGTAAAAATGCAGATAAAAGGAGGGATCTCAAACGCACACTGCATACATGCAACATTTAAAGATGTCTCGTGTCCTCTTTCAGTTTCAGACACACCTATTTCTAATACAACATTGCAAAATAGCTCTGGGTATTAAAGTGTAAAGTGGATTAAGCTGTTAATAGTGTTGGAGATATAAAAATCTCTTGCACCCTCCACAGCATTAATTACAATATATCACTGCCTCCACATCACTGCAACTTTCTTTTCTTTTTTTTAAAGTAGCGAACAGAGATTTCTGTTATTGCAGCACCCTGGAGAAGGTGAGCGTTTCTTCATTTAAAACCAGACTATCTCTCTGTTAGTGAAGGACAAGACCAGAGAGATGAGATGAAGGCATAAAAAGGAAGACAGTTTTATAACAACACTGCTACTTATCTCCCTCATCTCTCTTTCCCTCCTTTTCCTCGCTTTCACCCTCCCTCGATTCCCCTGGTTGCTTTGTAATGAAGTTATCCCAAAGCAGAGATCTGAGCTCAAGCTATCTTCGACAGAAAAGGGATAGAGGGAGCCACGGAATCACAGAGAAGAACTATCAAAGACAACAGTGAGGAAAAAAAGAAGCCTGGGAAGAAATGAAGGCGATGGATAATAAGGGAGAAGAGAGTGATGGAAGCAGAGATGTAAGAATGTGCAAGAATTGAAAAGATGCACTTTAGATGCCTGGATGTAATCACTGTGACATATTCAATAATCTGCTGCATTTATTAACTAAAACTATCCATTGCATTACCGAGAAAGTAGAACTCTACACAATTATCAGCATTAATATAAGAAGTTTTTCAATATTCTGTGCCTACTACTGCATAGGGTTAGGATACCCCTTTCTTTGACCTAATTATGGGGAAAGAATAGCTTGTATCGCTGAGGGTTGACTGCTATACTTCTAACATTTAGCAAACAGCAAACATTTAGAAGAACTCCAGCATTCAGGAGTAAATATGTGTTTTGAGTTTGTCACAATAAAACTGGGAGCTATATTTTCACAATAAAAAAAGTTTATGAAATTAGGTTTCAATATCATAAAAAAATGACCAGCCTTCTCTGCTGCAAAATGATGGGGCATTTCTGCTGAATGAAAACTCAGCTCATTTTGTTTTAACCCAACCACACGGGTTATCGGTGTACGACATGCACTGTGGAAAAATTATATTATTGTCACTTAGCAGCTGTTTCTCTGGTACAGTCAGATGAGAATATTTTCTATTTGTGATGTAATTTCCTACAGCATGACTGGAAGAGTCCATTAAACAGCCAACATTTGAAAGATCAAATGCTAACATAACTGCAAATTCTCCTTCTATACATAATAATTTCTGCTAATATTGTAGCTTTACTGAGGCACGTAAGAAGCAGTTGTTGTGGACTAAGTTATGAACTACACATTGGCGACTTACCCTTACTTAGCCTGCGTACTGCCGTCAAGGACAGTGTACACTGTAATTCAGAGGCTTAGTAAATATCACTATAAATATAAGTTAGATGAGCCTGATAAAATCTATGAATATCCTTTTAGTAATTATTTGAGTTTGATGAGTTTAAATGAATGTCTAAAATGTTAACGTATGTGTTTGTGTTAAATTAAGGTATTTATTTACATTTATCTCAGACAAAAAAATTCAGTGTGTTGTTCACAGAATACCTTCTTTGCATGTACTTAATATTTTTGTTTAAAATTCATTTCAAATTCAAAATATTTGAGAAATAGGTATCTATACTCATCAGTATCTTGTACTAAAATCATTAATTATTCAAATCGGTATTGTTTATTGTCAGCAACTAAAACTGAAAAGTGTAAGTAAAACACAATAACGTAGAGTAATTGACTACCATGAGCCTTTTTCATTGTTTTGTTCATTTAGTTTTTTATACTCTGAGCTTTTGTGTTTGCTCTCCTGGTTTGCCATTGATCCTTTAAGTATGTAAGGCTTTGAGCTAAAAGGGAAACAGAAACATTTGATGAAAATTCCAAATGAAAATTTAATTTTCATTTGGAATTTTCATCAAATGTTTCTGTGTTTCTGACCACATGTTAAAAATGTTTAACATGTGGTCATTTTTCATACATGTATTATGAAACACACAACTACATATTAGTTAGTTTGTTTTTTTAGACTTAGACTACCAGTGAAATACTATAACTGGTGGTGGTCAGAGGGCCTGGTGGCGCCAGTGTCCGGCAGCCTCGCCTCTATCAGTGCACCCCAGGGCAGCTGTGGCTGCAATGTAGCTTGCCATCACCAGTGTGTGAATGTGTGTGTATGTGAATGACTGAATGATCCTGAATGTGTGTTTTGGGGTCCAAAGGCACTAAGTAAAGCGCTATACAACGCCAGGCCATTTACCATATTTAATACTAAGTACAATTTTGATTACGTTCAGTTTACAATATTAAGTAAATGGAACAAAATCTTGAATTAACTGACCATCTATATTTCAGTTACATTAATCAAGCATGTCAGTGTTATTTACTCAGTTTTTTCATGTTTGTGTAACAACTAAAATTATTAATTTCAACTTAAAATGTTTAAGCTTTAGTTATTCAATTGATCAAGTATATTGAACAGATTTGACTGGTTTCCAATCTACTCAATATTTTTAAGTGTAAAAGTGTTGCCTCAAAATAAGTAAATGTCAGTTTTAATTTTTAGAGTGTAGATGCGGCCCTCAATCCTACAATAGGGTTGCTCATAAATTTAATGCATCTCTTCTTAAGATGAAGAGATTTCACTAAGGAGACCAAGCTGTTCTGCATCAGTTTAATGCTAAAACAATAGCTATCATCCTAACTGCTGGCTGTAAAAACAATAGATTGCCAGTTGTAACTCTTTGCAGACTTTAAAGGTAACTATACATTATTATCATAGGAATTAATCAGATGTAGTCAAGTCTTTTCACAACTGTAGACCTTTTAATTTACACACGATGCAGGAAAAGTGGACAGTAAAGTTATTTTTTCTGCACTCAGTAGCACGTAAATGAATCAGAACGGTAGCAATATTGAAATGTATTTACTTTGTATTATCAAACATTAAACAAAAGCATAACTAGAGTAGTTAAAAGCTTTTAAGAACCCAGCCTTTCATTTCTACATCTTTTCACTTTATTACCTGAGATGATGCTGTCCAAATCAAATCCCAACAAGCGGCAGAAAACTGTGAGCACCCTTAATAAATGTATGAAATGTAAAATATGCAGAATATATTTGTGGATATGGAGAGGTAATGCAGAGTTAATGTCCTTCTCCACCCACTACTGAGCTATACATAATCAAGGTTTATTCCTTTAGACAGCCTGAAACCTGGTGGTATCTTTTTGCCATAGGTTGGTAATAGGGTGGTTGAGGTGCTGGCTAATGAGGAGGAAACCCAAACTCACACATTAATCTAAATTCTCAGGAGGTGTACATGGGATGACAGTCATATGGTTACCAAATTGCTGCGTGTACTTCACAACTTGTCTCAAATTTTTTACCTGAGGGGCTTTAAGTAACTGCCAAAGTTGACACTCTGGAGAAACTGACTCAGTAACTGACTTTGTCCAAGTGGTGCTTTGCTACCCCTGCGTATCACCAAGGGAAGATCCATGAGGGGAATGTAATCAGTAGTGAACCTGACCTTGTTAAGTAGGACACTCAAGGAACTCTCCGGGGGTATTCATGTGTCAATGTCTACTGTAGCTTTTATAATATCTCCCTTTTTTTTGCTCACTTGCTCCTCAACGCCTTTTTACTTCTCATTAGCAAAATTTTGGTCACCATTAAATGAAGTACTGCACAAGCTACAGAAAAATTGTGGAACAAGCGCTCACTAAATCACATCAATATCACATTACCTGATTTATAAAAACTCCGTTCCTCACTTTTATTTTTATTTCAACACTGGCTAAGCTTGAAATAATACCCAATCTCCATTTATTGAGGGCAGCCCTGTGGTCATATACCTTGCTTCTTCATTTCCTTAATTTTGTGTTTATTTTTCTCTTACACCTTATAGTCTCTTTCTTTTCTCCCAGGCTGACACTAAATCACTTACAATGCTAATTTTCCAGCAAAGTAAAAGTACATATGAGGATGCTGTTTAGAAATAGCATGCACAAAGCACAGTTTCATGCATATACAGATGTTGGTGCCTGTAAGGCAGGATACAACTTATCTGCTGCTTTTCATAAGGGGGAAAAGAATATCACACACACACACATAGAAAAACAAATGGTGTGAACAGGCAGAAGTGATTAAAGTATCTCTAATTACAGTCTAAAAATGGTGCTTTGCTATGCCACAAAGCTGTTTTACTATTAATGCTGAAGAAGCAAGTTCTGCCCCGAGGTGTTTGATTCCCTCTCTCTTTATGTTTGCCTTCAAAATGTAATGAAAGAAAACATTTGTACACACAGTTTTTTTAGGCAACACTATGCAATTACTGCTAATGCAGCCTTGTATCTAACAATAATAGCAAAACCTTATTTCAACATAAAACGTCAGAAGTCAAAATCTAAGGGGGCAGCTCCCTTGAAATTTATCACTTCTTCACAAAACAAGGACATTTTTGGAGGGAAATTAAAGTCAGAAGGCTGTAGTTAAAATGAAAACTCCCAAAAAACTGATGAAACACCAACCCTGCATTGTGTTACCTTTTATTTCTAATTGTGTTTGACACAAAGAAAGTCTTTTATTTGAACATGAAGGTTCCAAGCCTATGCGGACTGTCCAAACAATAGCAAACAATCATGCGCGAAAATACCTACTGCTCAAACCACCTTTGCCTGAGAAACAAAACTAGCTATGGGGATGGAGAGAAAAGTAAGAGTGTAGAAAGGCAGAATCACTGTGTTACTATTCTGTCTCTTTAAGGTGGTTACTGCATTTAGAAAGCGCCAAGGCTTTACAAGACTCAAGGTTGCTACAGTGACAATGGGTGGTGATTGATCGAAATAGCTGTTCTAAATTGTATAATGAGTGTGAGGTGATGGGATCATGACCATGGTAAAGAGACCAGACAGCGCTTGATTTTCCACTGTGGGAGCTTATCACTTAAAGTCATATCATCTGCTGTAGCGACAAAACCCGTCCGCTCACATCAAATCACTCAAACTGATGGAGACAAGAAGCAGATTGACAGGCAGACGCGCAAGCACGCAGCTACACCCACTCACACGCGCGCAAACAAAGAGCACAAACTGTGCATTTGTGTAAATATAAGGTGACTAATCAGCACAGTTGCTAATAGCTATCCCAATATAAAACACAGTGACACTGTGTCATGTGATTAACACGATATTTTTATGTTTATGTATCATCTCTATGACCCTGTAAGTCTCTTACAAGGAAAAAGAAAGATTATGTGTAGGTGGAATCACAATTGGTAAGAAGAGGTGGGGAAATGGTTATGATTCGTTGTATCATTATACCGTTTGAGGCTGGAGAACGTTGTTGTAATCCTTCCTAAGAATCAGATGCAGAATGATTAAGAGATAAAAGTATGTGAATATCTTTTATGTTAGCAAGATAGGTGCGCACAAGAATATTTACATAATGGTTAAACATAGATGTAGAATTCGTCACACAGAAAAATAGCAAAAACTATAGGTTTTGACAGTTTGGTTGCAACCTGCACAAGTAGGCTTTGCTTTATATGTTATTGATAGTGACATAGCAATATGGTTGCGCATCAATTAACTTTATGAAGTAGCGTAACTTCTTTTACTTGTTCTGAACTTCTTCCATCTTTAACCAGGCAAACACAATGTTACATGCTCAAATGTTACATGCTACAGCTGTACACAGCAAATTCAAAAGTGTTAAATGTTTTGGTGTTAGTAGTCTTAGAGTTAATTTTACTCTAAGTAGAGTCACATTCTTTTAATGTAACTCTGAGGTGTAAAATGATAGTAGTTAAAATCGAGTGTTAAAAATGAGTGTTTCTATTTCAAATCTGGAGGTGTTACAATGGAAACATTAACTCTTGACCTCTTAACTCTGAACTCCTACAGGGGCTATGACACCAATAGAGTAAATTCACAGACTCCGCCCCCAGCACGGCTCCAATCGAAGCTGAAGTGAAGCCGTTTCAGAACATTTTGCTCTACATATTTGAGTTGTTTGCCATGCTTGGTAAGTCATGTTTTCAAAGATTGTTTCAATTATTGTTATTAGCTTTTACTTCTGTGGCTCTTTGGAGTTGAGACAAAGCTGTGTGAAAGGCATTAGCCATGTTGCTCGGTGATAGCATAATATTCTGTTTTAGCTAGCTGAAAGGTATTGTTTGTGGGCAAATACCACAGCCTTGAAAAAAAGCTTGCATGTGAATTTTCAGTCAAATTTCTTGGTCAAATACACTTAAAACAATGTCTAGAATGTGAAATGTTGGTATAATGGTGCTACTTGAAGCCTGAAAACGATCTCCCATAAAAAACGAGCAAACAGCAGTAGCAGATGTCCCGAGTCCCTACTGAGTTCTACGTTAGCACTTAGATCCCTCCAGAGTTTTGTGCACACGGTTTAGGTAAAAATGAAAAAGGTTGAGGTTTTACATTTAGTTCAGTATTACCTGTTGTCTGTGTCCTTGTCTTTTGGGAAAATACTTTACACAAGTAATCGCTCAAAAAGGATTCCTTTTTTTTTTTTTTTACTGTGCTGCAATTGATTTGTGCCATTAATTAGTGTCAACTAATTTTTATTCAATCTCCACAGAGGATATGCTTGTGAAGATGGATTAAGGGGGAGAGCAGAAGTGCGTTGAAGTTCCACAAAGTGATGAATGAAGGACATGCATATTGTATTTTGTATTTATTGAAATAAGTGATGAGAATGCTGTTATTTGCATTTACCAGCTCACCTATGTCAGACCTTTTGATAAACGAAATTCTAATGAAAGTGAGAACATGTACACTGTTACATCTTTCAGAAAATGTTTTGAAATTGTGGTGCACAGTTCAGAATAAATGTTTTTCAAAAACCATTGCGTCTTTTTAGTAAATGTTTATTTCCAAAAGAAATTTCTAGAAGTTCAGAACAGTAAAATTCCCGCTTTTTAGAATTAATTAGAAGATAACTCTTACGTAGTTAAACTAAAATACTCTTTGAGAGTTAATATATAAACTCTTAACACCAAGTGTTAAATTATCAACTCCAGAGAGATTTGGTGTTTAACACTAAATCAGAGTTAACATACCAACTCTCCAAAAAGAGTTAAATTAACACTCTCTGGTGTGGACCCATATAGACACTTTAAAAGTGTTGAAATCAAATCTGACAGTGTTAATTTGGACATGCTGGATTTGCTGTGTAACAAGTGAGAAAAGCAAGTCTACTTTAACTACTGAGTCAGAAAAAAAATACGTGAAATTGAGAATTAATCCTAATATTTTAAGACTCACATAAGTCCAAACATTTCCCAGATATTTCCCCTACAGCAGTTCATCGTGTTGTGCCGCTGACCTTCATTGTGTCAACAAAGCGAAGCTACTGCAGTGAAGGCTTGATGAGCTTTGAAGCTAATTCATATTTCCAGTGGATTAATTTCCACTGGAGCTTCTCTGTTGTTGTTTGAATGATTTATCCAGCTTCTTCTTAGTTAGCCCCAATATAGTCAGAGAAATGAATGATATAAATGCCCAGTACTGATTTGAAGAATTACCCTTAAATAAGATATTCTCCTTTTTACTGTCCACTCTTTTGGAAAATTGTCTTTTCTGTTAACAATATCTAAGAGTCAGTAAGAAATGAAGGCAGCTGACTATAGAGGAAGAGTGAGTGAGACAGTCAGATATCCAGAGTCGCTGATTGTAAAACAAAAATAGACAGAATAATAGAAAATAACCACAAATAAAAATGAATGGAAAATGCTTCGACAGGCAAAGATCTGCAGACAAAGATTGAGGGTTACAATGTAATAATGGCAGGCGAAGTAAGCCAGAGGATGGTGATGACAGAATTCTACGAGCATATGTGAGAAAACAGAGAGCGAAAGGAAGAGGAAGGAAACAGAGAGGCAACAAATGCATGAACAAGGCACCCTCCCTCCCTTGTCGGGTGAGACCAGTGTAAATGAGATCGACTCATTTCCAACACATAGACACAAGCACCCACCCCCATCTGTCTTTGACAAACATGCCCTCATACGCACATAAGCGCATGTGCGCACACAGCTACACACGCACACCAGCAACAGCAACCAGAGATGAAAGGAATCAATAGATTATAGCAGACATCTGAAGAGTCCAGTCTACTCCCGGGAGGATCAACCGTAATTGGTCCAGACAAACAGCCAAAGGACAACAACAATAACAAAGCCTCCACGCACACTGAATGCAGCAATTAATAAATCCGAACAGGAATAGCAAATTAAATGTATGAACAAATATTGACAGGGCTTTGAACACATCTCCATTATTCACAGCCTGTTGTTGTGGTCTGCCGGTTTCAGAGACTATTTTTGCATTGGCATTTGCATATCTAAATGAGTGAGCATCGCATCTTCATGGAGCCATGCTTGGTTTTGGTATGTGGTGTTTCTTTGCTTTTGCTGATTTGTAGCTTGTTAGCTAATAAACAATTCCAGGGTTTAGCTTTCAAATTCAACTGGAGGGTGCAGATGGAATAAAGAAAACAAAAAAAGAAAAGAAAACTGCCTCAGAATACTCGGTAGAGCTCTTGTTATGTCGGATTTGTAAGTCAGTGCTTATGAGTCTTTGTGTGTATTTGCCTCACCTTGGAAGAAGAAGAGATGGAATCCCTACTGTGCTCCTTTGGATCCAAGGTGGAAGAAATAAGCATCTGGCCCATCTAATTGATTTAGTCCATCAGCAGTGTTACTGGAGGCGTGACTGAGAACCACATCCAACAGCACAGTGATCGCTTTAAGGTTAGGTGGCTCAGTCAATCTCTTTAGATCTTCAATAGAGCCAAAACGACTGAATTAAGCAATGGGAGAGGAAAAACAGAGGTCCTGATGTGGGTGTATGTGAGGGTGTGTGTGCAAACATATGTGTTCTCTTTAATGACAGTGTTTGTGTCATTTGTGAAATGCAATTTTGAAACAAAAGACTTATTTTTGTACAACTTCATGCATGAATATGGGAAAAACAACTGAGGCCAAGGAAAGAAAGACATATCTGTAGTGGGCACATTAGACAGGGAGAAAGTTCTTTTTTAAAAATATATATCTAATATATATATATATTTTTTTTAACATAAGTCTTCAAACATCTCTCACCAGTAACTGTTTTTCATAGTAAAAAGCACACAAGCCAAGTTAAAAAGAAATGAAATCATTTAAGGGCATTGGGAACAAGGTGGAAGTGAAACAGAAATAGAAAAAAGATTTTATGTCTACAAAAAACAATCAAAACACACAAAAAAGTTAAAACAAGCATAATTACTGTGTGGCCACAGAGTTACTGTGTAATTCTGCTCAAGGCTGTACTTTGATATGACAATGCAGATTAGACTGTTCTACTTTTGGCCCTCTTAGCAAGACAGCTGTTAATACTGAAGGTAGCAGTGAGTCTCAGTTATTTGAATACTGACGTTAATAATTCTGTGAAAGAGGTTTTCACACATGCATACACAACGTTAGAGCATGACCATTTGGTCAAGGCAGTGAAATCTAAAAACAGACATTGATTAAAACACACCAAAGTGAGTCACATGGGACTTCTGTCCAATAAGAAATCTGGTATGGCCAGTTTGCCTCAGTCAAAAAATTACTGCCATCTTGTGGCTGGAGTTGGCTACTGCATCTCAGGAAGCTAGCTTGACTATAAACCTTAGTAATATGTAGTTTCTGTCATAATAACAGACATGCCTGTGTCCTGTTAACAAAGGATAATGCCTGTGAAGCTTAAAGGTCATCAGGTGTTCTTCATTTATGCGCTGTGGATAAATCTGCTCTCTTTGAAGGGAAATTGATGGGAAACCAACCTGCAAGGCAGGTAACTCCTGGCTCTGTTTTCACTTGCTCATTTACAATCTGTATGTTTTTATACACATGCACACACATGTACTGAAACAAAGTGGGACGAAGCAAGTAAAGATGAGAAAATTGCTTGTGATTTATCTTGTCAGCAGACACATTGTCTCCTACTGATCACTATGGCCAATATATGTAATGCAGAGAAGCTAGAATTTATTGTAATGACACTTTTAATAGCCTCTTTGATTCGTTAGCAAGGTAGGCCTTCAGAGAAATGATTCAGATAAAGAAGAAAGCATTTTCAGATTAGCATGTATGTAACATAATTTGACCCTTGCCAAGTCATACCGGCAAGGTATTGTGACATCATGTTGGTAGTTGCGATGGTGCTGCACCAAAAAACTCTTTGTGATTGCTTTGGTCACCTGTAGTTTACATGGAAGATGCAGACTTATTGCAACAGTTTGTGTTGTATTTTTCACAGTTTCACAAATGCTTGGAGAGTAGCTGACAAGCTGGCATCTTTCATGCAAACTACAGCAATCTGCAAAGCAACTGAACCAGTCAAGAAATGCACATTGGCACCATCTCGCACCTGCTGGTTGTGAGATGGTGGTAGACTGGTCTCATATTCTTTTCACTCTGCATTGCCAAGATAATTGTCATGCATCCAAAATGTCAGATACGTTGTTGTCATGTTGTTTGCGGGCACGTGTCTGCAATACCTCAACAAATGGCAGGAGTGGAATTATAAACAATGGTTAAAGATTTGCCATTTTCTGAGTATATTAATTCATACACAGATCCACTCAACTACCTGCCTTCTTCAAAAGAGAATACTGTAAGAAAGATCAACAATAATGTTCACAAAAATTGAAACATAAACATCAACATTGATATATTTTCATTACAAATTCTACAATTTGAATATCTTTAACAGTTACTAAATAGACACTTTAGTAAGTTTAGTTCTCACAGCTAGATAAACACATTTGACTTCGAGACTAAAATCCTGATTGTGCTCTTCTAGTGTGTTAAAAATGGAAATATGAAAACAGTGTGCTCTCATGACAATAATGTGCAAATCATTTATTAAATGTGTGATGAAGAGTTCTTTCGTAGCCGGTTAGAATTTCTCTGGAGTATCCCCCACCAGTCTGCCTATGCGTCACCATGTACCACTGTGAATTAATTAAATGAAAGAAAAAAGGGAAAACATACCACATCAGATCTGTGCATGTCCCTTATATAAAGAAAAATGTCTCTCATGCACAAGAGCACCATAAAAGAGTTAAAAAATTTGTGGAGCTCTTTGTGCGTAGGATCTTCTTGACATGCTGACCTTCGAGAATAGCAGGTCAGATATTAGACTCATGTCTTATGTCCCCAGCAGAAAAAAAATGAAATAAAAATGATGAAACTGAGTGCTGTAGAGCAAAATACTATGATGAATGCATCAACTGATATATTGACATACTATCATGTTTAAATAATTATATTACTTAAGCTTGGTATCATTGTCAGAATAAGAACCCTAGTTACATTTCTGTAACAGTTAGACCAAGTAACATCTTTGTATCACTTGCAACACAGAACAAGTCTGAAATTTGTCTTTGTAAAATACTCAGCTAACTAAAGCGACTTTCAGCTGCTCCCTTATTCACAAGGGGTTGCCACAGCAGGTAGCTCCGCATGTTTGATTTGGCAGATTTTTCCACCAGATGCCCTTCCTGACGCAACCTCAAGGGATTTCTGTCTCCTCCTGGGATTGAACAGGTAATCTTCACCACTCAGCTCACCAAAAAATAGAAATGTTTTAGAAAATACCTTAAATAGCAATGTCTTAATAGCAGAAGACACACAGTTTGTGTGCAGAGCTCACAGACACCACGAGGCACTTTTCATGGATGCTGAGCTTTTTCTTATCCGCACTGCTCTCTAATTTGACATTTATTACATCTATTACAGACTAATCTAAACTAAAATGATCTCTAGCTGTGTGTACTGCCAGGCAATGTTCACACCACCTGTATTCTTATTTCCATCACTCTTGCATGTAGTGAAGCTGAAACTTTTTTGAATTATAATTCAAAGAACAATCGACACACTGATGGCAACTATTGTAGCAGAAAGAAATATATTAAGATTGTGGTTCACTGCTTGGATGGTTGTTGCTGTCTTTTTATTTTCTTTTTTGTTTTACAGAGCTCATAACCTCCTAGCCTCCCCGTGCCTCCTCGCAGTGAAGAACATGGTTAAAATCGATCTAGTTGTCCAGCCCACTAGTCACGAGACTTGTTCCACCTAATCAACCAGCTATTAGTTTGCTTGATTTTTACTGCACCTTCCTGAACACTTTGGTAGTCAACTAGCTCACAGCTTGTTACAACTTCTAGCACAGTTTACTTTAAGCCTGTTTCTATCTCTGTGCTAGCTTGTCAATAAGCTACCAACAAAGAACATGGTTCCTGGGGAACATGGTAACTTTTTAGGATGCAAACCCCCCCCCCCCCCCCCCCCCAAAAAAAAAAAAAGAAAAAAAGAAAAAAAAAGAGAATGGTTGCTCAAATAGGGCTAGTTCCCTTTATGACCTGTGCTGTCACAAGCTTTGGAGCATGGGCGGAAGAAAGAATACCTACAAAAAAATCCACACAGGTAGAGGTCTCAAAAGCTACACAGAGAGACCAGCCAAAGAAGCGTCATACTGTGAAGTCACAGTGTTACACTACGATGCCACCTACAGAGTGTTTGTCCTCAGTAACATCTCATGCATAGTTTCTGGAGAGTCAAATCTATTCCTGGGCCTTCTCTGTAGCTCTTGGTGGGTTTTAACCCTTACCACCAGCAAACTTCCTAGCCTTCACAGGAGTTTTGCTTTCTGTCTGCCTGCCTTGGCCAGAGGCTATCCACATGAGCAGAAAATATGAGTAGATGTTTCAGCAAATATATTTAACCTTTGTTTTGATTCAGTCGAGATCTGAAGATCAGGAAGGTTAATAGCAGGGAATAATGGAGGCAGTTTCAATGATCTGCAAATATAATTTTAACACAATGTGAAAGTTTATAAACCTTGTTATTACAGGTTTGATATTTACTATGATTTGTCCAGTCAGGATAACAGTGAATACAGTCTATCTAATGGAAAAAAGGGGGTGGCAATAAAACGGCTGATCCTTTTAACCTTTTCTATCTTTCACAAATGACATTGATCAGAGGGAAAGACCATTTGTTTATGCATTTAAAAAGAAACAGGTTGAGAAGAATTAATATAGACAGAGCTATTTGCTCATTACCTCTCCATAAAAGCCATTTTATGATATAACTGCCCTTAATACCTCGATTTTTCCTGTCTGGTCCAATCCACCACCTTCCCTACTTTACTTACTCCCATGTGAGCTGTTCCTCCCCCAAACCAGCCCCCTATCAAGACTAGAGGTGTTTAAAGAACTTCTATGAAATACTAAACAGCATACTTGCATACTTAAAAGAAAGCTACTGTACAACATGTTCCTTTTTAGGTCTAAGCCACAAGATATTTTGCATGCTTGGATAATGGCTTCTTAGAGAAAAACCTCACACATACACTTATATAACACCCCCCAATCTGCACACAGATTACAATCAGTTACTTATTCCATCAATCAATTACAGATACTCCTGTACGTGTACACAGAATCAGTTTCTTCCATTCCACCCTCTGGACTGGAACTATGGCCAAGACCAAAGAGCTGTCAAAAGACGTCAGGGACATGATTGCAGATTTGCTCTTTTTCTGTCACAGTGCAGGGTACAGAATGACTTCATTGCATTTAGGAGCCAATCTTTAGCCTGATGGGTTGTAGACTGGTCGTGCAGCATGACAATGACCCAAAAAATATTAAAAGGCAGTAAATGAGTGGGTAAAACGAGGAGTTATTTTAAGGTCAATTAGCATCTCAAGACCTCAGTCCTATGAAAAATATGTGGAGAGAGCACCACAAGTTGCCACATAGCAGCCAAGAAAGCAAAAAGATTTAGAGTTTCTGTAAAGAGAAGTGGGCCGACATCCCTCCTGAGATATGTCCAAACTTGATCACTAACTACAAGAAACATCTTACCACTGCGCATGCCAACAAGGGTTTCTCCACTCAGTGCAGTCATTTATACTTGGGAATCAAATACAAATGTTTCACTCAGTAATTTATAACTTTTATATTATGCGGTTTTTGTACATCAGCAATAACACCTATGCTACAAATCACCTCTAATCAAAAAGTTTAATCATAATTACTTTTGCTTCAGAATATTTCTCCCTTTGGTATATGTTTATTTTTTTTCCTTTTCACCGAGGGAGATGGATTTTAAATCATCATCTTTGTGCTAATGGTTAAATAAAAATAAATGGACTGGCCTGAACCTGCTGCATGGTCATATGCATATGTGTTTTTAAAAACTCAAGCTACTGGATAACTGGTTTGTTGATAAGAGTAGAGACCACTAAATTTGAAGCCTTGTGCATTTGTGTAGGTGTATATTTGCGCTTCGAAATGTGAGTTTATGATATTTTGAATCAACATGAACATCCATTTTCTCACCGCAAGCTCTCTGTCTCTCCAGAGGTGATTTTTTTTCCCCCTTCCAATTACTATTATGCGCTTTCTAAGGGCTTTTTCTGTTTCGCGATTAACTGAAAATGTGTTTACAGTTAGATTAGCTATCCTGTCACTTTTGTTGTCTGTGATTTAGTGGCTTACTGTTTTTGCGTGTGCTTATTTTTGTGTGTGTGCGCGTATTCATAATGGGCTGCAATGCATGTTCTTGGAAGAGGGTTAAGGTGATTTAGTGGCAGCAGAACAGAATTCAGAGCAGACAGGGTGAGCAGGAGCCCAGACAGTTCTGTAGTGGTGACACTAAATGATAATCATTTTGTTATTGTTGTTTTGTCCCTTGCTTTGGCACAGCATTTCAAAAGAACTACAACAAATTAAACACAGCTTTAGTTTGAGTTTGCACATGAGGAGAAGGAGTAGAGTTCCTTTTTTTTTTCCTTGAAGAAGACTAGGGGGCAAAGCAGAGAGGCTGGCATGATTCAGAGATAACAGCAGTGACCCTGAGTTAATTGGCAATTAGAGCGCTGCCAGCGTTATTGTCGAAGGTTTTCATAAGAATACTCTTGCATAAATGTGTGTTTTTGTGTGTATACCAAGTCTGTTTCCATTAAACGTTAATGCGCAGGAGACCAGTGTTTCCAGTTTCTTACATGGCCCTACTCATATCTGTCATCTGTGTGCCCAGCTGGTTCTTTCTTTTAGTTATTTTTTCTTGCTTGTACAATTTTTGGTCTGCTATGGCAACAGCAACTATCTGTTCCATCTAGATTATGCCGTTGCAGTCAACAACTGCCATTAGCAGAACGCTATTGTTCCCAGATAGAGTACCAAAACAACATGTTACTATATGCTTATTAAATGCATTCAATATATGTGTGTGTATTGAAAGATAAAATCTTTTCCCAATTGCTGAACTGAAAATTCTTGTTTTGTTTTTACCTTGGAGTACTAAGAGAGGGATGAAGAAAGAGGTGATAAGGGAGAGAAAGATAGAGAGAACAAGGTGCCTTCACTTTGAAATTCCATCTTTCGAAGGATGGATTCCCTGCTGAGAGCCTTAGGCTTTGTCCTTCTTTCAGCCCCTTCTTTGTGTGTGCATGTGTGTATGTCAGGTACAGAGTCAGGGGTATAGTCTGGCTATCAGCCCCCAGTGTCAGTCTAGTCCGCTATCAGCCCCGCTACACACACACACACACACACACACACACACACACACACACACACACACACACACACACACACTCCTGAGTCTCCACAGTTACTCTCAGAGCCCCCTCAGGATAGTTCATGAACTTCTGAGCACCATGTTTTAAAAAACGGAGTTCATAATGCACCAGGTTGCCACAGTAAAACCACAGATATCTCCCTTATATCATGAAGTTACTAGTCCATCTTGAGATAAGAATATGAAAATGCTAAATGTCAATAGAGTAAATCAACATACCTCAGCTTTTCTCGGAATACACACACAAATTCACCCAGTCACGTTAATTCAGCTTAATCCGTCACACCACGTTTTGGCGCTTGGATCAGATGATGATGGCAGTGTTTATTTTAACATTTAATACCACAGTTTTCCTTTGTGAACTGCTTTTATAGACTTGACACTTTAAGGGATCTTTATGGCAGCTGCTACTGTAATTGCTAGGAGGATATCTCGGGAATCTTTTGAACAGGTTGATACTTTTGTCAGCCACACAAGATCTGCTATTCTTTGTAATGGAGACTTACCAAAGGTGCCTTGACAGGCTTAATGTTCAACTTTCCGCCTGTCTCTTAGGTTATCAGGAATAACTGCATAATTCTGGGATCTGGTTAATGTTTTTATCATCAATTACTTTTCTTTTATTTGGTAGAAGTAATGCATCCCTTTCATAGTGTTACCATTCATATCTTAAAACATTTTCAAATGATTTGAAGAGTATCGAAGAGTAGAGATTGTGAGTGTGATGCATGCATTATTACTGTATTATTACTATATATATGTGCATATTATATTATTAGTATAAAAAGTACAAAAAGTGTAGCTTAAAAAAATGTATAGAACCTTTGAAGGTGAGTACACAAAGGATATAGATTTACAATATTTCTTTAAAGCCTAGGCTAATATAGCATGTTATTTCCCATTGCAGACCTTATGCATAGACTTTTTGTATAGGATTAACATTTGAAAAAAGTCCGTAGTCCAGAAAGCCTTTGAAGTTGTGGACACTGATGCCCAGTTCTCTACTTCTACCATCAGGAAGCTATTATTCTATTCCACAGAGTATTTTGTCAGCTGGTTTGAAGAGAAAGTTGATGACAGCCCTTGCCCTTATCCACAACCACGATCCTCCCCAACTCTCCCACAAACTTTTGTAACCTCACTGATTATCCTCAGGTCTCTCCTGTCTCTTCAGGCGAATTTTTGTAAAAGGTGTCCTCTAGCTAACCTTACCAGAGACTTGATTGCACTCTACACAACTCCTAGTTCAAATCCATGTCACTTCGCAGCTGTTCTGCAATGTTTCATGTTCAGTTTGACTTCATCAGTTCTCGCTTCTGATGCTGTATCTGATCAAAAATCCCCCAGCAGCTTTTATCCTGTTCCCCGAACCTAAAGATTGTCTGCATTCAATACAATGTGAAAACAGGGCAATGCCTTTTTGATCTTGCAGGGAACACAGAGAGGCCAGAGTGCAGCAGCCCAGAGAGCAAAAAGTTGGAGTTGATTTCATGTGTTGTAAAAAACGCTTGAGGCACCTGGATTTTTAGGATACACCAGTCTGTAGCTCTTTATACTTTATAAATGCACATGTTTGAGTTTGAAGATTCCAAAATTCAGATTTACCTTTTGAAATATCTTTAAGATAATCTAACAACTTAACTCTAGCTCAGGTGTTATAGATACATAATGATGGATTTGACTGTATGAACACTAATCTATGCAGCGTTTTCTAATATGTCATCCCACTTTTGCTGCACCTTTGCATTCATTTACACTGGGACTGAATGGCAAATATGCAGGGGTTTGATTACAAATACACTTTCTACATTTCTATCCTAGATATTTCTACATGCTGTTGAACTCTATCTGACAGTCACTGGTTTGGATAAGCTGGAGTTAGCGTGCACACTGCGGTGCCGTTCAGCTTGCTTTCCAGCCTCGTAATTAAAATAAGTAAATGTTGTTATTTATTGCCAGATATAGTTTATCTATGTCTGACATCAGATATGATAAGATGTAGATGCATTACTTTTTACTTCAAGTAGATTACAACTTCAATCATATTTTTAATAGTTTTGTGATAGTAATAAATTGCAATTTTTTAAACTTTCTAACAGAATAGGAATTTATAATGTAAAATTCAAATTTTACATTAAAGTTAGATTTAAATGAACACAAAGTATTCTTAAAATTTCTTAATCAATAATCCAACCTACCTATATTTATTGTTCAATGTTGCTGGCATTACTTTGTTAGTACACTGTTATGACTGCCATTTTCAGTCATCTGTGATTGACTGTTTTCACAAAAATAAATTGCTCTTGCACAATACATAACAGAAAAAACGAAATAAAAACCCTACGAATTCACGTATATTCTAATGCATCCAACTTCTCTTCTGTCTGAAAACTTGTAAAATCACCTCAATTTGAAACCTTTATTAGAGACAGGCCTTAAGGGACAAGAGGCCAGTGTAAGTCATTGTACACACAGTGTTTTTTCTTCAGTGCATTTGAATCTCATATCTACCTGCCCAGAGATGTATAGATATGGTGTCAGCAGTTTTAGTGTTGTAATTGCTTGCACAGCTCTCAGGAGCTTTGTTTTTGCAGGATGCAGTTTTCCTTTGTGGATCGGTTTACAGGAGAAATCAATTAAAGAACATTGCTAGTTCTACTGCCAGTGACCCCTCATGATGTTTTCACAACGACAGAAAAACAATCATCTGTTGTTCGCTGTTGAATTTGTGTATCATCATTATTTTGTTCTCCGGGTATCCAGTAAGGGTTGCTTGAGTAAAATCCATGTCAGGGTTAGCATAAAGAAGCAGACCATCATTAACATTCACATCCACACCAATGGGCAATTTAGAATTAGCCTGGCATGCATGGCTTTGCACTGTGTATTAAATCCAAGCACCTAAAAACAAACCCACACAGGCACAAGGAGGAAATGAAAATTCCTCACAGAAAGGCAGCAGCTGACCAGCAGGTCTGTTGCCTCCATGTATGATAATAATCCCCCAAACTGTTTACTTATTCTCTAAGTGTAAGAAGCAAATGTGGCATGGCGAGCCTTTGCCTTTTGTGCCATTCGTAATTTCATTCTCTTCAATGCAGAACAGATGCCTTAAGAATAATCTGTGCTTTCCACCTACATTCAATATATACAGAGACAGCTCACCCACATGCTTAATGCGTGGAGAGACATTGATGGTGAAGTTCTTGTAGGTGGCAATCTTTGCCTTAGGAGAGGCTACGCCAATGTGGGCCTCATGAAGTTTTCAGTAAAGATAAGTTAGATGAATGTGCTTACAGTTTAAGAAAGTTGGATGTGGAAAGAAGATAGTAAAAAAAAAAAAAAGATAGAAATCTTTGGAGAGTGGGGGTAGGAGAGGCTCTTAAACATTCTGAACTTATGACTCAGCATTTGCAGAGAGACAGACATAAACAGAATTGCAGAGATGGAAAACGAAACTGTTGTAGGCCTACTAAGCTGAACAACAACAAAGCTTATCAGCCCCCTAAAGACAGTGTGTTGCACACCTGCAGCAATCTTGCATCATTTGAACAACATCATCAGTCAGACAGGAGAGAAAACAGCGAGACAAGAATGTATTATGTAGCTAGAGGAAAAAGAATGTAAAGCAGGGGTGAAGTTAGGTTACAGTGTGGAGCAAATTAGGCGCAAGGGAGACAGTGAGGTTTGCTGGAGGATAAAAAAAGAGGAGCTTGAGGGGAAAAAGTTGAGGTTAGTGAAAGAAACCTCAAAAGAACTTAAGAAGGGGAAATGAAAGAACGTAACCATCCACAGTATCTATCTATCTATCTATCTATCTATCTACTTAAATATTGTTGGTTTTGTTAAAAATGTAGTTTCATTTTTAACAAAACCAACCACTATTATCAAAATTATAATGATGATTAGCACCTGAAAAATACATATGACCTGTAGTGAAACAATTCTATGTCAAGTTTCCAGGACAAATCCAGAAATAATCTTTATGTCTAATTATTCTGCAATTTTTGTTAGACATGGTGAGTCAAGTCTGTCTGTCTATGCCCACACAGTTGTCTTTGAGTGAAACCCTGGGATATGTCTGTGTGGAGAGAAGATAGTTGAAGTGGAGAATACCTTGTTATGATAGTTAACAGTATAGGTAATATAGCTGAGTTATATTTATAGTCAGAGGTCTAACATCTGTACAGTACATATGCAGTCAAACATTGAATTGGTGCCAAGAACAGTTTGGAGGTGGTCCCAGAGAGTTGGAGTCTGCTGCCTTGTTAACATATTTGGCTTTGTTAGAGAAACAGAGCAGCTTTTCTGTCTGGTCAATGTGGAGAGGGAGACAAAGCAACTCAGGCGGCTTTTACAGAAGATCTAAGCCTAAGCCAATAATTCAGTCATTTTTGGGGGGGAGTAATGTTTTAGAAGCAATAACACAGGCATCCCCCCAAATCTTCTATTTATCTCGGCAATCAGAGTGACGAGTGAGATTCAGATCACCCACTCTGGTCAGCACTGACATTATTATCCCCTGAGATCAGGACAAAAGATCAGAGAAATACTTCTGTCAAAACCATCAAAGCAGAAATACAGATTCACTTGTTGTGATGTGCAACAAGTAAAGTGTTTTGATGGGGAAAAAAAAACAGAGAGAAAAGATTTTACAGCAGAAAAGTACTTGACAGGCTTCGCTGTTTATTGTATTATCACCATAGGTTTGAAAAAGGTTAAATACATAAATAAAAAAGGGGGAATTCACCAGAGCAGTGAAGTGTGTTTTCATTCGTCTACATTTTTCTGATCATGCATTGATGAAACATTACAGGGACTTACAGTCACCAACGTTTACTTACTTTAATCAAAAAATTTAAATTGTTTCTAGCTGCAAATGCCAGAAATTTGCAGTCTTGCCTGGTGCCTTTGAATATTAGCTCACTGAATTTGCCCCAGCTGGAACCTGCTGAAGAATTTTTAAAGAAGCATGAGAATCATTCATCATTTCTTACTGAAGGCTTCCATTATAAAAGAAATTGCATTTTTCTATTCACTTGATGATTTGAAGTGACAGTCACCATGTCCCCTCAGCATGGCTCTCTGAGTTCCTGGCTAACTCTGAGGGTGCTGTCTGTTTAATAGGCCGGGCAAAGTATTAAAGAGAATGGGCCCCTGGCATAGCAGGGAAGCACAGATAACAGGGTTATCAGTGGCCGAGAAACAGTGAAACCAGGTGTCGTTTTGCTCCAAAGGAAAAAGAAAAACTACGATTGTAGAAAACAGGATACAAGATTAAAAATATCCATTATTAAGTATTCACCTTTAGATTCCCAGTGATTTATGGCAGCTATTATTTGTTACATATTTCACAGTGTAATTCTCTTCTACAGCTGTTGCAGACTAATTGCTTAAAGTACACAACTAAAAGTATGCAACACAATAAAATAAAACACTAATAATTATTAAAAGAAAAACTAACAAAAAGAACTCTCTCCTGTTATTCAGGGCTGTGACAAATTTTTAATTGGGGGATATAAACAACTAAGCTAGAATTACCCTTTCCATTTTAGTTTCAATTTACTTAATTAATAATTATTTTAAAACTAAACTAATCACTTCTACAGATCTGGCTCATTGGTAAATGACTGTACAATTTAGTTAGAGCTTCTATTAGGCCATTTTCAAAGTTAATGTGTATAAAGATGAAGATATATGTCACTGTAAAAACTAAAATTCACAAAATATTGGCACAAGGGAGACTTTCAGTGTAACTGACTATTTTTATTCAAGGTACCATCAGGACTGTTGAAAAGCAGGCATGTTATACAGTAAAAACATGTCTTATTTTCTCAATTAAGTCTAATCACGACCCGTGTACTTTTAATATACCCAAAGTGCAAGACACTTGAAGGAGAACAAATGGCTCTGTTACTGTTATAGCGATATTGATGGAGGCCTTATCCTCTGAGACTCATGATGCAATCTGGAATAGAAAGGCCATCAAATGAAAACTGGCTGGGCAGACAAATGGAGTTTCATCCTTCTTTTTACTTTCATTCTTTTGACAACAGCACAAGACAAATCGAAGCGTGCAAGCCAAAAGCAGAGGAGGTGATGGGAAACCATTTGGAATCGTGCATTGTTGAGTTTTTCACACGACTTCTTTGCAGACAGGTTTAATACTTGACCAAGAGGAGAGTAGTTAGCTGATTTTGCTACTTTGGGTGATGCAACAAGGTGATTTTCCCCTCTGGTACAATGCTGAAAATCCAGTGGGACTAATCTGATGAGCGATGAACACATTGTTTTCACGAACGCCTTGAGCATGTGATGGCTGCAGTCAATCACTACGGAGAGAAGGTTCGCCTATAAAAACCAGTATAAAGTGAATATATTGGTTTTCAAAATTCAATACATGAATGAATTAGCCAGTGAATGTCAGGATAGTAATATGGTCAACTCAAGTCAGTTTATTTACTTATATGATGTTCTGTGTTGTCACATTTGGTTAGATTTAAACATAAAAATAACTTTTTTCCAAACTTTACAAAAGTTGTTTGGGACAGTGGATGTTTTGTAACTAAAATTAGCTTTCACAAGATGTTGTGATAAATAACATATATTTTGCACATAGATTCATAAGTGTTAATAACTGGTGAATAAATGAAATAATTACTTATATAATTCGTGCAACTACACTAAGAAAGGTTGTTATGGAATTGTGTAATATTTCCCGGCATAGACTAATGTCTTTAGGCTTCCTTACACAGCAATCTCGTCCTGTGTGAATTGTCCGGATTTTTTTTTAGTGTGACTACAACTTTAAAACTAATATTTTTTGTATTCCAGCATGGTGCAGCACCTATGGTCTTGAGACTCTTTAGATAGGAACCTAACAATGCTTTGAAAAACCGTGGAAACGATTATATTTTAATATAAACTATAACTATTTTTTAAATCCTAACCAAATTGTTTACGCTCTTTGTTTTTCTTTTTTTTGCCAAAACCTGCCAGTTTTAATTATCATTATTTCTTACAAATTAATTCAACCATTCAATAATTACAACAGTCATTTTTATAGCAGCTAGCAGGTGTTGCCCATAATCATGTAACACATATATGTGACATGTCACGATCTGATATTCATTCACACAGAGACATTTATAGCAAGACAAGCAAAGTGGCTTTAAACAGTCACAAAATAAACTGTGCAGTTCAGTTCACACCTGACTGATTGGTGGATACTCAAATCACAGCCGCTCAAGGAAGTCATCTTGCACTACGGATCAGAATCTAGTTACACATAATGTTTTTCATTGTAGCTCATTACTAGCAGACAGCCGCTTTATTACTGAAAGATCTTCACTTATGTTCCATGTGGATTTACATAATGTTAAACTTCTTTTTTTTTTCTGTCTTTTCAGTTTCCTTTTACTTGAGATGAATTCACGAATGGGCAAATCCGAAAAAGAGGCTATTGCATTAGGAAGAATTTTTCATCCAAACTGGACCAGCTATAAATATTGTTCACGTCTGAAATCAAACGCTTATCTTGTTTTTCTCTGCAACAGTGTGCTGTATAGCATACCGTAGAATTAAATTTTCTCCTGGGGTTGAGAACAGGTCTCCAAACAGCCTATATTCACAAGTGCCATGGATGATGTTCTTTTGCTGAGAGATGATAGAGAAAGAAGACTTTGTATCCGTCTCTGGTAGAGGCACAGTTCCTTAGAGCCTTGCTGCTTGTGAACTTGCAGTTCCACATTGCAGGTAGTTTGCATGTCTTCCAGCACTCCTCATTACAGTATAAAATCCAAGTTACAAATGGTAAATGGCCTGTATTTATATAGCGCTTTACTAGTCCCTAAGGACCCCAAAGCGCTTTACATATCCAGTCATCCACCCATTCACACACACATTGGTGGTAAGCTACAATGTAACCACAGCCACCCTGGGGCGCACTGACAGAGGCGAGGCTGCCGGACACTGGCGCCACCGGGCCCTCTGACCACCACCAGTAGGCAACAGGTGAAGTGTCTTGCCCAAGGACACAACGACCGAGACTGTCCAAGCCGGGGCTCGAACCGGCAACCTTCCAATTACAAGGCGAACTCCCAACTCTTGAGCCACGATCGCCCCACGTTACATGGGTAGACGATGTACAGTATAGCCTACACTACGCATGTACACATCAAAATTGTGCGCAGGCAATTCATTTATTTATTTATTCTGTTTTCAGACTTCTAAAACTGTTATGTGCCTGTGTGCGAACGCGTGCGTTCTCACTTAGCCATTATACAAGACATGCGCATTCACATCCAATTATACCAAGAAACATCAAGGGACCAAACACTCTCACCATATCTGTCAAATGTCACAGCATTTCCGACTCACTCTACCACTGTGTTACCTTCTTCTCTGCTGCTCTGTTTCTTTCTGGGGGTGCTTTTTTATTATGCTTTCCTGTGCACTTTCTATGTTCCTCCTTGCTCCCTCTGCTGTCATTAAGAAACCTTTCAATTCCGTAAGAGCTGAGGTGACTGCTGAAAGAGTTTGAAGAGCTGCGGTTCATGGCAGCTTATTCTTGTAGCACTTATTTTATATTTACTGTTATTTATAAGGATATACAGACAATGTAACAGAACACAGGTGAATGAAATGCATGTGAAATTCAATCAAATTTGGTAGGTGATAAACTAAGCAGAGTATAAATATATATAAAGAGTATTAGAGGATGATTTAAGTGCAACGGGTTGTGACATCACACAAAGCAGCATTTTATTTGTTGTGTTTTTTTTATTATTGTTCATCTGCCAAGTGGAGAGCCAAGGCATGGGCATTTTACCAAAGCCTTTTGTTTGTCTCTGTGATTGTTGGCAAGATTGTGCACAAACAAAAGTTGGTGGAAAGAAAGAAGCCATTACATTTTGCTGTAGCTGTCGATAACTGTCCTTAATGTTATGAAATATTGAATTGGGTTCGGCAGAACATGTTATCTGTGCGATCTTTTAGTTTTGCAGTCCATTTGACATCTGCTCCATTTGTCATGGCTCTGGGTCGGTTTATCTCAGTTTATGACTACTAGTGTTTTGGTTGCTGTCTTGTGATTCTAGCTCTCCAGTTCCTCTGGGTTTGTGATTTCTAGTTCTTCGGTTTAGTTTTTCCCTTCTGTTTAATTCTCTTGTTCCCCAGTCAGTCGTGTCTCATGTCACTCCGGTCCCTATATTCCATGTTCCTTATGTTCAGTATCAAGTCCGTGTCTCTGTACCTGTTGTATGCCTTCTGTTTTATTTTGATGTTCCCTGTTCTGTGTTCAGTTTCTGTCCCCATATTTTCTCTGTGCCTGTCCTGGTCCCTTGTCTAGTCAGTCTCGTCTCTATGTTCCCTCTGTTACCATGTCATTTATGTTGTTGTGTTAAGCTTGTGTCTCTGAGTCCGTGTCTGTGCATATGTGTCATATTTCCTGTTTTATTTTGATAGTCCGTGTCCTACGTGGATTGATCTCGAGTTATGTCCTAAAACCTAGGCCGCATCCTTCGGAGGACCCGGCCTTCGTGGTCTACGTGTGCCGGGTCCTTCGAAGACCGAGAAGGCTGGAAGTGAGAGGCTGTGAAATGGGACGGTCTAGCCTTCAGATTTGTGTTATCGCTGTCTGTGGAGTTTAATAAACTCAGCCGTCTGCTCCTTGCTATCTAAAATATAACAGGACACTGGCATAAATTCTGTTTAATCAGTTTTCTGTTTGACGTTTATTCAGCTGTGTGAAAACCCCGGAGGAACCCATCCGAGGGATTAATAAAGTTTTATTTAATCTAATCTAATCAAATAACTTTAATCTCAGCCACACCAATTTACTCAGGAACAAATAAAACACTGAAAAAAGACAAACAATAACATTTTTAAGTTATCTAAGTGACTTATATCATGTTTATGTTTATGTTTATCATGTTTAACCTGAGTAGCGAAAGACTGCGGGAGGTCTGAAAACGATGTGCTGAGAATCCGCTGTTCTCGCCGACTCTAATGACCCTTGAACCCCCAGACATCTCCGAAAACGTCGGAGCACTTTTGCAAATATGTGATGTCTTGATAAACCGAGGAGATATTTGAGGTGTACAAAGTATACTATTTTGTGACCCAGAAAGCGTAATAAGACTAATATTAAAACTTAGTAGTGGCTGCCATTGTAGGAAACTTGAGTTGGCTGGGCCGCGCTATGAATTCTGGGATAGGTTGGGCCATGAAGGACTCACCCGACCCATCCTTCAAATTCAGAGAAATGAAGGATGCATTTGTTGGCCGCGTTTGGAGCAGCCTTTGAATTGAGACAGCCTTCATCGCCTGGCTGTGACGTAATCGATCTACAAATGCGGCGTCCGAAAGATGCGGCCTAGGTTTTGGGACACAGCTTAGTTTTGCCTTCCCTCGTCTCATCATATCTGACTTGTCCCATCTGTGTTACTTCCTGCTCCCCATCCTCTTGTGATCCTACCTGTGTATTTTAGTCCTCAGTCTTCCCCTGCTTGTTTTCGCATCGTTTACCTACACTCTCTTCATGCTGTGTTTTCTCCCCTTGTGTTCCTGACAATATCTTCGCTCTCAGTTCTGGTTTGTTCCCTCAACTTTCTTAATTCTAGGTTCCAGTGCTCAGTTTAGTGTTTTAGTTTCACGTTTGAGATTCTGGTTTGTTTTGTCATGTTTGTTTCCTATGTAGAGTTTTCCCAGCAATAAAGCTGTGCCTTAAGTTTAACTTCCTGTTTCTGAGTACTGCGTTTGGGTCCTTCATCCTGCCTGACACACATCACTTGCCATGACACCATTGTTGTGTGATAAAATAATGTTTGACTAAAATGAATAATAATAGTAATAATTTTTAATAAAAGGCCGTGTTGAGGTCCTGTTAAAATGCACAACCCACGATTCTTTAGCTTGTAGAACCATCTTTAACAGCAACAACTTGAAAAATGACTTCATCAGTGTCTCATATCATTGTGGAGGAATTGTGGCTAAGTATATAGTTAAGGTCTGGACTTTGACTGTGCCATAACGACACCTTGATTCTTTTCTTTTTTTCAACAACCCAATATGGGACAAGCCCTCTGACAGAATAAGATGTTCAGAATTTCTTTTAATTCAGTCCCACTGGAGGGCTTTTCTGTTATGGTCAGTCCAGAGGGCAATTATGTTTTTCATATCGATTGAAGAACTTTTTTTCCTAATTAAAATTAATTAATCAAATTGAATTACAAAGTGTGACAAACAAGCAAAGAAATGAGAAACGAGGAAGGGGCTAATACTTTTTCACAGCAATGTACCCTCTTAATTCCTATGGAAATAGTGAGGGTGTAAGCCTTCCACAGGACTGCAGGAAAACTTTCTTTTTCGCATGAGTGTATGTTAGACTTTACAGCCATGTACAAAAGCACCCTGAGTCACAAGTTCCTCATTCCTACTTCTCACTCTCCTGTCACGGTTTGCTCGGTGTCCTTGCAAGTAGTTAACATGATTTGCATACTCAGTGACACAATGCACTGCACTAATTTCTGGGAAATGTAAAATCGGACACTCTGAAAACACGTGGGTACCTGAGGCAGAGCAAAGAGTGTAGTGGGCTAAGTTGCATCAGGTTATCTCACACTTGAACACTGTGCTACACTGTGCATATGGGTGCATTCATGTTTCCAGAATCGCCCGGGGCTGAGGGATTCCCATATTGACAGGTCTACTGCTGGCTCCTTTGGTGTTATCAAACTAGTTCAGATTTCTTCCTTTCATCTTGCCTTATAAAGACTCTTCACTTGATCACACAAAGAAGCTCTTTCTGTGGTGCTAAGTAAAGAATGTAGCACATCCTCGGACAAAAATTAAATGAGGCAGAATTTTAAAAAGCAGCAAATATATCATCATACAGATGTAATTACAGGAGATAGATGGAAACATGAGAATGGACATTATATAAGCTAGTAGATGGACTTTACATAACAACACAAACATACTAAGCTTAAATGATCACACATTATATGACTTTTAGTTAATAGAAACCCTACCTGTACTTTATCATATAAAATCTGTGACAACTGTAGATCAGTCTTAAAATACAAAATATACTCTTAACCCCAGATGGTCCTCAGAAGTGCTTTAAGAGTCACCTTTGCCAAGGAAAGAGGAGATAACCTATCAAGATGTTATCAAGGTGTAATATGTGAAACTCCTCTACAGAGACTAGATAGGGAAAGCTGCCAATTCATTCTCTCTGCACCAGATGGATTATTTACTATCTCGAGTTTTAGTAGTGTTTGTTCTGGCATTAGGAGACAGAATGTCTTACTCTCCAACAGTGACAGATTTGTTTTTAAATACAGGAGGGATTATTATTTATTAACCTCTTGAGTTTATCACATTTTTTAATGTATGTTACTTACTATAGTATGCCAGGTGTGCCTTTAATGTGTTTCTGTATTAGTCAAGTCACCCATGAAAAAGAGATCACATTACATTTCCTAGCCAAGAAAATAAGGCTTAGATTTAAAAATAAAATCCTATTACACTTGCCCTTCCAATGTGATGAGTGTATGAAGTGAAAGCTACTGAGACACATTTCACACTATTTTAGACTTCTGTCACACATCCCTTTGACAGAGTCTTTAATCATCTTTAGTCTTTAGCCATGAAACCTTATTCCTACTGCCCTAAAGCAGCAGATAGCCCGCTAGTATGGACACATGAGCTGTGAGAAAAAGAGATTTTTCTGTTATCCTGTCTGGACACCAAGGTGTGGTGAAGTAGGCAGGCTTTTTTTTTTTCGGAGAAAATTCAACACAACAGAATGAGCCGAGCTGCATGAAATCCAATCAAATCTAACGACAGCTGGCGTCTTGTTGTCTGTGAAAGTCCCAGAACTCTTTTGGATCTACAAGGGATCTCTAAGGCACCCTGATGCAACCAGTAGGAATATAGCTGTAAAATGCACTAGCCTTTGTTTTTGATGGGGTAAACTTCAGTGTTCATCATCAGCACAAAAGTTTATTTTGAAACTTTTGACTCACTAACACGCAGGAAGCGACGAATGACATCAAAATCTGTGGTTGCAGAGCAGCATTGGTCAATTCTGTAAACAACTTAATACTGTTCCAAGAAAGATTCAGTGGGAATTGAGGTACTGTGCACATAGCAACAATATGTGATTGCTTAAAGTTCATTGTGGGTGAAACTTATCATAGTTTAGTTATATGTGTGGCATGCAACAAAAAAAGTGCTAAATGAGTTGTTTTTGTCAAAAAAATGTAATTGTGTTATTTAGGTATTGAATTTTAAATAAAAACATTTGAAGTTTGGGTAACAGGATACATGTAAAGTCTATTACTGTTATCATTAAAGTAACCTTATAGCATGTTTTGCATTTGAGGCTTATTTTTTCCTTAAATCTCTGCTTGCAGTAATGCAGTTATCATACTTATAATCAAAGTGTTTAAAAAGTTTGTCTCATACAATAATTTATTTACATTAAAATGCATAAGTATGGCCAAACATGCAGGGAGGGAATATGTAAGCTGCCAGTCTGCACCTATGAAGTGACCACTGGAAGAAAAACAAACCCAACAACACATTGTGTACATAGCAAGACAGTACCGAAGTACCAGATCAGGAGCAGGGTAGAGAGTCAGAGTGAAAGTAAGACAGGTGAAGAGGTAGATAAGTGAGAAGCGGACAGAGAGTGCTAGTAAGAGGTTAAGCACACACACTTACACCTGCAGTTAAAGCCTTCACCCTGCCATATTATCCCTGGCCTTGCCCCCCATGCTCACAGATGCCAAGAAATCCGATTTGCCAACTTTGGGAAGCTGTGTGTGACAGCCAATTACTGGGGAGAGGACTCCCAGTGGAGTCACCTCCTCACCTCACAGTCCAAACATCTGCCTGTCAGACAGTCAAGGGAGTCAGGTAGACTGAACAGCAGTAAGAGGACAGCAGTCTGGCGAACGTATGTGGTTAAAAAATAAAAGCTTCAAATATTTGTCGCCTGAGTTGCTAGTTGTCATACATCTGAGATTGAATTATCACTATGACTCATAATTTTAGGGTTCCCTTTGCAAGAAGATGCTGGAGGGGCTATGGAGCAAAGAGTGATTTACATGCATGTATTGTTATATTATATTCCATATAAGGCTGCTTGTATACCCTATAAATCTGTGATGCAGTGTTTTTATCAAAGTAATATATGTCCTCATAAACAGTACAGGATCTTCTCAGTTTATTAAGACTGTTTGGCCGGAAATCAATGATATACATTTATGATTGTCTCAGAGATAACTGCGAGGCATCATTAAATAAATAAACAAACAAACACGAAATAGCTTGTGTTCATCCCGCTTACACACTAACACTGTTGGGTTGAAGAGACTTCATGGAAACAGCAACTCTCTGCATATATGCGATATGATTGAATATTTAGATCCATAATAATGTTGTCTGAGTGAATTTTTTTTACGAGGCAGCCAACTGGAAATTCACTTCAGAAGCTGCAGCAGGCATAGCAAGCCTGATCCTGACGGAGGAGATTATGTTGTAATAAATAAGAAGAATCCAGCGTTTACAACTGGATTATACCCACTTGTTGACGTGTTGAAAATATTTTGTTTATTAATAATAATAATCATAATAAATGCATGGAGTCTAGCGCAGAAAAAAAGTCAGCTTTACTTACTGTTAGGTCGTTAATGAGACAGGAGTAGGAGGTCAGGCAAGGGCTGTCTCACTCCACTGAAACCATAGCCAAATGTTCTCTGCCGGTGTCATCACTGTCACGGAGCTTATCGCCACGGAGGAAGAAAATGAAGGAGAAGCTTACTGCAGATGGGAGAAGTTTTGCCTTCTAACATGTAGTTAACAATGTGAAATATTGTCAAACATTCATAACCCTGTCTGTGGAATGCAAATCCTGTGGTTTATGCCACTTTCAACCCGCATGCCTCATGACATGGATTTATGTCTTGTGTATAGTTCCTCATCAGGCCAGATGCTACCCTGTGCGTCAGAAAACGGTGGTTACACTGTAGCACGTGCATTAAAGAAATGATGCCAAGGGCTCCGGACCAAGTGTCCGTTCGTGATATTGTGTTGATCAGGAGTATAAAAGCTGAGCGACAAAACCTGTTCAATTGTTAAGATTGGGCAGGATTATAAGTACATATTCAATTTACAATAAAAAAAAAAACAAAAACGACTGATTATGGAAGTTGTCAGTTGAAACAGTCAATTCTGATTCATTTTTAAAATGAATTTCTATGCTACTAAATCATGCACCAGTTTGGAGTTTTGGTCCAACATTTAAAGCTGCAGAAGGCACAAAAAAGAGAGAAAAACTCAGCCCTCATCATGCACCTCTCCCCTCTCTTTTTAAGCCCTTCTTAACAGACAACTGGGTTATATATAAGCTGAACTGCAATACAGTGAAAGTTAAGTTTGAAATTTTTGTCGGTTTACACCAAAAACAGATTGCCTATCCTGCCTTTAATAGTACATATTATATGTAAAGCAGAAGTAATTTAAAAATCCCAGAAAAACACTGCAAAAAGAAAAAAAAAACGTTTTAAATTCCGACTTAGAAGACCTTTGAAATTCCACAGTAATTGCAGAAACTTCATGCACTTCCCAGTCTGGTGGAAACTAAATGATCAATAGCTAGTAAATTCATTTGAAGCTGGGGCCAAGGCAAGAGCAAGCTAAAGTTTAACTTGGAAAATGAGATTGCTTGACCCTGGCCATGCAGTACAACATCAGTTTGTCATGATTAATCTCGCTCTGTCTTCTTTTCTTCTCCTTTTTTCCTCTGCAGCTCATTTTTGTTGTACAAAGGACAGTCGATAAATGAATAAAAATTGAGTGAATTGGAAGGCATAGTGCAATATGTCCAGCCGCTATGCCTTCCCACCTGAAACACATTATGACAGAAAGATATGGAGAAAGGGTGAAAGAAAGGAATGCGGGGTGAAAGAAAGTCCCACATTTCTCGGCGAGCAGTTAAATTGAAGGGGAAATAATATGAGGCGTGTCAAAATGCAATATCAGGCCGTTTACTCCAATGTTTAAGCCCGTCTTTGACTCCGGTGCTTCCCAAGAGAAGCAGAGGATTAAAACGGGAGAGTTATACGTTGTAAAAGGGGAAGGCGTATGAAAGCAGACGGTAGATGGAGAGATGGAAATGAATATGAGGTAGAGGAAAAGGCAGTGAGAGAGAGAAAGTGAGAGAGCAGCTGGTAATGGGGAAATAAAGAGTGTAATCTCCAACTCAAGCAATAACATTTAGCTATGAAACGGTGTGTGGAGGGCACACACACACATTTACAGCAGTCCAATAAATAGTTCTGACCTGAACAATTTCACAGCTTTAACTGCAGGCCAGTGGAAAACCCATCCACACTCACACACACACACGCACAGACACAGACATCCTTGCCCTTCAATGGAGGCAAACACATACATACATCCGCATTTTGAGTTACTTTAAGTTAAACTTGTTAACATACCTTCAGGGCCCCGGAATAGGTTTGATGTGCCAGCAGCAATCAGGCAATGGGCACATTGCTGAAAGATTGTGATAGAAAGACATATCTCTACTTTTCTGAAATGATTCGTGAATCTAAACTGTGAAGTGAAGCAAGAAAAAAAAAAGTCTTTTTTCCCACCTGATAAGGACAAACACGCCCTCGGAGCAAAGACATGGCTATCTCCAGAGGATACTTCATATAACCACAAAAACATTTTTTTTCATCCGCTGCTTCCTCCATTCTTCTTTCTTTCCCCTTGCATATGGTGAGATGTATTTTTGAAGCATTCCTCAGAGTACCACACATGAAATGGCACACAGTTGCCACTGCTCACAAGTACAAAGATCTACACAAACACAACCAAACAATCCCCTAGCTGCATCAGGAGACAGTTAAGGTCTTACAGTGGCCTGGGGCACAAGGATTGCTGCTTAATAACTTGCCCGGGGCATCAACCTGACAACACTTAGTGTTAAACACACAAACATGCATACACACAAACACACACGCAGACACGACGTTGAAGCTGTCTGTGCATCTGACAGTCAGACACTTTATGTATCACCCTTCTTTCTCTCATCTCAAGCAGGGGATTTCTTTGTTCTCAAGGGAGGAGCTGAAAAATGCTGTAGCAAAGTAAAGCTTTGGTGTTGATCAAATCAATTAAAAATTAAAGAAGTCCACCTTGAAGCAGAACTAGTTTTATGTCCAATTAAAACAGATGTGCACATAGTAATTAACTTATAGTGTGAGCACGGGGCAGAAAATGTGTATTTGTCCCTTTCTTTCTATTTAAAACATAGTTTGATTTTTTTTCAATAACTGATAAAAACAACACGTCTCTTCTTTTTTTAAATGGTATGTTAACTTAGCTGATCAAACAACTTTTTATATTAACTGTCAAACTGACAAAACTTAGTTAAATTAAATTTAATTAACTTAAAGCTATTTCAGAGTTAAATTAAAAACCTTATGTGATGTAAAATTGCCTGTTTTTCAAGTCAAGATTTAGCTTCCATCCATTACAAGAGTGTCAACAGTGCTACACTATACTTAGCTATCTTTCTGAATGTCCCATTATGTCCTCTTGCACTTGTGCCTCTACAAGGTTGCTTAGTTGGACAGGATGTCAAAACGGTGACAGCTTTTCAGCTTATAGTTTTCAGTCTAGAGGTTCACAAGAAGATGATCTTGAAAAAAAAAAAACATCAGATCGGGATTGATGGCCAGATCTTTTTGATCACCCATAACATATTATAATTTACTGCACTGCAGGTTGTGAGCTTCAGTTGCAACTAGGGATGGGTATTGATACGATTTTCACGATTCCGATTCCATTTTCGATTCTGTTTAACGATTCGATTCTTTATCGTTTCTCTTATCGATTATTTTTTTAAAAAAAAGGAGAACATTAAGTTCGATTAGCTTAGAACTTTGTTTTATATCTTCTCTTTGAACAAGATAGAAATTTAGGAGTAACATGGCCTTACAAACCCAACAGTGAGATCTTAAGAGATCCACAGCCTACAGCTCTTCAATGGGGTGTCACTGCGTCCCCAGGAAAAAAAAAATTGTAAATGTAAAATAATAAAATAAATATTCTTCTGTAGCAATAACAAAGTATAACATAAATTATTCAGTAGCAATTACACAAGAATATCCAGTCATGTCCCTGCCTACAATTAAACACATTGACTTACTGAAAATCATCTGCTGTGGCAAATGGGTGCAAGCCTTTGACCACAAACTTAGTCACTGCTCGGTGACATTCGTCTATCCTGGCCTGAAAGGAGACGCTACCGGTAGACTGCAGCGAGAACTGCCAGCATCTGAGCCAGACTCTGTCTGTCTCTCTCATCATGGTCACCTAAACGCACAGTAATGGCAGGTTTTGTAATAAGGCAGATCGCGCTAACATAATATGCACTGTTAGTTGATTATTTACCTGCCGCATTAACGGGAGAGGACGTGCAAACGTTACCGCTGCTGCTGGGTTGAGATTCACGAGTCCGGAGCGGAATTAAAAACATGAAATTCATTTAAGGTTATCGCGTGTTTTGTGAGCAAATGCTTTTGCATATTCGTAGTGTTTCCTTCCTTAAATGAAATATCTACTTTGCAAGTATTGCAAGTTGCCCTGTTGTCATCCGTTCTCGTAAAGTATAACCAAAGTTTTGAGCGTTTGAGCCGCTTACGCGCCATGTTTCCTGCCAGGTAAATGACGCTCCGCAACGTGGTGACGTCATTCGGGGCGACTGGAATCGATAAGGGAATCGTTTGCAAAAATGGCAAACAATTCCAAGGAATTGAAACAGTGGGAACCGGTTCTCAACAAGAACCGGTTTTTGATACCCATCCCTAGTTGCAACATCATTTCAGTCCATCATTTCTAAAGCACATCTTTCCACCTTTGACCTTCTGACACCCTACTTCATCAAGCCAAGCTCCCAAAATCAAGTTTGTTCTCTGGTCCATTCCCCTCTTTTCTCTGTTTCAATTATTTTGTCACTGCCCTAAAATCCAGCCCATAATTTGGTGCTCCTGACCTTCTTTATGAACACCAAATCTTTGCTTTTTCTTTGGAAACAATAATCCATTAATTTCTGTTTCATTCTCCAAGCGTTAGACTTTGTTTTGTATATAAGTTTGTTAAAATTCTTGGAGTTTATTTTATACAGTGCCCTTACATTCTTACTCTCTAAGGCAAAATATGTGTAATATTACTTCAGTAGCTTGTTGCTTTTGTTGTTCATAAATTCATAGTGTACCTGTGTGTGACCTATATGAAATCATTTTTAGATTCTGGAGACGGTAGTGTTTCTTATAATTAGCGGAGCTGTTTACTATACGCACAAGTGCAGAAAGACACATTAGTTATGGCTAAGGTAGCCTTTTACTGTGAACTACAATAAATACTTTTAAGAAAAATATGCTTAGAAGGCAAATATGTTTTTTGGGTTTTTTTGGCAGAAATAAATTGCTGACACCAATACATTTAAGTTTAGCATATTAAGCTATAACTGCTTTATAAACTGACCCAAATGGGTGGATATGCATTTGAGTTGATTTTTCACAGTCCGGTATGTGAACATACATTTATACATGTGTAAAAGCTTGTCCTTCATTGAGTTTAAGATGTTGGTCACTGTTCACATCCGTGTGCCTCTACAGCAATGACACTGCAATGACGCTTAAGTTTACACGTAGAGGGACAAAGAAATGTAGAGGAAAATGAGCTATCAAAATGAATTTATCATATAATATCTTCTTCTTTTGGTTATGATGTACGTCAGTGTCCATCTAAAAGAAAAAAAAAAGATTCAAATGTCTGGAGAAAAAACATTTAAAAAAGCTATTTTTTTTTTAGGTTTTATTATTTTTGAGGTGCTTTATTCCAAGTGACTGAGTACATCAACATGACATCATTAATCGATATTATTACATATTGTATTTTTTGCTATTTGTGAAACATTGTTTCACATGATTTTAAACAATCTCTTAAAAGCAGGATTGTGTCGGTGCGATAGTTCTATGATTTAATTCATTTCCAGACTGTATTTAGCTGAGCAGGCCACGCCAAATTGTATTTGGAAAAAGACAAGATTAAAGACATTACTAATAATGAAATTCCAGAGCAAATGGGAACCATATGTGGTCCTGATAAAATTAAAATGAAAGGAAATTGAATAAAAAGTAAATTAAAAATTGTGAAAAAAGTGCAGCTCAACAGATTTTGAAAATACTGCAGCAACATACTGTGATATGTATTTTACAAAAAAAAATAAAATAATAACAGCACTGAAGCTGATAAAACATACTGCCACAAAGAGAAAGGATATACTGGGAGTGTGTCTGTGTTGCTTTCTGTTAATGAGTGCTTGCACTTCTAACTGACAGGAATAATTATCTGTACTGAAAGAGATGTACTTAATGAAAAGCACATACTCTACACTGGCAGAGGCACACACATGTACTGAGGTCTGAACACAGGGGGAGGGTGGTGTTGGAGGGGAGACATGGAGATGGCGGAGGGTGCTTGAAAAGTACAAAAGACTTGCACATACAATCCCATGGTACTTTGAGAAAACTCAAGTCCGCGCATGCTTTTATTTCTGATACAAAGGGAGAGACAGAAGAAAAAAAGTTGGGCAAACTTTGCTAAAAGCCTAAGGCACAAAAAGGAGAAAAAAAAAAGAAAAGAAATAAAAACTCCACTACATAAGCTACAGCAAGTGAACTTTTCACATGAGGATATACTAAAAAGTACATTTTTCTGGCAGAACCAAATAAAATATCAATTTATCTGTACAGTGCAAGTGCTTTTTGAAAAAACATGCATCTGTTGGAAAATTCATGAATTGCTGCAAGCATTTCATGGTGAGGTTGGTATTGGCTGATAATCATCAGTGAAATAATCAGCTCAGGTTCAAAGACCTTCATCTGTCTCACCAAATGAAAAACGCTAACATGTCCCTCTTTTGTGTTTTCTTTCTTTAGCTTTGAGCCACTCAGGATTTTACGAACACATGAGCTATCCCCTGAGTGTAGCTTCACCTTTCAACTACAAATCTCCATCTGTCTCAGTAAGCATTGAGGCTCTCCTTATACTCTTCCCTGGAGTATGGGGCTAAAAAAAATAAGACATTGCTGCGGGAAAGAGGATGATTTGTGCTGAGGATAACTAAGGTGTTGCGCAGTCATTCTTTACTTACATAAGTAACTCTGGAGTGGTGAAAAGGACAAGCACGGTGGTACACGAGATAATGATGAAACTCTCAGGCCACGAAGAGCAAGAATATGCCCCAAAAATTACACTTATTTAAAATAATGTAAGATACTTTTTTCTTTGCCAATTAACATCTCCAATTTCAATAAAGTCGGGAAGCTGTAGACAAAAACAGAATGTAATGATTTGCAAATCGCATAAACATGCATTTTATTCACAAAAGAACATTGCAAATTTGTCAAATCTTTAAACTGATAAGATGTTTTACTATTTCATGAAAAATAATAGCTCAATTTGAATTTAAAGGCTGCAAGACATCTCAAAAAAGCTGGGCACAGCAGGAAAAAGGAAGGACTACTAAGAAAAAACTGTTGTGGGGACAGTTTACCAATGATTATGTTTACTGGTAAAGATAGTAATATGACTGTGAAACAAGTTCGGAATAATGTTTCCCAACATGAATTTAAATCTAAAGGAACATTATTTTTCTAATCAGCTGCAGTACATGACATAATCATTGTCATTTTCTAGAAAATCTTTTGTAAAATATCAGTTTATGAGATTTACAAATCATTGCATTCTGTCATTATTTACATTTACACAGCATCCCAGCTTTTTAAAGTTGCACATCAAACTAAAGTTCATAAAAAGTGCAACAACAAAAGAAGTATAGAAATCTTTTTAAAATATCACAACACTCTATTTATGAATTGTTTCATTAAATCTATTTGACTGATAGTAAACATTATGGAAGCTTTTGCATTTTGCATCAGAATATGTTAAATGGATCAGTGGTTGAGTCATAGCAACATATTTGAGTCAAACTGCTCTCTGTGAGCATGTTGGTCAAAAGTTGCTTGAAAGTTGTGATAAACTTGCAATTTGCACCCCTCCTAATGCTTGCTACAATCCTTAAAGACTATAGCAGAATTAATTAATCTTCACTGAACATGTGCTGACAGGAGCCTAGCCTTCCTTTACACTCTAATTGTTCCAGTGAGACTGAGGCTCAAAATGATACTCATCTTGAAGGGTGTGTGATTCCATGTTAGTGGGTTGGCCCCCCTTGACAGCCATTTGCTTGTCTCATTCTTGTAGTGATCCTTTATTACAGTTTACTTCAGACTAGACTAATATGCATATCTGGCAACTGCTATAGTGTGCTGCATGTGCGCATATGCGTCTCATTATGTGTTTTTCCCTTGCCAGAATACACATCTTGACTGGCTGTCAGGTATTTGTCAGATAGTCACTGGTAATGGGGATGAGTATTGCCTTGAAAAGATGACATGCTGACTTAGTCGAGAGAATGGTTATTGACGCCTTAGTCAAAAATAATCTCGCCAACTGTGACGGGAAAAATATGTTACGTTCTCCCTTATCCAATGAGCCCCTCCTGGCTTTCAAACCTTTTAGCTTACTAATGACCTGCTACAAATGTTTGTAACAGTAGTGATAGTGCATGTATAACAAGCAAAAACCTCACTGTGACTATAGATCTATAGATCCATATGCTTTGCATACAGACATAAGTTTATGTTCATGAGAATTGGGGATTAAACTGCACACTTTTGGATTTAATTTGAGGGCTTGAATAAAAATATTGCATATCGCCTGTTGAATCAAACTAGTAAACTACTACAGGCTCAGTCTGTTACCAGGCTAAGAATGGTTCGTTTATAGTAATTTATATTTTCTAATCAGAAGTAACACCAGCAGATAACGTGATGAATGTTAACTCCTTCTGCTGAATCCCACTGTTAGCATGACATCTACTGTTGGCCGCACAAAATCATTCTCAAGACACGTCAGAGATGTGCGTACACGCATAAATATGAAGCTAATCACACATACTTACACATACACACACATACGCACACACACAGTGAACATATTCACGAGTGGCAGTTTTAAAAACCCATTTTCCCCTTGGTTAAGCAAGCAGCAACAACACTTGACTAATGGAAAACCCTGCTCCCAAATGAGGTCGGAGGAATTCTATCTTACACACGCTGGTCGTCGTGAATTCTAATAAAGTTTTCATCTCCTATAGGCGAGAATTCTTACAATACTGACTTTGTTTTGTTCCAGGAAGAGAATACCAATTAACCTTGTAAGCCAGACAAGGCTTGTCAGTTGTTCATGTTGTGAAAAAAGTGAAGTGTGAAAGATGAATAAGAATCAGGCGCTCCAACACAAAGCAAAGTCCTTTAAAACGTTATTATAACTGATAACAGTGTATTCACAAGTTTTCATGTTTGCATACATATAGTACTCATCACATTGGGTTCTGGTTTGGGGCTTGCCCTTTTTGGATCGGATCCTATTTTAATAATTGAAATAAAAATAATTGAAATGATAAATGTAAGCACCAATCAAAGATTGTTTAAAACTGTATCTGACTGTCATGGTAACAGTTTACACACATCTGCTTTTTCACATTTCACATTTTTAACCCACATATAAAAACATAAGGTTAAACACTAAGGTTATAGGAGTGACATATGTGGTGTCAAATATAAGTAATTAGCAAAGAAAGGGAACTCCAATTGAGTTTGCTTACAGTAGTTTCCTAACACATAGCAATGATGATAAATGAGTAAAATTAATATGATAATAAGGGACTAACAGGAGCAGGTTTCCTGCAGTGAATACTAAAGTACTTTATTTTTTATACATTTACATGCTTACTTTTAATGTAATAGTTTACAGTGCTGTTTTTTTTTTACTTATGTAGAGCCATGTTTAATTTTACAGTAGCTTTACCAAAAGCGCCCCTTTGCTCCACCCCCTCTGTTTTGACAGCTTAGTCCCCCTAGGCCACACCCATCTTTTAGAATTCATCATGCCTTTGTTATAATTTATGTTCACTCTGTTACTGTTACTTTGATGCAGCCTACATTTGAACACCTGAACATTGTTTTGAATTAAATGTATGCAAAAATAAAAATACAACAAATACTTTTCCCTCTCAGCGATATGCACACATATGTGCACCCATGGCAACCCAGTTCAGCGATAAGATCAGAAAACCCATCTATAAGTGGTAAAATAGATGCAGTCATATCTCATATGGTCTTCTGTATTCTATAGCAACAGATCCCTTTTTGGGACTATATCTTCCCCTACCAAAGTCCCTGGTGGAGACATGTACTTTTCTGAAAGACCAAAAGTCTCTTTTCTGTTATTTCTGTCTGGCCTTTTTCTGATCTTTATCTGACAATTCCCATAAAGCAAGAGATAGGGGATGTGCAAAATGTGTGTGTTCCCCTACCTGTTGCTCCCTGCACAGTTTCTTATAATTGGACTCTTTACGCGCCCACCTGTCATACTGACTCCTACTGTTGCTGGTAGTATTGTCCACTTTCTCCTGTCAGTCTGTGTTTGGTCATATGTGTCAGGGCTTTTCCCCCAGTATGTCTGTTTTGCTAGCACTGAAGGTGCCTCCTGGGTGTTACCTATGACGCTGCTCAGTGTTAGTGCAAGTTATGTCTTTGTGAGCCTGTCAATATGAAACAGCTATTGAGTAGCCCTTACAATGACCCGGGTATACTATTCTTTTCAAACAAATGTGCACTTTATGTGCTCTTGTTAGTTATTTTTTCTTCTCTTCTCTATTTGCTCAAATCCTTTTCTTTCTTCATATATTTTTCATGGTATGGTCCTAGGATTTTGTGGGGTTTTGTGTTCTTCAGTTTAGGTTTCTGTTTCACTGTCTTTCTGGAGTTGTAGTTTTGATTTCTGTGTTTCGGTGAAACCCTTGAATTCCAGCTTTGATTCATTCTAGTATATTGAGAATCCCAGTTCATTTCGACCCTGTGATTCTTGATGTCATGTTATAATTTTTTGTACTTTTTTTGAGTTTCAGTTTTGTTTCCATTGTTTTGATTCAAGGCTTGGTTTTTATTAGCAGTAGCTCTAGTTCCTGCTGTTTTTCCTGTCTGTTCCACTGTTGTCAAGTGAGTCTTTTCATCTCTCTGTTTAGTATTTGTATTTTATTTTTTGTTTTACTTTGAAGGTTGGTTTTCTTTAATGCTTTTTGACAGTTTTACTTCCTTTTTTGTGATTGTCTTCACCAGTGTGAAATTACTTACTGTACATGTGTTTGTCATTCCTTAATCAGCCCTGTGTCCTTTGTCAAAATGACTGTTGTGCTCCCACGGTTTCCTCTTGTTTCTTGTGCCTCTTTGTACTCCACCTTTTTGGAAAATTCTTTTTATACCTTTTGAACTTTGTTTACTTTGGGGTTGAAGACAGCCACAAGAAATGCTCTAAAAAATAAAAAGCTTTAATTATCCTGCATTTGAGTCATCCACACAAATTTGTGACTACTCACTGGAATCCAGAATATATTACACCAGCATGCAGGACAAACAGACTTAAAAACTGATTTGTCCCAGCTGCCATGATACTTATTTTATAGTAGCTAGTAGTAGTTGAAGGTATAAGAAAATGCCTTTAGGTAAGAATACAGATATATTAAACCCTGGAAATCTAAAGTTAGTGATCATAAAATGGCTTTAAGCATCTTTTAGATTAGTTATAAGGTTTTCTTTAACCTAATACATTTGATATCTTAACTTCCTGTAGTGACACAAACCGCAGCTGGAAGAAGACAGCCACGATGCCAGACTGTTCTAATCTGCATATGACAAAACACTGGGATACAGACTATATTGTGCTTTAAAAAAAGTGAGCTGATGTAAGTAAAGGGGACAAATTTATCATCTTTTCACCAACTGCAATACTAGTTTAAAAAAAGGCAAGGTGAAGTTACCTGGACAGTATGATCGTGCAAAATTTAGATCAGATATAAGATATTTATGAATCGCATTATAAGTGGCTTAATTTAAATGTAAATGCATTAATATAAACATACATCTTGTTTAAAATGTCAAAATTGATATTAAGCTAAGGTATTGCAAAAACGTTCCATTTATTCTTCTCAATACTACAATTACTCTGTTATGTTCTGCTAAAATGTAGTTTAAAAAATAAACAAGGAAAACCCCTCTGAGGTTGGTTAAAAAAAGCAATTACCGGTATTATTATTACACATACAAAATCTTTTTTTTTTTTACCCTGACATTTTAAAACCTTCTCTATGCTCTTAATTGTGATAGACATGCAGCACATACACAGTGTACCCTTAGATGAGATTCCACCCTAAATTTGATAAGCAGTTATGAATGTTTCACCTTACACGAAGCCATCTGAAAAATGCAACAGTTCCCCTTGTCTAGCTTACAAGCAACCCTAACCCTGACTGACCAACGCTGAGTTGTTGCCACTTTTATCAACAAAGCTGACAGAACAGGGGACTGAGCACTGAGTCTACTATGAAATATAGATTCCTGACATCAGGTAATGTATAAATCCCTTTAAAGGGAGTGTTTTGGGATATTGAGAACAGTATTTATTTGTTTTCTTATCAATAATTAGGTGAACAGCATAGTATATTAAATATAAAACTATAGTCTTGCAACATAATCACAAACAGGGTTTCAAAGGTCTGATTCACAGCTGATGTTCTTATCCATCATCCTGTACCAACAGAGAGGCATCCAATTGCTTCCAAATTTATTTTTAGGGAGAACAGTGGCATAAACTAAGCCGTATTCCTATTATGTTCTAGGATTATGTGTTCTAAAAAAAGAAAATGACTTCTTAGGTTATACTTGCTTGTATAATTGCTTCTTAGGCCTTAATAAGAACATTTCATCAAGAACATACAATAATAACAACAGCATCCCTCCAAAGGGATATGTATGTGAACATGAAAAGAATGAAATAATATGTATGTATTATTAAGTATGTGTGCGGGGTGTTTTTTGTAAAATCACACAGAGAGATTCATTATTACTGTATAATTTTTATATAGTGCAGTCAATTTTTATTAAGGGAGTGCAAAAGCAGCTCTTCAGTGATTAAGCAGACAGGCAAGTTGAGAAACAAGGACAAGAGGATGGAAAAGATTTTTTTTTTCGACAGCTAACTCATTATCTATGTTGTTATCCTCCAGTAGCCAGCTCTTTTCCCTTCTCCTTCTTTCTGTCTCTCGCTATCTGTCAATGTAGGGATAAAATCCCTCTCTCCTGAAGGCTTAGCAGAGATTATCCCAGTGTCCCAGGGGAGGGTGGAAGGGGTGCTGAGATGCCACATTACAGATGTAGCAAACGTTAAAGTGAATTTAATGGGCCTAGGGTTGAGCAGGAGGGGCAGGCAAAGGAGAAAAGCCAAGATCAGGTGTGGATATCCTACCTCTTCTTGTTATTCCTACCTTCATCGTGTTTTTCTCTACAAGCATTCCTTGTCGTTTATCCCTGCGCTGTTACTAGCCTCAGAGTTTTTTATACACATCTACCTGCACCTGCTCCGCTCTCATTAACCTGAGACCACTTCCAAGCATCACATTAAAAAATGTCTTGAATGAATATCACACATTTCCTTATGTGCCATTCTTTCTCAAAACATAAAGTTTTCCATACGTTTCTAGAATGTTTCACAATAACAATGTTGTTAAGAAATGACACGACATAATTTGAATTACATACAGGAAACATACAAAGAGTGTAAAAACAGTAACAATTTTCTAAAAGGCTAATGAATTTTGCTACTTTCACTGTTTGATTAGCATGCCAAACAGAAGACACGAAATATCAGCATCTGTGGAAACAGAAAAGATCATTCACTACACAATGATGCGCCTAACTTTGGTTATCTTCTACTGTTTGAACTGCTCTAAAAAGCACAAGAATGTTTTTCTGCCTTTTACTTTTACTAGTAGCTAGCAGTTTTTAAGCTGGAGTGGTGACTAGCTTGTCACTTAATGCACAAGTATAATTATCAGTTTGACAACTTATATTATTATAATAGTTTGGCTTTACTGGCTTTATTCTAGAATGAAATACATTCATTTGGACTCTAAACAGTATCTGTCAGGGAAGGATATTAAGTAGAAAAAGTATCCTCTCAGCAGCATTGATGCATTTAATTACACTTACACAAACATTCAGCATCACTCCATTTAGTTCATATTTCCCTCTTTAGTACCAATCATTGTAGTGTTTTAGTGCATCTGCTGTAGCTGCAGAAAAAAACCCCACACATCTGCTTGTTGTTGACACAAGAACTGCGTGCACGTTTGTTTCCATTTATCTTTTCTCTTCGTACTCTCACATGCAAAAAATTTGATGTTTTTTATCTAATACTTACTGTGATCAAGTTGTGTTTGAAATTCTGTTGCTATTCAGTACATGTCAAAACTATTCTAAATAAAATCTCATTATGACTAATGTCAAAATGACAGATGTGAAAATCTCACATGACCTCAACATACAATACTGATATACTAATAAGTGATATACTAATATCACTTCTTCTCATCTGACAGCTTAAGCACTTCTGGACAAAATTACTTTAGCAGGATGAGGGGTATTTATGGCTGACATAAGAACCAAGATGTAACTCACTGAAGTGTAAACTTAAGAAGTTGCTGCTCATTGGAATTAGAATGTAAGCTCAAGACAAATAATACAAAAATCCAATATTAGTCCAAAATATTAAGAACTTGGGGGTAGCTGAGCTTAGCTATTCTCTGATACGTACAAAAAGTAGCTCTCACAAACCCAACAATCTGCAGATTAGGAGCCAAAGTAGCCACACACACACACACACACACACACATATGTGTATGACAGTTGGGCAGTGTTTTGAGCTTTAAATCAAAACTGAAGAAGAAAACTTATTCACAATGTCTTTTTTCATTTCCTTTTCAATTCTGTCAGAACCACTTACGCTTTCCTACTGAGACACACCACATCTTTAATTGGCTTGTTCCATCTTATTCAAATTCATATTCTAAATATCATTACGTTGTTTTTTTCCCTTCCAACCCATTAAAGTTGTGTGTTCAAACAAGCCCCTGGGACAGGACCCCTAAAGGGCAATGTACCTTATCAAGAACACAGACTGAGGACATGAATACTAAAGAGCTTCTGTGAGATGAAGCAAGCCTTCATTTTTGTTTTTCATATTTTTTTTGTGTGCAAATTTTTAGTGGTGCACTTATTTTTGTATCTTTTATTACCCAACAACCAACCTTCCTATTCCCCTAACTTTCATTTTAAAATTGTACAACATGAATTAAGACTTGTTATATTCCAACTTTTCACATTCATGTTTTTCAAAATGTGCTTGGACTGAAATGTAGGTTTCATACTGCGAAGGAAGGATGTCAAAAACTGACCTAATCCAGCAACATGTGCACTTCAGAACCACCTTTATTTACTGCCAATATGTGCCATGTGATAGTGAACACAGATGGTGACACACACACACACACACACACACACACACACACACACACACACACACACACACACACACACACACATAAAACACATAGCATAACTCGAAACATCCAATTATAAAATTCACAGCTGCACACATATACACTTGCTTGGTGCATTCACTCACATCAGGTGCTCAGAATGATTACAAATTTGAGGATTGGTGTGGTTAGATGGGGCCAGCCTTTAAGCTGCAAGATCCAAGGTTTCAGAGCACCCACCAGAGTTTGTCACAGGAACTGTGGTTCATCCCCCAACCACAGGGTGTGTGGAAGATGAATAGAGTTAAACTGATAATGGATTCAGGAAATAGGTGGAGGCTGAATTTAATATAAGGCTGCTGTGGGGTAGAGGTGAAAGAAGAGTGATCACAGAGTTAGGGAGTGACTGCTTCTGCATTCATTCAGCACCATCCCACGCTGTGGCAGTCTGTATGCAAGAGGAGCAAAAACTTGCCCCGCACTGTTCTGCTATTTACCTTCTTATGGTTTTCTGCTTGGCATTCTGCTGCACAAAGCTTCTTGTCAGACTCATTTGGGATGAAGGGAGCTTTCAGAACTTAATATAGAGGCACACACTTGTGGTGAATTCTTCCTTTTGTACAAGAGAAGATTTAATTTTATTTAAAATATTTCAATCTGTTTTTAAATAGTAAACAGACCAATATCTAAAAGGTATTTAGAAAACCTGACAATGAGTTATGTCCCATAAAATATATTTTGGAATAAGGATTGGCATGTTGCTAAGATTTCTTGACAAGGTTGCTGGGTTGGCAAAATTTATTGCCACAAATGAATAATAAACTACACATTACAGCTACAGGAGCTGCCCAGCCATGGAAAACCGATGCCAAGAAGCTCCCAGAGCACAGCTTTTGTGCTGATGTTAATGTCTCATGTACCTAAGCACTCTAATTTGCAACAGTGGAATTTGCAGTATAATCATTGAATTCACCTATTCTTTCACAAATGTTTGCAAAGGCATACTGCATGGCCATTGGTAAAATAGGCCAGTGGCAACAATACTGAAAACACCCTCATTCAGAGATTAAGATTGTGTGTCCAAACACTGTTTTTTTTCTGGTATATCAGTAATGTCTCTATCAAATAAGAATTAGAAGAAAGTGAGGACAAAGATCAGACACTTATGCATGTCTGGCATATGTTATGTAGTCACATAACATACTCAGTGTCAACAAATCTATTTTGTGGTTGTGGCGTAAAATATAACATCTATTCTAATTTCTCCTATTACTGTCATGGCCTGGGCAGGTCTGAGTACTTTTCCACTGCATCCGCTCCCCTCCTCTGGGTGGAGTCCTTGTTGTTCCTCACCTGATGGTAATCACACCAGCAGTATTTATGACCAGTGCACACAACTAGTCCTCGCCAGATTATCTGCTAACCTTAGTCAGTTATCGGCCTCACGTCTTTTCCTTAGTGTGTTATAGTTGCTTACCTCATTCCTCTGTCTTCTAGTGGGCATCTGGAGCCCCCCTACCAAGCCTCACCAGTATAACCTCTCCTAGATCCTGGTTGGAGCTGCCGGTAACTTCCTTTCCGAACTGTCAGTCTCTCCTGCCTGCCTCCCTGCATCGCACACAGTACTCACCTGGACCTTTGTCTCACGCCTCCCCCCTCCAAGCAATCTCCACCTGCAAGCACGTAAGGCTGCTCAATGAAATTATTCTCGGATAAACTTGCAACTCTCTTTTGGATCCCTCTGACTGTCCTCTCCTCTGTTTCAGTACCCTGGCCAGCCATAGTTTCCCCCAGCCCAGTCCCTGCACCCGGTCGTCACAGTGATTTTGTCTTAATTTAGTTATAGTCCTAGTCTGCTCTACCTCAGACGTCTAGTTTATGTTTTTTCTTAATAATAGTCTGAGTTTTCAGTTGCTAACAAGCGTTGTGAATACAGATTCTTTTGTTGCACTGCACTTCAAGCCTCCGGTTTTGCATCTGCACTTGAGTCCATCCCATTTCCGCGGGCCACTGTGCCGTGACAAATACACACATGCAGACACAAACTAAGAGCGAAAGAAAGAAAAGAAAAGCATGAAAACGTAATGTGAGGCACTAATAAAGGTATATCAAATCAAATCAAATAATCAAAGGATTTGGTTTAAATGAGCTTGACAGTACAAAAATGTATATTCCATTATTTTTAATAGTTTATGTGACATCGAGTAGCTGTATTGACTTGCTTAACTGTAGAGAACTTTCTTTAAAAGTTAGAAATACATAAATTTCACATTCATGAGGGACCATGTTGGTGTAATGCTGAAGAAAAGCACAGCATCAGCTCCCCAATGGCAGGTAGGGCAGACTTGTGCTGACAATGTAGGACTAAAATACACAACCTTGCTCACACACACACTTTCTCTCGCTCTCTTGCTGTCACAGAATAAGGTGGACTAAGGTGACAGTTCCTGGCTCTTAACAAGCTTGAAATAACATACGTGTTCACATGTTCCCACAGTTTCACTGAACCTGTCTTTCTTCCTCTCCTCTCATTCTGAAACACACGCAAAATGCCCAATCTATATCATAAGTCATATCAAGGAATGTCACAAAGGAAAGAAGAAAGATGTCTGGATAGGTCATATTTCATGCACCATTTGCAGTGAAGTTCAAAAACATGGTCATTGGCAATTGCCATAGGGGGTGCTATTAAGCTAGGTAACACTGACACATTCAAATTTGCAAAAATGTCAAGACGACAATTTTATGATTTTTTTGATTTAATGATTTTTTGCCAGTGTCCAGGGCACAGTGTCCTATGATGTCTAGCAAGGGGTAGCAATAGGACAAAAGCCAAAGAAGGGACCATATCCAAAACATTTGTTTCACTAATGTTGCATCCTAGCCTAAGACTGAACAGTCATTGCTCACAAGTTATATAGAGAGGGACATTTTTTTCACATTGTAACAGCCTGAAGAAATAAGCTTACCATAGATGTAGGCATGTAGATACATGCACAACCAGAAAAATTCTCAAATCTAAGTGCAATTAAAACATCACCACTAAGGAGCGACTTTGAATACGCTTATAAGTGTATGCTCACATCATAAAACCTCGTTTACGAGCACAAAAACCAGAGGCGGTTGTTAACATATAATCTGAATCAAAGTGGTGAAATAGAACCTGGTGATATGTGGTCAGGTCTAAATTACCACCAGCTATAAATAATCACCCATGACATGAAGATATTAAGGCTGTGACAAGAGCATTCATGTCAAAACCTTTGTCTAACCCCAATTACAAGCCACATTATCATTAATTTACCTCAATCAAAAATGATTCCCATATGAGAGGGATATTTGCTTTTAGATTTAAAAAATATCATGCTGGGGTTTCTGAAATGCATGATTTATTTCTTTTGCAGAAACTGCTTGTGAAACATGACCTCGCTGCTTGGGATTTTAATGACTTGTAAAATAATTAATACAGTCGGGTCATGGTCTCTTCAATAAACAGCATTTTGTTTTTTGACTTTGGGCCTGTTAAACCCAAAATAAGATCACATCAGGAAAATGTAAATATCAATTGGTCTTAAAGCTGTATAAATACCTGATTTGTCACAGAGTATTTGAGATAACAAAAAAATGATATGGGATAAAAATGTGAGAGACAGAGGACACATTAAATGATTGAATTTACCAGCTCTCAGGAGTTCCAGTATAGTTTAATATTTGACGTTCAGCTTTAAAATATTTTGATTTTAATGTAACTTCAGTTCAGATTAATTAACTTGACCTCCTTTGGAGCAGAAGTTTGCCATCACTGTAAGCCTGATAAGATAGGACCAGACACGATCTGGCAGCTAGACAGTCTATGATAAGAACTACATTAAATTCATTTAGCAAAAATAGACTTTGCGAAAAGGTCTTATTCATGGCTTTTCAATTAAAGTTTGTTAAATATTGATTTTGTTGGCTTTTGAAAAAATAATTCAATTAAAAAGCATTAAATATCAGTTTTCCAACTCACAATCGCAACAAAACTAAGAATAATATTTTTCAAAATCTTGCATAACATGCAACAGCTACTCCAAACAAGAGGTACTTGAGCTGCCAAATGTCACACAATTTCTCCTCGTGGAAATGCAAATTTATGCAGCTAGATACTCCAAAATCTAATCTACTCAGTAAGTAGTATACCTACTGTGTAAATGGTTTATTGTGTTGTTGAATTATTACATTTACAAGAATGAAACTACAATCTTAAACACAGAGCTCTTTGTGTGTTTGTATGAAGTTTCCGACCTAAAGTTTGGTGACTTTAAAATATATATTTTCTACATTGCCTTACATATGTTTTTTAAACATGTGATTTCTATGTGTGTGTGTGTTGAGGGATGAATACATCCTCCAAATTTGATTCATGCTGTAAAATGTCAAAATTCCATGGTTCTGCAAGTCAATGATGTAACCTGCTTCACACCCTTATTAGTTTTACTCTAAACTGACCAACCACGGGAATGACATTATTAAGGATTTGCCTGCTTAAATTCTGCAGACATTATAGTCTTTTTCAGACATATCCAGCAACCAGTGATAGAATGGAAGAATATGTGTGAAAGTCTCTAAGACAGACCACTTAGAATTACTGTAGTACAAGGTAAAAGGGTACCATGTTTAGCTTCTTAAGTGCTTCACACTCCATCAGCCCCCATCTGCTCCCAGAAAATTGTAAGGACTTAGCTTTCGTCCCTGTCAATGGCTTTTTTAAAGCCAGGCCATGATTTAGTTCAACTGTCACCGCAGATTTAATGGGATATTATTCATGCAGCAAGACAGGGTCAAGGGCAGTAAAAGTCACAAGGATGTGAAAGCTTATGTGTGAAAAAAGCACGGGTATGCCAGAAGCACAGAAATATGAAAGCATGTACACCTTTGTGTTCTTTTAGTTTCTGTGAAGTGCACTGATTTCAATAGGAGTGAAAACAGGAGTTGACATTCTTGGCTGTTACCTTCTTGCTCTGCAGGACGCTTCATCACCTTTGTGTCATTTCGGTTGGATGTCTTTCACACTCCACATTCAACAATGTTCTTTTGCTTTTCCCATCAGGTCTGCACACTCCCTAAGACAAAAGTTCCCATGGAAAATCCTTTAACCACTGCTCTAAACAGTCACTTTGAGCTGTGAATGTGCATCTTTGGTGACTTGGTGGTTTGTCATATTCTGTTTGAGCTGAGATGTGGAAAAGCTATGTGTTATTTTTCCCCGAAAAACAACAACAACACCTCAATTCAGGACGAGTTGGGATTCTGTATGAAATGTAAATAAAAAAAGAATCTTATAAATCTATATATTTTTTTGAAACTTATCACATGCTTAAACTGAGCGATATATAAGGTATATATAATATACTTGACATACTTAAGAAAAATATTTGCTCTTTTTTAACTTTATAAAAGCAAACTAAATGAACAAAAATGTCTTGAAAAAGTTGAAAAGGGCGCTATAAAAAGATGAAAAAGTAAGTGACACTCAAAAAGCTGGAGGAACATTTTTAATTAATTAGATTAAAGTAAAGATGACAGAGGTTCACACGTCTGATAAAAACAATTTCAGAATAGTGTTCCTCAACATAAAATTGTGGAGACTTTGAATATTACACCAAATACTGTTCATACAATTATGAGATCTCAACACACAAGGGACAAAGCCAACAGTCAATACTTGATGTCTGTGATCTTTAGGCACCCTCAGGTGCCACTGCATTAAAATCAGGCACAACACTGTCATGGAAATCTGCGATGTCAAAGCATCAGAAAACAGTTTGCTGTGCCATCCATAGAAATACACGTTAAAGCTCAAACATCCAAAGGCTACGGCTTAGCCAATCTAGAGCAGATCTGTTCATCAAGTTTACCTTAAATGACAAAATTCATAGTTATTTTTTACTACAATATTTAATAGCTTGTTTGTTGATAGTAAGCTTTTTCATTTTGGGTTGTCTGTTTTTTCTAATGTTTCTTTCAGGTCAAACTAAAATTATACAGACCATAATGAAGAAGTGAAGTTAGTCTGTCTCCAGAAATCTCCTGTACCTTGTCAGGGCACACAAGTAATGTTTTTTTAAGCTTTTTATGACTTAAGCATTTTACAAAACCGAAAAAAATATGTCAGAAGATATAAATATTGATGTAAGGATTACTTAAAAACAGGAAACCATATTTGATTCCAAATCAAGGACTTCAACTGGATAAAACATGGATGTATACAGTATGGATTCATGTTAACTTTAAGGATTTCCATTGTTTGATATAAAAAATTGCTCCAACTTGGAGGGCTAAAAATTTCAAATTACTAACTCAAACCTTTGAATTTTTACATAACTTAGTACGTTTTTTTTTCTGTACTCAAAGATAGGGCCTAATGGGTTAGGTAAAATCAACAGCAACAAAAAAAACAACCGTCTGATCTGATGTATTATTTCTTTCCTTGGTGTCACACATGTGTCACTCAAATTTCATTCTGATTGAGTTCAGTGAATTGAGATCAGGTTCATATTAAATTCTACAACCAAGATTCTGGCTTGTAATTGAACACACATGGTTCAAAAAGTTGCCTAAGCATGTAGTCAGCTGAAAAAGGCTGCAAATAGTTGACACTGATTAGTTGCTGGTGTTTATCATGCAATTGTTGTGTTGAAACAATCTGTCATACCTGTTCTTGCAGTTAATGCTGCCACACAGGACACATTCACACATAGCAAAGTCTGTCACGTTAAACTAAAAAAATGTTTCTGGTTTTCTTATTCAATTTTTCTGAACACCGATTCGGTGAGATAGTTATCATTTGCATTTTCTTATTGTGTTATTGCTTTGTGTGTTCCAACTCTGACCTGTTTTACTCTTTCAGTAAGTGACTGAATACAGTGTGCGTGTGTGCGTGCGTGCGTGCATGCGTGCGTGTGTGCGTGTGTGCGTGCGTGCGTGCATGCATGCGTGTGTGTGTGTGTGTGTGTATGCAAAGAAAAATGAGGAGGCAGTTGGGCTGTTGGCTCACCAGTCATTGGCTTGTGGCGACAGCTGTTGACAGCAGATAATATGTGAAGCCAAGGCAGTGCTCACCTTGGTGCAGTTCTTTTTTCAACATCCACCATCTTCTAAGGGGAATTACCTGATGATGTTTTGCTAAAGGTACAATTATCACCTTGTACCTACCTTTGTCTACCTCTCATTTCAAAACACACAGTGGGAATATGTGTTTGTTTGTTTTTTTCTTGAAACCAAATGCTAATTATAAAGGTGGGAAGAACAGGTAAACTAGGTGGGAAACCAGTGATGAGTAAAAATAAATAAACAAGAGCAATAACAAAATCAAAAAGCAAACAACTGGTGTGTAACAGAGAATGGAACTAAGCCAGAATATGAATAATGTAGTAGTTTGTTCAACTTGCGATCAATCACAATTCACGGGTATGTTTGAGTTTGACCAATACTGAAAAATGTTACAGTCTAATCACATACAATCAGAGATTATATGTGAGACTACAAACCAGACGTGTGTGTGTGTGTGTGTGTGTGTGTGTGTGTGTGTGTGTGTGTGTGTGTGTGTATAAAAAACCCACCCAGCACGCCCCTGCGGGCGGTTTATCCTTCAAGCTCGGGTCCTCTACCAGAGGCCTGGGAGCTAGAGGGTCCTGCACAGTATCTTAGCTGTTCCCAGGACTGCGCTCTTCTGGACAGAGATCTCCGATGTTATTCCCAGGATCTGCTGGAGCCCTTGGTATTTCTCCAGCTTCTCGTGTTCCTTCTTCCTGATATTGCTGTCATTCGGAACCGCTACATCGATCACTACGGCCATCTTCTTCTGTTTGTCTACCACCACTATATCCGGTTGGTTAGCCACCGCCATTTTGTCCGTCTGTATCTGGAAGTCCCACAGGATCTTAGCTCGGTCATTCTCCACCGCCCTTGGGGGCATCTCCCATTTTGACCTCGGGACTTCCAGGTTATACTCGGCACAGATGTTCCTGTACACTATGCCGGCCACTTGGTTATGGCGTTCCATGTATGCCTTGCCTGCTAGCATCTTGCACCCTGCTGTTATGTGCTGGATTGTCTCTGGGGCATCTTTACACAGCCTGCACCTGGGGTCTTGCCTGGTGTGATATATATGTATATATATATATATATATATATATATATATATATGTATATATATATATATATATATATATATATATATATATATATATATATATATATATATATATATATATATATATATATATGTATGTGTGTGTGTGTGTGTGTGTGTGTATTTATGGGATACTAGATATTTTACAAGAGTGAAACCTGGAAGTGAAAAGAGAAAGGAACATTAAGGTGCCCCTTAAGTTATATATACTGACATGACCTATGAGGATTATTAAAAAAGTCTCAGACATTGTGCCTTCTTCCTGGCACACTTACACAATTTTTAACGTTATTTAGTTTTATACACTATAACTCATACTTAGTTTTTTTTCCTTTATAAAAAAAGTAGACAAATAACTTTAGCTTGACAACACTCTTGAAAATAATACTTCACAAAGAAAACTGGTAAGTTAGGAGATGCACACAGCATGAGGTCAGTTCCCTGTGTTTCCTGGTGACGCCCACCATCTCTGAAATACTTCAAGTTTTCTTATTTCCAGTCTTAAAGTTTTATCATTTGTTTTTCTTTCACAAATGTCACCCTCTTAGTAACTAAGACAGTTCTGCTGGTAACACAGATTTATCCTACAACTATTGTTTGTGCAAAAAAAAGTCTCAAACAGTCACCACTATAAAATAATATTCAATCAATAATCAATTGATTGGAGTTGCTCATCTATGTTTTTTTCAGATTGTTTAAAGTATAGGAAACAATACAGAAACATGCTGAATGTGCTGATTACACATGTGTGGAAAACTAGACTGGATTTTTCAGTGTGTGTTTTTTTGGTATTTGTTCTTTTTTACAATTTCTAAATTTTCACGATTTTCACTTCTCTTGGTTTTTAAAAGAGAGAGGAATATATTGTCAAACAGTGCTGGGGTCATTGATCAAAAAAATACCTGAATCATCCCAGTTATTCTACTGTGAAAACAAGGACACGTAGAAATTGAAGTTATTGAGGCTGCAAGACTGGTCGACCTCTGTGTCTGTACAGATGTTTGCACCATGCAAAAGTTGTGTTAGCAGTATAATGCAGATGTTTCTATCTATTTGCATTTATTTCCATGTTTTCTGTGCAACAAAAATAAAAGTAATGTCCATATAGTACCTCCACTCCCCTAAAGCTATAGATCATTAGTTTTCCTCCTTCCTAATTAAGAAAAAGCATGTCCAGCTGATGTTGTTTTTCTTTCTATCCATATGTTATTAAGATAACTTCAGAACCTTTTTAATGCAAGTAAAACATGATTACATAGTAGCATCTTACTGTGTTACTGAAAAATTAACTAAGTAATTATTTTGGAACGTGCAACATCAACCACTGTTGATGACAACCCTATAACTTTACTCCAACATAATCAATCAAATGACTTTTTTATGTTCTTGAATTGTGAGTCAGTTTATCAGTTTTTTTCTAACTACTGTAAAAAGCAATGAGTGAGCATTGAATGGCATCATAACATCACAGTCTTGTTTTTCACCTCATTGCACCCAGATTCTTTTCCTTATTGGTCACAGTCAATTTGAGCCTACCTGGGCATTACAGTTGAACACCTTGGGAACATTTCAATGTTTGAAAACATTTTTGGTGCTAGCTCCCAGGTTGAGCAGGGGCCCACCTGTGGCATGTAGCAGCCTGGGTTCAACTGTGATCTCAGGCCTATTTGCTGTGTGACGTTCCCTCTCTCTCCCTCTCTGCTATTCTGTCTCCTCTTTCTTCTGTGTTTTCTAATGAAGGTCAAAATTAAAAACAGGAGACATTCTGTAGGCTATGTTTGACCTGGATAATGTAATTTTGTCAACACTAGGTGACTACCTAATGTTTGCATTTTGAAGTCACCTTGTGAAGAAGAGGGCTTCTTGCATGATTCATAAATTCAATATCACATACAAATTCCTCATGTCAGGCTTTTAGTTGTCTGACTGCTTCTGATAAGAAGCTACAGTGCGGTGAAAAAGTATTTGAAGATGGCTGTCATTTTATAGAACTGTTGTTGGTCTTGGTGTCATGTTATTTATAAAATAATGCTGATGAATGTTGGTTGAAGAGGTCCCTGTGAATATTTGCCTAGGGCCCCAACAGAGTCTAAAACCATTGCTGTGCATGTCTGTTTAAAGGTGTTTTTTATGGGTGCTTTTTCTGCTGCACCAAACTTTAACTTTTTCCCAGGCACTAAACTGGACTCAGAGCTCCTGCACAAGGGGCAGTATGCACTGAATGTTCAGGAGCAGTACATGCTTCAAGCTCCACGTTGGAGTTGGAGCTCACAGCACTTAACATTTTTTTTTTTTTTTTTTTTTTTTTTTTTTGCCTGTCCCAATTTGTTCTTTAGCCGTCAGAATTGTTGTCTGAAGACCAACAAGGATACCCAATGGATTTATTTTGCCGAATGGATCATCATGGCATTGCCGTATTGGTCCATTTGATCGACCTTTGTTTTTATTATTTATTTAATTTTATTTTCAGTTTCAGTTTGTGCAACAAACAGCACTTAACATTTCTGACTGGACAAGTGTCTAAACATTCAGTCAGTCCCTCTTGGCCACCTCACAGTAAAAGCTCCTAAATATCTGTTGGCTTACTTTAAGGTTTACCACAGGTGTTCTGTAAAACACATTCAAATGTGGTCCTCATGTCCAATTACACCACTGAGTGAGAGAAAAAGCAAGAGTGCAGTGGTGGTCAAGTAAACTGAATCAAACCAATACCTGATAACACCTCCACACAAACTTGCAGGAACCCCAGTGCATTCTTGGATTTTGTGTGAATTTACCCAAAGCACAGGTTTTATTCTGTTTGTGTATTGTAGCTCAAACAGAAGTACAGACCTGCAGCTCTGACACACAGACAACAAAAAAGACGACAGCTGAGGAAACATGGCTGCCTAATCTTTTTGCATATTCTTTGCAGGTTTTTCAGTGTTCAGTGTTCACACAACCAACATTTAATAACTGCTGATGTTTATATTGATGAGATATCTGTCCCATGAAGTCAAAGCATAGTTGGTTTGATGAATGTCTGCACACATTCTCCCAAAACAGGTAACTAAAGGTTTTACAGACATTTCTTGCACTCCAGCATACAAATAACTAAGAAACTACACATTTATTTAGAAATAGCCCCAAACTTTACTAGCTTTTTTAACTTTGATATGTTCTACTAGCTGGTGTTTTTTTTTTCACTTCAGTAGATATTGGTTAATAGGTTGACAACTTTTAGTGTCTTTTACAGTTTCCCATTCTGCTTACTGTCAGGAAACACATGATTCAGTTACTACTGTAAGCTGCGTGATTAATGTGATTAATGTACTTTGGTTGACAACTGGTTATTTAACCCTATGCAGTGAATCACTTCAAATGTTTTGAACATGCATGTCAAAAGACATATCTTGAGCTAATGGAAAAGATGCTACTCCATTTCAGAAGGGTCAAATTACTGGGCTGCACCCAGGAAACAAAACAGTATCAGATTGCAGTAGCTAATAAATTGGATTAAGAATTGTCCAACAGATATTTAAAACCTGAAAGTGTAGTTGTGCGCCATTATCTTTACAGAAGAAATGTGATGTGGTCAGAAAAAAGAAATGTTGAGTGACTGTAATCGGAGATCAGTTAAGTATTTTCTGCACTCACATCATAAAAACTGCTTAATAGTGAAACAATATGAACTGAACTCAAGGGATTGACATAAAACACCTCACAGCCATAAGAATCATTGGGGAGGCGAATCTCAAGAGAAGGCTTCAGTTTGCTAAGAATAATAAATACTGGATTCTGGACCAATAAAAAATGTAATTTGGACAGATTAGTCCTGATTTATCCCTGTGGCGGAGGTGTGGCTGCAGGGGAGGAGTGGTGCAGTGAGCTCAACGGGGCGGTGCTGGAGACGCAGGTGAGAACAGCTGATGGTGTTTGGACTGATGATGGTTTCCTTCCCCTTTTATAGTGAGACGGGAGAGGAGCGGAGGGGAGGCTGGAAATCAGCTGAGACCGGAGCTGTCAGACTGTGGACGGTCATAACAAATGAAAACTAGAAATAAACGTGGCATCTGGCGACAAACAACTGTCCGTGTGTGTACGTGTGTGAAGTGCATTTCACAATCCCGTCCCAAAGTGTTGGGCACATCAGGGTAAGAAGAAACTTGAATAGAGTAATGCATTTGTCATGCTTAGTGCCTACTGTACAAGCCTGTGGATTAGTGTTATGTCGCTGGGTTAGGCTTTGGTTCAGCAGTGTTATATACCCGAAAAGAAGGTCAGCTAACTATGTGAATTAAATGAAAGACACATTCTTTTCTTCCGTGATGGCACAGGCATATCCTTCAATTACAATCCAAAGATTCATCATGCTCAAATTGCGAAAGAGTGTTTCAGGGACCATGAGACATCATTTTCAAACATGGATTGGCCAGCACAGAGGCCAGACCTTAACTCCACTGAGAACCTTTAGGATGTGCTGGAAAAGATTTTACATAGTCCTATGCCTCTCCCATCACCAGTACTACAGCTTGACAAAAAAAATCTATGCAAATCTGGACAGAAATAAATGTTGCGACATGTGTGCTGTCAATGCAGTACTGGAAAAACATGTGATTTTGTGTTGTGAACTGTCACATTCATCATTGGCTTGATTAAAAAGCTACTTCAGACACTGATGATGGGTTATTAACAGTTTTGGTCAAAAAAACTTTATCCACTGGCTGAACCGAAAGACTTAGTATTTTTCCACAATCCTAATTTTAAAGTAAAACTCATGCATACTCTTACAGTATCTCGCGTCTTGTCTTACGTACTACAAATAAAAACATTAGTACAGTAATCATTAGTACAAGTCACAGCAAAAGTATAAATCTCTACTGCAGAAAACATAACATTCATTATTATTCATGAGTAGCTCACACAAGTAACAGGATAGACCATGGACATGGCCAAATATATACTCATTAAGCTCTCATTTTATGGTTTGACAACAGAGCATGCAAATTATCAACATGCACCCATCATATTATTCTGTCTGGTCTTTAACATTAAAGTATTGAGCCAGACCAAACATGTGGTTCATGGTCTACCAAGCCGCTGAATCACAACATGAAAACATTTGCAAATCATTGGAGTTCAACAAGAACAAAAATCCATGTGAATTTTACATTTTACAAATGCTTCTATTTATACCGAACATAAATGCATGCATCCCTCAAGACCGCCCCTCCGCTACTTGTGCAACAAACAGCATTCACAAATGTGCTTACCTCCTGTGTACCATCACAAACTGCAAGAGGCATGATGGAAAAGCAGAAGAAAATATCACCTTCTTCGAGGTGTGTAAATGAATTCTAGTGAGGCAGAAGGGGTTAATAAATATTTATCAGGGCAGTAGGGTGACTCAGTTTCTTTGCACAACATGCGTCTGTCAGTATTGCTCTCTATTTGGGTGACCATGAAGAGGTGGGGATGCACGTGTGATTGCAGAGGTTTGTGTACGTGTGTTTAGAGTACCTATCTTGAATTTCCTAGCCTAATTATGAGAATAAGAGGTCTTGCTCTTGAACAATACTTCAGAGGCCAAGACTGTATGATAACAGCAATCCAGTAACCATAAGTCAAGACTGTCCTTCCCTTTTAAAGCTCCTATATTATATCATATGAATATAATCATCGTGTCTCTCTTTCACCTCGACCATTTCAACAGCCCTTTCATTGCATGTGCGTGCGTGTGTGTGCGTGTCTCTGTGTGCGTGCTCATGCAACCACTTGTGAAACAGTTCTGAAAGAAGGATATAACTATGCAGGGGTTTAACCCAGGCACATTATCATTCCTTGACTGTTTCTACAGGGTGGAATATTACAGTCACCTTCCACACTTTCAGGACATGAAGAGGAGCCACATAAAAACTGAGTCATAAAGGAGTATTTTTCTGTCTGTCTGTCTGTCTGTCTGTCTGTCTAGCTATCTGTGTACTATAATATTGACAGCTCCAACTACACACAACCCCCCTCCTCCAAATACACACTTATTTAAACTTTAATCTCAACTCCAAACATAGATTACTTTTGTCTAACTATAACCAAACCTTAAACCAGGACCTTTTTTCAGTGATGTAGCTCACGATAACCTAGCTTTTTCCTTAAATTGGGTTATAATAGTGTAACTGTAAAAGCTACAGTGTATAACCCTGATATATTGTTGGTGCAGTGCTAATGTACGTACACACACAAACGCACACTTTCAGAATACCCACTTGTTCATACCAGTCCAGAGCCTCAGTCTTATCTCTTGCAATTCAGTGATAAGTTTTAGGCTGCCACTTGCTGTATTCAGCTAATAAACCTTATAGCCAGCAAACAGTCATTTTGTGTCAGTGAAGGAGGAGTTCCATTGATAAGGCCATTTAGTGTCTGTCATAACCACATGGTTCATTTACATAAATTTGAGATAAAATCGTTTTCATTGACAATGATAATTTTGCTCATTATTGCTACACAAATAACCATGTCGAGTGACTGAATGGGCTCATAAATTATTGTATTTAAACCATCAAAGCGCTTTCTCTCCAACTGTCTGCAATTGATAGTTTTGTTGGTATTTTACTCGTATGAAATCATGACTTGCATACAGCTGCGGGAAAAAGTTTTTCGACCTTACGGAATTACAAAAATGATTACTTGGTACTTAAAAAAAATGAGGTCTTATTTTCATCTAAGCCGCAGTTACAGACACAAAAAAACTAATAAAGAACATTTGTGCTTTTCATTCTTTACTAACCAAACTGAGAAAACTTCACAGTACTGCTCAGGAGAAGTAAACCAACCTTTGTGTCAATAACTTCTCTGAAAGCAACTTGGAGTCAGCTCCAATAAAGGTCTAAGTCACACAGGGCTAAAGACCAGTCAGTTAGCAATCAGTGACCGCCTGGCAACATGCTAGGTGGTCACTAACTGGTCATGTCCCGATGAGTAGTCGCTGAAGGTTGCTGACTGTTGCTAAGTGTAATCAGTCACAAGAGGGCGCTGCGCAAAGCCTCTCCTTGTAATTAAATGCATGTTTGTGATACCACCTTTTTAAAGTTGCCATTTTCAGTTTAAGTTGGACTTTTCACAGTTACACTACTTGTAGGTGAGTAGATGGCAAATGTTTGCAGATAAGACTACATCCTCCATGTGACCTGCAGGCGACCACAACAATCTACTAGCAGCCAAAACAATCACAAGGAGGTTTTCGGTCTAGCAGAGAGTAGATCTCTTTGCAAGCAATTTCACTTTACAGCTGCCACCAACCATGCAACCACTGCCAGTATACATTCTGAGAATACACATTTTTCCCTAGGAATTTTTGTTGCCTTTGGGTCACTGTCCACAAAGGGGCAAACAGTGTACAAATGGAGGAAATTTAGGATGGTTGCTGTTCTGCTAAGGAGTGGGCATTCTGTAAAGACCACACCAAGAGTGTAATGTGTTGCCCTGAAAGAGGTGGGGAAGAGCCCCCCTCTTTCCCACAGCAGGAGGGCAGGGAAAACACTGCTTTTTCAGTTAATAATAATTTTCAATATTTTGAATTCAAAAATAAATGTGATGTAGTTTTGTTTTAAAAACGTCTTCCACCGGCAGCTGGTGCACAAATGTTTAATTGTACTGTAAACTGAAAGCTTCTGTCTTTTGGAGTTGTTGTTTGCCACTCACACACATATAGTCACACACACACACGTCCCTTTCCAACATTTGTCTGAGCAAAGACTTCAGATGATTTTTAGCAGAATGTACAGCCCTCCCATCTGAAGCCACAAGGGAAATCAAAGAAAAACAAATTACTTTTCTGTGTAGCAACAAGCAATGAATGGATGGATGAAGATGTGCATGTGTCTATGTGTTTTAATGCACACAGTTCGCTTTAGCACGTGTGCATGTGTGTGGGTTAGCATAGGAAGAAACCATTGAGAGTTTCCGTCTGTTTTCCGCTATCACACTGTGACTGTCTGAACCACATTTCCACAGGTCATCTCATGCAGATGGTGCCCCAGCCTACAAGACCTACGTCTGGGAGAAGGGATCCCAATACCCTCGGGTGCCTTGTGCTCAACAATACTTGGAAATACTCGATGCCCAGATGGTTCAAAGTGTGTAGTGTGTCATATATGCATCTATTCAGCCACAAACACACACACACACACACACACACACACACAGCCACACCCCATGAGCTCCCTGTCCTTTAGGTCTCTTGTCCTATTGCCTTCAATGTTAGGACCTCATTTTGTCCTCACTTCAACCTATCCACCTTCTGCTGTCTCTCACCTAGCCAGGTCTGCACGACAGGACTTTATCCCTTCCAGGCTGTGATTTTAAGTGGAATAATCTGGTGCTCAGCCTGCCATAACTTTTCCCACGTGCTTCATTCAAATGCCAAACTGGAGACTGGCTTGAAGACATACATACATAAAAAAGTGTTTTTATTGCCTTTTTATACCATGTATTTCCCACAAACCCTGCTACCATTTTACTGTATAAATCTAGACTTCTAACACCAAGCTAGACATACTACTACACAATACTCAGTCTATCTGCCTCTTAAATCTGATGTACAAATGCTAAAGATCACTGAGAGACAAAAGCAGCTTCTTTGCAGTGAGATCCTTGGGTGAGGAATATTGACTCCTACAGAAAAGCTATGCATTGAGCTGACTTCATCCAAGGACTGCTCTTCTATTATTCAGCAAACAGCTTACCAGTGAATTGCACAGGTATAAGAAGGGTGAGATGGATGCGCTGTCTGAAAGGCTCTATAAGCAGAGAATTTCTCTTCAAGGAGTGTTCATCTCTCGCATTTTTAAAATCGACTTTGTAATATTATAACACCACATCATAAGCAGTTTAAGCTTGGTTGGGTTATAGCCACAGAGTGAGTAGAGAGATGCTAAGGATTTATAAGGTTTGGTGCTCTGCTTATATCATTAAAGGGAATCTGCTTGGTTGGATAGTTCAGCTTCAAAGAACCTCACTTTCCTAGCAAGTAATTAATAATTCACCAGGTAAACAAACAAACATTGATCTTTGAGCATATACCTCTAGAAAAAAAATGCGCACAGCCAATACTTGCTGGAGTATGCATTGAAATACACTGAAATACATACAATTAGGAGTTCATCAGTGTTAAAATAGCTTTTTCCAGTTAATCAGACGAAAGTGTCATGGAGAGAAGAAGAACTTTGTGTACTCTTTGTTTGACACACACACACACACAAAATACTGTAGCACACTGCTTATAGGCAGACATCACAAAGGTGACTTCCTATACAAATCAATTAAATGACTCTTGTGAGAGAGCTGCAACATTTGCAGTTAGTGGTTCTTTCTGCCAGGCAGAGAGAGGCAAAGATAATTTACCCTTTTTCAGCTCTGCCAAGTTTCTCTTTCTATCTAACAAAAAATAAATCCCAAATGCAAAAGTCATGTTAACAGAGAGATTGACATGAAAACTAATTTAAAATTGAATAATATGCAAAATGCAACTATTGGAAAATTATTCAAAGTTGGCACAAGTGAAGGTGAAATAAGACATTTAAATATTTAGCTTGAAATGAAGAAAGTGTTAATGGTCTTTCTTTAGCTTTCTAATAATCTTATTGAGCCTGCGTTTATTTTGGAGTCATCTCACTGTAAGTGTAATAGAGCACTATCTATCTATGATTTTGTGAGTAATGTGTGAAATGGATCATCTTGAAGTTTAGTGAAGAACAGAACAAGGTACTTTGAGCCAACTGCAGATAATTTGCATTTTTATATGTCAGAAACTGAAAAAGACTACTGAGGTCCCTTAATTTGGTTACATGCTTCAGTGTCATGTTATGACTAAACAACAACAAAATCATCACCTCAAATTGAAACAGTGAGCACTGTAATCCTGTAATCCTCATATCTGCTTATAAGCATTGTAATTATTTTCTTCTTTGTTGGAAAGCCCTCACTGGCTATCAAACAACGAGGCGTCCTGCACAGTTTTTAGATAAACATGCATGCATTACACATAGCTCTCAAACAAAAATTATAATTGTATAAAGGAAGTATGAAGGAATAAATGGCATATGCATATATATATATATATATATATATATATATATATATATATATATATATATATATATATATATATAAATAAACCCATTATTTCCTTAGTTAAATACAGTTAAACTGTGTTTGTTTGACCACTAATAACACGTTCTTGTTTTGTTGATTTTTGTGTGTTCTTTTTATTTGTTTGTTTGTTTTTTTAACATATTAACAGGATTATATGTGGTGGCGCTTCAAGTGAGTAGAGCTGTGTCGAAACATAAACATGCTCTGGTCTGAGAGACAAGTAACAACTTCCCCATTATTTTTACACTTTTTCTCTGAGTCTATATTTCTGTCTCTTATGCACATAAGCTGTGAAGCTGCAACTCTAATCAGAGCTCATGCTTCACTTGTGGAGTGGTACACCTGTGGAGAAGCGTTAGCTACTCAGCCAGCAATGTCCTTTCTTAGAAACTACCTTTTGTGATCTTGGCTCCGGCTCACTGGGACGCTATGGCTCCCTTCAGCTTTTCAGTTCTCCACTACTCACCAATAGCATCCGCTCTGCCAGACTTCAGTACTCAAATTTCTGCAAGCTTGACAGTCAAAGTCCAGATCAGAGAGCCCACACTCTCTTTTTCAATTTAGTTTGTATATGTACCCATTTTGACACATACATAAAACTCAGTCATTTTTGGGAGCATTCACAAATAATTAGCAGACGAAGGGCCAGATTTATTAAAATGAAAATAAAATCATAATGTTAGAAGAGAGGTCCAATGTTACTTATCTGATCAAAATCCGTGGTTACAAGCAACACATGGAGGAAAAACAGAGAATCCTAATACAAAATGCAGTAAAGGATGCATATTATTTTACAGCCAGTCAAACCAGCCAAACCAAAATTCATGACAGGCAAAATTCCGCTACTAGTAAGACAGCAATTAGCGCATTATTAGTAGATCTCCCACCGAACATTTCACTCCCATCTGCACATTTTCACAATTCTGGCATTATGTTAATTTGTCTCACTTAGTAAATCTGGTCAAAGAGTTATAGTCAAACAGCCTTCACCCTTTGAGTGGGCTCTGGCTTAATCATTGCTTGGTATCTGCCCCTATTAAAGACTTGTGACCAACTGATTGTTTAGCTACTTTTTGCTGACAGTATTTTTTATTTTTTTGCTATAATCACAAACATTCTTGCTCTATACTTTAAAAAAAAGGCACATTTTGAAAACAGCCCCAAATCAAATGCTACATTGTACATGAATTGCATTTAAGACAGATACTGACTAACAACTTTCGTCATTCAACTTTCAGCTGAAACATTTTAGCTCGTGCAGTTTTATGAAGAATGTCATGACAGGCGCTGGGTTAAAAATGAACTATTCTAAATACAGTGTTGGGGAGTAACGGAATACATGTACCGCCGTTACGTATTTAAAATACAAAATATGAGTAACTGTATTCCGTTACAGTTACCGTTTAAAAAGGTGGTATTTAGAATACAGTTACTTTGTTGAAATAAATGGATTACACGGCGGTACTTCCCTGTTTCATATTGTCGCGGGTCAGGACTGTTTGGGTTTTGTTTGACAGCTACGTTCTGTTGTTCCAGGCGGCAGCGTTACGGTTGCCATGGTTACAGGGTGACGCTCTCTCTGCGTGTTTCCTGGGTGAGAGAGCGCCTGTTGTTGTTGTGCTAAGCTAATAGGCAGAATGCTACAGGTATAGCTCTAAAGAATGTAGCATCATGGGCAGTGTAGTCCGTGCTGCAGGGAGAATGGACTGCCATACCCGTTATGTGTCTGTGAGCGAGGGAGGGAGAAAAAGGAAAAGTACGAGCTGTCATCGAGCAAAAACGGGAGCTGGAAGCATGTAAATATAATAATAACCACTGCAGCCAAGAAGAGCGCCTGACGAGCCCAGCTGTAAGTAAGCTATTAAGACTCGACTGTACACCGTGTTCGTGTTTTCCTCCAAAAACAATAAGTTCCGTTGGAGCAGCCTTTCAGCGCCTCTCTCTGTCTCTCGCTAGCAAAGTTGACCCAGACAACAAAGTAAAGCTAGTTTTCGGCTACCAGCTGACACAGAACCCACCGTATTAGCCAGAGGTCCCTTTACTACGGTTCGGAGCCGCGGACCTTCAGTAACAGTAATAAATCACAGCAATAGTACATTCATGTAGTTGTAAACAGCATGATAATATATTAAGTAATCCAAAGTATTCAGAATACGTTACTCTCATTGAGTAACGTAACGGAATACGTTACAGAATACATTTTGGGGCATGTATTCTGTATTCTGTAATGGAATACATTTTAAAAGTAACCTTCCCAACACTGTCTAAATAGGCACCTTTGCTCGTGTCTCTGCATATATGGCTTAAATGGGACGTTGCAGGGACAGAGACTGACCTGCCATAGAATTTTTGGGTAAAAGAGAGAGTATTATAAAGGCAGAGAGGGGAAAAGTGATGGACTGACAGAAATCCAGGGACAAATATGGAGTGATTGGCATGTGTAGAACCAGTGATTGATAGGCATAAAAAATATAACTGAAAGCTATGACAGCTTGGTGGTGCAGTTTGTGTGAGTGTGTGTTTGTGTGTGTGGGGGTGGGTAGGGGGGAGTGACAGTACATCAGAAGTACAGTATGACTCTGTCTGCTCACTCACTTTTCTCCTGACCCATAGAGAGAGAAACAGAGTGAGAAAGAAAGCTATAGGACAGTAAACCTCCGTCTCTTCCTCCACCCAGCCTTTAGCTTTCTTTGGCCTGACCAATTACAGCGAACCAGCTTCTCCTTTGTGCTTGGATATAAACAGGAGCCTCTCATCTACAATCAATGACAACACTCACACCAATTAGCCAAGCCTAAGCAAAGGGCTGCGGAAACTGCTGGAGAGAGTGCTCAAACACCTCTTAGGGTCGTGATGGCCATTGAAGACTGGCATCTGCAAGGGAATTAATAACTACAGTAATCAATCAAGAGTGCTTGTGAGATTTTCAGGATGATTTCCATGTATATTAGCTGCTTATTTTCTCTAATCTGACACTTGTGCCCAAAATAGTCCAAAAGAAAGACTTCCAGTGATGTAAACAGGATTAGCCAGATATAAATCTACTTCCCGACTTTTCTGAGTCACAATTACAAGAATTTATTCCTCTGGGAATGTGGAAGAGAAGTAAGAACTTATTTTGGGCACACATTTTTGCACAAAACTGCTAAAATACAGCAAAAACAGAGAGCATAATTCTCTTCTTTGTGAATGTGTGATGTGTGTCTGTGTGTGCATGTTTCCGAGTGTGTATTTCTGTCAGAATTTTTCTCCATCTCAGTAAACCTCTGTAATTACATCCCAACAGAGGGAGGAATTAAACCCAGTTTCATCTATTGGGATGATGAATATGACAGCGTACTGTTATATAGACTTCATATCTGCAGACAAACACACATAAATCTCCGCCTGTGATGGCGCTGCTCTGAAGGCTGTGTAATTAAACATTGTTATATGAGAAAGTGAATTAATCTATAGTCTGTGAATGTGCCATCAGGATACGGTTGATGGCAGGCTATGTTAGAGAGAGGATGATTTAGCTTACGAGCCTGGCCATATAAAACCTGGGGGACTCAGTCAACGGTGAGCAAAAATAGAGTATAATTTGCCAGGATCCTAAATGATGCTACTCTATTCATTTTTCAGGGATGAGTGTTACTTTGATGGAAGGACACAGCTGAACAAAGAAAGTCATGGTGAACAGGGAAAACAAAAGAAATGATCATGATTGTACTTTCGACATGTGATTGTGTTCTCACATATGGATCTGTGAGGTCATGTAGTGTAAGATACTTGCAGGTCTGGAAAGCAAATGAATATAAAACTATACATAAACTTGGCAGGATTGATTAGCAGTATCATCTCCTGGGATTAATTTGTGGTCCTAGTCTTTGCTTTGTAAAGCTGCGTGATTCTCGGTGGAGGTAAGCATGCGTAACGCTCAAGGTCATGGACTGAAGAATCTGTCAGTTTTCTTGATCTGCACAAACAAAACAGGGAACCATCTCATCAAAACAATGCTTGATAGCACCCCAACCAGTCAAACACTCCACATGGTGCCTTTAACAACAAGCTGCTGTGTAGTCTTGTTTTGTCCCCACATTTTTTACCATGCATAGCCACATCATTTCGCAAATACAATTAGATTTTTTGCTAGGATATCTGGCAGGAGACCTATGGGTAGCCAATCCTAAAGACACACATGATCACTGTAGTTTGCTACAGCAAAGATTGTGTCATATTCAGCCTTTTCTTGGTTCAGCTTGCTGTACCAAGTACTGTTTGTTTGTTTTTTTTACCTTTTTTACATTTCCTACATTTCTATGGCTTTTCAGCACTCTAACATTTCTGAGTAATGCCAAAAAATAAAAATTAATATAGATTTCTAAGGTTTACAGCACTTTTACTCTTGACGGTTGATGTTAACATCTACCGAGGCCTGCAAAAAATAATGGGCAAGGCAAAGTTTTCTTTTCACTTTAAATGGGCTTAGAAGCTTAATGATGGACTTCCTGCACACATTTATGCACACATAGGCACTCTTGTGCATAATTTTGTTGCTCTAGAGTGCCCCCTATGCATTACCAGTTCTGATACACCCTCCTGGAAGTGTATAACAAATTAACCAATCAGATTTTCAAATGTGAAATGGAAGTTTTAACTCAACAAATCAGAAGTAAAGTCATCAGAGCCCTACTAACTAGTGTTGTTCTGTAGCACTAGTCTAGTCATTGAAGAGGTTGTTTATTTTGATCAATTGAAATCATATCTGTGATTCTGTTTTTTTAAATTTGTTTTATCTTACCTGATTTCTTTTTACTAAGTTGGAAAAGGGTGGATACCACAATGGTACAAAAACAAGTTGAGCCCCCCAATGATGGGAAAGCAAGTATTTCTGTGTGTGTGTGTGTAGGTGTGTGGGTGTGTGTGTGTGTGTGTGTGTGTGTGTGTGTGTGTGTGTGTGTGTGTTTTTGTGGGCACGCGTGCACATTCTTTTTTCAGCAGGCTCAAGACCTATGGGAGCCAATTAGAGTGTAATGTTAGAGATGACAAAAGAGACTCGGTTTGGACCAGCTCGCTAGTCTCTGCCTTGTAGCCCCCTGGCTTGATAGCTAAACAGAGGTTTAATAAGAGAGGTGTCTGGCACTCTCATCTCCTTTCAGACACACAGGAAGCCCAGTGGTCACAGAGTTTGGGTTTAGATGAGGTCACTGCCCCTGTGGGCTCAGCTGGAAGAAAGGAAACAGTGAAATAAATGGACAAGAGACTGGAGAGCAGAAGAACCAGTTACTGAGCTGAAGCCTGGCGTGTGTCTCAGAGATATTATATAACAGAATATGGGATGAGATTGCAGATCAAATGAGTCTTATATGACTGGAAGACACACCGATCTCTCCTGTAGGCCAATATAATAGAACAGGTTCATAGTTCTACCTTCAGTTGGTGAACTTATTTCTGCAGTGATTTTGATCACTCAGAAAGAAGATCTCCAGTGACTAAAATATACAGTCATGTAGTTTTAATATTGTATGTTTGAGCTGAATAGTCTGCTTTTGAGTCATGCAACTCTGTAAAAGTATGTTACTTAAACAAAAAATGTTTGTTGATCCTGCTTAATAATTGTATTTGCTTTAATCACAGTCAAGCAGTATTAAAAATATGGATAGAAAAACATCGAGCCAGTATTGTGGAGGGATGTGATAACATTTCACTGGGGAATTGAAAGTATGCAGGTGGAGCATTGCAAAAACATGTACTGCACATCAAACAAAAGGAGTATACAACTGACACTGGAGATTCAGCGTGCATGACTCAGGCATTTTAAACTCTGCCAAGAAGCATATTTTGGTCTGTTTTCCTTTTATTTAATTCAATTAAGAGTTAGATTTTTAATTATTTCGAGACATTCATACATTGATCAGAAAAGTTCTGCTTTTCTGATTACAATTTTTTTTTCCTATCTCTTCAAGATTATCTTCCTGTGTACCTCCAGACCGCTTCCAACATGGCTGCCATCTGGTGCACACACACCTTTGTCCTTTTGCAATTGTATGTATAAAATGCAATCCTTTAACTTGATTTTCAGTTTAGGATTAAGTCAAAAGGAAGAACATCTGGTGACTACATCTTGTTGACATATGCATGTATATATGTTTGTTCTTGTTTTGTTTTGTTTTTCTGCATGGTAGCTTTTTACGGCACTTTTTATGCCATGCCTCCTGAGGAGCCTGAAGATTTTTGACCTTGTCCTTGTGGAAAATGTGTGTACTTTCGGAATCTTTAGAGACTATTTAACCTCTCCCTATCTGTACGTCTCTGTGATACCCTGTATATCAGTAATATTAGTCATCAATTACAGTTAACATAATTAGGTCTCAGAGGTTCCACCAGGTGTTTATGTTAGCATCACAAGCCACCTTTTCATGAGTTTTCCATCCCTGGAAATTAAAGAAATTTAAAATGAGTTAAGTTTTTAACATTTGTTGTGCTGGTTGTCTTAATTTTCAATTAATAAGTTATTTGATTTTATTATGTTTTTTAAGAAATGGGGTTGTGAATCCTGGTTAAGTCTGAAGAAGGAAAGGTTGGAGTAGTAACATACAACAAATGAAAAGTTTTTAACTCAGTAAAAATCTTAATGTAATACAGCTACAAGACATTCTGTGCTTTCAACTGGGGATCGAATTGAAAACAAGCTGACGCTAAGTCTGGATCTGCATCGCTGTGTTACTTGTGGAGGAACAAAAATCATGTGATGTGTTAATAAAATGTCTTATCAATAAATAACATTGCAAACCATTTTCATTCAGTCATTTAAGCTTGAGTCACACTGTACTTATGTATTATGCTAAGCAGAGAAATTTTAGAATTTGCTGCATTGTTTCTGTACCTAAATATACAGATTGACATTACAATTCAAGCTGAGGTTGTCATAAGCAGTTTTCCTGTAATTGGCAAATGTATCTACATTCTTCTTAAACCAGACTTGAGACTCGTTTCACATCTTTTTCAGTGTCAATTAAAGTGGGCTCCGCAGGCCTCACTTCCTTAGCTGGCTGTCCAGCAGCAGAAACAGTTGGAAAACATCTAAAGCTTTTCCATCACTGAGTATGTAACTGCAGATTCCTGCTGTGTCACTCTAGGCTCCCTAAACTTGGATTTTTGTTTACGACTTGTTACAGGCCATCTCATATATAAAGTACAAATGGTGCACCATGTCTTTTGCTTGTTTTGTTTTATTTTCTATCTAAGATCTAAATGAAAATCTAACCTTGCAATCTCTGCACATGCAGGTCCTTCATTAAGGTTCTCGACATTGTTGTGTAAGTTTAGATCATGGCTATTCAACTACGAAGTTAGTTGGGCCAGATTTTCAAACCGAGGAATTTATCTGGGCCAGATATTTTTTTTGAAGCCAGTAAGCAGCAGATCATGATCAATTTCAAATCCACACAACTGTATTGAAAAACAAGTAATTTTTTTATTCCTTTTCCCCTGTAAATCTGGTGACCTCACAAATGCACACCAAAAGGTCCATTTAAAAAAAAAGGGAGCTATAACTAAACTATTTTTTGCACATTTGAAATAATAATAATAATAACAAAAAACATTTTGATAATTCCCTTTCAAATTAAAATAAATATTTCGCTGACCACTCACTTTTCCTGCCATGAATGGAGCCCCATCCGTCACAAGTATACAGACACGCTTCATATCCAGACCATTTTCCTCAAAAAGAGCTTAAATCTTCTCAAACATTATTTCGCCAGCTGTGTGTCCCTCTAACGGTAGTAAGCCGAGCAATTTCCCATCCAAAAAACTGACATATACGCACAACTGTGCATTATCAGTTCTGTCTGTGATCTCCTGCTATAGACATTACATCAGTTTTCTTCAGGTCATCTAACAGCATTTCAAACTCGTCTGACGCCAGAACTTCAACTCTACGAATATTTGAACTGTCCTACAGGGGTACGTTTTTAATAGCAGATGTCACACTTACTTTAATTTTTTCATCACTTTTCACCGCATCCACCACGACCAGCATGCAGTATTTCACTGTTTCAGAATCTGTGAAAGGCCTTCTCTTCTTCGCCAAGAAGCAAACACGAAGGGAAGAAGCTGCAGCTCTCTCTTGGGCTCTACAGGACCCTCACCATGGTAGTACAACTCCGGTTGTAAGATTATTAAACTCGGTAAAATGAATAAGTATTTGTCAGTCCAGGCAGGGTTAAACCGACAGTTTTCATTGTCAATTTTGCGCTTTTGGAGAGAGAAAGACATGCTGTTGTCGCAACATATATTACGATGATTGTTTAACATGTTTACATCACGGTGCATTGTGGGTTAAATATTGCTAGGCTACTAGGAGTGTTGCATTCACAGTCTACACTACGCTGTAGGAATTTTTAATTTTTTTTAAATTAATTAATTTTTTGCATTTTCTCTGTGTTTCTGTCAGGACCACAGGCAGGGCCACTCGCAGGTTGCTTCTGGGCCGCATTTGGCCCGCGGGCCGCCATTTGAATAGGCTTGATTTAGATAATTTAATACCATAATTTCCATGGATGACTTACTGTATTCTAAAATTTACACTGTCTCGAATGCCATAGCACTTTCAGAATGACAGAACGCTAAGACGAGCATGATATTCCAGGAGGGGAAATAGAGAACCTTAAAACACTATTTTAGTTTTAAATAGTATAAAGTTTAAAGTTAAAAATGCAACAAATAATAATAATAATAATAATAATAATAATAATAATAATAATAATAATAATAATAATAAATCTAGTAAAAGATTCAAAACAAGGTAAATATTGCATCTTCTGGGCATAAGTATTAAAAAGTATGGTGCTGCTTTGATTAGATTAACATCAATCAATACAACCAGTAATATATTAACTGATTATGCTTCATTATTTCAATACTTTTCATTATTTACATTTTTACAGCGTACTGTGGTTCGGAATTCTTAAAGTTGGCTGCCACTGATCTTAATCACTGTCTGCAGAAAGTGACTATCATGTTTATAAACCAAATAAGTACTAATTATTATAATAAAAAAATATGACCCACAATTTAGAGGAAACAAATGTCAAAAGTGAACCCCACCTTTTACTCGGATATTTTACAGGAAATTAACTGTACTTCCCACAAACATGGACAAAAGTTTCCTTTGGTGCATCACTCAGTCATAATTAATTTAGTCTGGACTTTTAAAGTAATTGCTTTTTAAATTTAATCAGGGATTGAGCAAAAAAAAATGTGAATTACCCTAATTTCATTGTACCTACTACACACTACAAAAACATCTTTCCACTTGTGGCAATAAGATTTTAGTCCTTAGCCTTTTGTCATAGAATTCTCAAACCATTGCCATTACTTTAAGGTCAGAGGCTGGCTCTGCCTGCTGGCTGCAATATTTATCAATCAAACAGGCCTGAGACAACAGAGAAAAGTGGAGTGGCACAGCAAAGAGCACTTAGCCTGGATAAACAGGCGGCTAGTACCATGGATCACTGCACTGCTAAGCCTGTCACTAGAAGAGAGGCTAGAGGGAGACAAAGAAAGGAGAAACTCCGGACAGTGTATGCTTGTGTGTAGGTGTGTGACTATGTGTGTGTGTGCGCGTCACAAAGAGAGTGCATGTGTGACTTAGAGTGAGGCTTTTGGGAGAAACACAGGCCTGGTCAAAATGTCATCAGCGTGCCAGCTTATAGCAGCTTGAAAGGCTTAGAGTTGTGATATTTATCCTGTGGGCTTTGGCAGGGAGGTGGACTGGGAGAGAAAATATCTGTAATTTCATGGTGTCTTCAGGGGAAATTTGATTTCAGATGGCTGGCAGTCTGATAAATAGGAACTGCTGCCTGAAATCCTTTCCTAAAGGGATAGAAGAAAGGGTACAAGTCTCCCTTATGTCTGAGTCAGTGTGAGTGTAAATGTGTGTACAACTACAGAAATGTTGTGCATGTACATCTATGAGATAAAAAAAACATGTTTTATGCATGCCACAGCACTTGTCTTTGCACAGAGAATCACTTCAGAGTGTGCTTCTATTTTGATTTTACTGGATTGGTTTTGATTATCCACTGCGATGCGATGGTTTTTATTGCCACTGTCCCTTGAGAGCACTTGTCAGGAGTCAAATAAGGTCACACGTTTATTTTATCTCTTTTAGGTGACTGTATTTCATCCTGTCCCTCTGTGCCTCTGCCAGCCTGGGCTCTCTGTTCTTACAAAATTAAAACCAACATCCTCACAATCTCATCATGAATTTTTAACAATGAAATCACACCCTATTAATTCAATAGAGACCTCTAAAATTCAATATGGTGTCTAAACAATTAGATTTCTCTGCCCATCATTTCTCTCTATTTATATTTAATGTGACTCTTCACACAGTAGAGGAGAGGGATATGGAGATAATAGGAGGAAGATGAAAGTAGGAAGCATTTAAAATGATATGAAAAGAGGAGAAAAAAATTCTCATATTTACCAGGATCAGCCTGGTAAATATAGTAATAGCGAAGCGCTGATAACAGCTCTTGCTTGATTAGTCGCTATTTCTTTTCTTCTTGTTTCACAAACATTCAACAGTATTTTTTTTTTCATACTTAACACGTGCTACATTAAGATTCAAACCTCCACATGCTGTTTATTATCCTGCAACTTCAGTGATTGCACCAGAGGTGAAATGTTTCTGAAGCACTCGCATGACTTCAATTAGATCAGGTATCGTGCACACAGTGAACGCCGCCTCAAAGTTTCATGACCTTATTTCCAGTGAAAGTGGCTGTGGGAGGTAAAAAGGATGGATTTAGCACCTCTCAGGTGGAAACAGCTGACTCTGATTCTGGTGCCCAATAACAGGTCTTTTTTCCTTATCTGCCAACAGCTCCAAATACGCCTGCTGATGCTTGTGAGAAGTTATGCCCATGGCTGTCCTTAGCAGCGAGTCTCTCTCTGTCAGCATATATGTATAGTATCTATATGCATAATCAGAGCAAATCTTGTCTTGCTCCATAGCATTTTGCATAATGTTCCCATCAGGTTTGTGTAACAAGAATACAAGTAGGTGAGTTGCTGCAGATTTGAAACAGATGTGAATTAATCTTTAGAAAAACAATAAGTAGTGCAATATTAAAGATTGGGTATGAGTTTTAAAACTTTTTTTAGTACTCATATGCTTTACTGGGAAACAGTCTGTCCCTACCAGAAGTATCTCACTAATGACTCAGTAACACTACACTAAAAATAGGACGGCAACCTTGTTTCTACTAGGAACAGTTGGTGGTGACCTGGTGGTTGCACACATTTCTTCCACATTCTGTGACTGACTGTAAGTAGTTGGAGCAACCAACTGATCACCCACAGATTGGGCAACCATGTTTGATCACAAGACAACTGCACACTTGACCTGGTGGGAGGCAATCTGTCTCCCGACAGTCCGACTTGGACTAACTGAAATTGTCTCAAATAGATTGGCAAAGGTTTTTAAATTAACACAGGAAATGACTCCACTGATCACAAACTAGCTGTGTTCTGGTTATATTCCTCTGGTTATAAGATTGCTGAATATGTTGTTTTGCAGTTAAATCAAACACTTCTTTAGCTTGACAGACAAATAAATAACACAATTTCACCTTTATTATCATTATATTATTTTCTTTGTACTCTCTAGATCACGATCCTGCAGGAACTATGTTAGTATTTGTGGAGGAATTTCTGTTTTAATTCTGAGGTTCCTGCAAGATACTGAATATAAGTAATAATTGTGATTTTTTCCTTAATGTAAATTTCTGTGTATATAGATGATAACAGATTTGTAATTTTGGCAGATTTGTGACAGTTAAGCACTGTATTATAACAAAGATTGCACATAATTGTAAATTTCACCCAATGTATTCGATAACTGACAACAGAGAGATAGCAGACAGACTCCATCGTATTATCTTATTGTTATTGCAATTTTGATGCACCAAAGTTAGTTTGAGGATTAACCGTGTACCTGATCTTCAAAGTAACCATTTCAAAGACAATGAGCAAGTTCATCGCTCACAATTGTATTAATTTTGGTCAAGAACCAATCTCCAGCCACTGGATGGAGATATTGCAGCCAAGTGTGAAGGTAGCATAATAAATCCAGGAATATCTGTGTGTCTGTTCCTCGACTGTCTCAACAAACTCATGGAACACACTTTAAACTTGGCAGGTGCATTGCTGGGGTTCCAGCTTGCCAGTTAAAGAGTATGAAGATGTTTTGATGAAGGGTTTCCACAGTCTTGGTAAAAGCTGTTCACTGTTATGCTTTCAAAACTACCATTTGTCTACATGTAAGGTTTTTAGGAAACACTGGTAAGGGGTGCTAGTTGCCCATCCCACAGGCAAATGCTCAACCTGAGTGATACATTGCAATTATAAAGAAAAGTGGTTCTCAGCACATTCTACTCTCTTTAAGTGGTTATGTCAAAGCATGTGACTAATGCAAGACTAATATTATTATTATTTTTTAGCAGCTGACTTTTTTTTTGGCATTACCTCTGCCCACTCCTCAAGCTATTGCAGAGGTGGTGTTTGCTATTGCAGAGGTGTTGTTTAAGGGACATCTGCAAACTGTAGCTGCCAAAAATGACTGTGAAAGACAGGAGGATACAAACTGCAGTCGTTACACTGTACATAAATACACTATAAAGGTGAGTGAAAACGCAACATTGGCAGTGTGAGATCAACGATTAGATCATTTTGACAACAGACAAGACAGAGAGAAAACATTTCGTTCTGCTGATAGGATCAAACTGGAAAGGGTTTTCAGGTGACATTCTGTACGCCAGCTAGAAACAATATTTTTTTATAGTTTAACGTAAAGGTCATATCAATCTGACTTAGCAAAAGACATTTTTTTTACATTTATATTGGGTCCAAAATATTCTTTTGCTAATAGAAATGTTTCTGAGTGGTATTTAAATGACATGGGATGACTTATTTGATCCCAGCTACCAACACAAACTTAATGAGTGTGGCGTAACACCTTTGTGGCAATTGACCCTGTGCACGAGAAAATGCTAACTTCCTGGTTTGAGACCGGATGTGGGGTTGTACATTTCTGGTAGCTTTACTTTGCGGTCAGTCGCTACTGCGAAGATATTCTCCAAAATCATGTCCAAAACTCGAAAACGGAAAGATCAGGTTAAGTTACAAAGAGCAGAAGGTGGGAACACTGACCACTGTTGTGTCATAAAAAATCTAATGATCAATTTTGACGTTTAAAGAGTTTAGATCGATCAGTTGTTTACATCACTCAACACAAGCAGAACTGCATCACTGCATTACTACAGCAGAAGACACATCGTCCACATTCAGAAGCACATCTCTGTATAGTGACTGGTCTTATGATTTAAACAGGCAAATGTTCAGCATTCAAACTACAGGTGAAGAATAGTCAAACCAGATGTTTCCCGTTATGTCGAGATCAGCTAGTCAAGTACACACCTACACAGCATGTTAACAAACTGTGTAAAAAAGCCACACAAAAAATGAATGATTGCTGGTAAGGGTTTCTATACATTAGTATTTACGAAGGGTATGTTGTGACTTACCTTCAAAATTACAGTGGTCCCTCGCTATAAGGCGGTTCACCTTTCACCTCGCTGTTTCGCAGATTTTTTAGTGCAAGTTTGCATGCTTTTTTTTTTTTACGTCACATTTGCTGTGTCCCAATTCAGGGTATGCACGCTTGAAGTACGCGCACTACGCGTACTATGTACGGTGCGTACTATAAGTACGAGAAGTGAGGAAGTGAGAGGCTTGTGAAATGGGACAGTCTAGCCTTCGTAGAGCTGTTCAGGTTGCCTAGCAACCATGATACTAACCGCGAGAAACACGAGATTGTGTGACATAAATGAAGGAGAAAAAAATGTTTTGTTGGTCATTCATTTTTGTCATGACATCACTTTGATTAGTTGAGTATCTGAGGCTGAGACCACAGGACTGTAAAACATGATTGTTGGGCTTCATTTCTGTACTGAACAGTCATTACAAGAGTAGTGAGTAAATAACAAATAGTTCTTGTTGTTCATGAGACTAAAGTCATGTAAATATAATATGGCCAATATTATAGTATTGTCAGACTATTATGATATATATATATATATATATATATATATATATATATATATATGTCACATAACTTTGCCGATATGTGGCCAACAGTTCTAATGTTCTTCGTTATTAAACATTCGCACATAATTAAGTGACGTCATGTTCAGTACTTACTTTTGACAGTTCACTCTTGGCCGCTCCCCTCTGCCGTATTTTGCGGCAAAATTATCCACACCCACCGCCGCGCTATGAATTGTGGGATATATGGGACCACGAAGCGTGCACCGTGTCACTACCATTGACTGTAGAAAAGATGGACGACGCGACCCCGCCTCCTACCATTGTGCAAAAATGAAGCCAAAATACCCCTGTCACTACCCGATCCGTACCGGAAACCCGATCGGTTCCCCACATGCGCAAATCTCACGTCACTTCCTCTCTTTGCCAACATTGCGACATTCAATATATTTGAATGATACGGTTAGCGCCCAGTTAGCTCCTAGCATTTCTCAGCAGCTCTGCCTCCTTTCCGACTACCGGGTCATTTAAACAATGGATAATCCGTATACAAACAAATTCATGCTTTTCTCCTCAACAGAGAGCGTCCCCCGATTGAATAACAGCGCCGTAAAATAAGAAGAATGGCGCCTAATTACAGAGTTAATAATACAGACGTTGTAATATGTCACGTGAAGATTCAGCAGCCAGATGAAGTGTTTACTGACAACTGACAGTGATAGCGGACATCATCATCACTATTCCAACAATCCTCTCCACACAGACAAGCATAAACACACTCGATTATCACTAAATCAAATTAAACACACGTTTGTAATGACGCTAATTCAGTTTACAATAGGGTTCATTCGCTCAGTCAGCAGGTGGCAGTATCCTCGTACACTGGGGAGTAAACTGCTATTAAACGAACAGAATAAGAAGAAAACCCCTGCACATGCGCAGTACGGATCGGGTAGACCCGATTTGTACGGTCCGACTTTGCACATGCGCAGTAAGGATCAGGGAGTCCCGATCCGTATCTTTTTGTTTTTCGTTTTTGTCTACATTGTACTGAAATGCTTCATTATTGCAAACATTTTAAGATATACTTATTATTCTTAACATCTTAACAGATACTCTGACCCATAACTATCGTAAAACGCTACGACCGGAAGTAGACACCTTTCGCGCATGCGGGGTACCGATCGGGTTTCCGGTACGGATCGGGTAGTGACAACCCCGCTTGTGGAGGCTGCCATCTTGCAAATTTGGAGCCAGAGTCTGCGCAGTAGTGACTTGAGGTGGAGCGACTGTGTAACGCTCCATGCCCACACACCCGCTGGACGTGACCGCAAACACGCCCCCCTACACTTTTTACGTAGCCCGGCCGCTCGAGTTTTTTTGCTGGTTTACCGCGACTGACGACTCGTTTATTTAAGGTAAATACAACCATGTCATTGTTATAAAAAAGACACACAGCTTATCATCTTATAGTCGCTCGAATTAACAACAAATCGCTCTGTTGTTAATTCGTTAGCTAGATTAGCCGCTAGCATATGCACTGTGTTAGAGGCTTGTTGCTAGCTAGTTAGCGATGCTACACACCTGCTACTCTAATAGTCTGTGTTATTGAAGGATTCAGCACTTCTTGTGTTTTTTTTAATCCATTTTTAGACAGCGACGAGATCAGCTGCACACTCTACAGAGGCCCAGAGTTACTGTTAATATCAAAAATATAATGCTGTCCTTTGAGATTTTAACATAAGACTGAGTGTAATGGATCTAAAACGGTTTAAATCTCTACAGCCTGGTAACATGGAGACTTTAAAAACATCAGCAGAACGTTTCAGTAGTGTAGTCTAATTTGTTCTTTTCATTTAATAATAGAGTCCATATTATATCAACAGCTACATTCACCCTGGAGAGAAACTAGTGAGGGAGACCATCAGGACCAAGCTGGGTTTCCTGGGTCCAGAGGTTTGGAGAAACTTCTTCCCTTTCTTTCACCACAGCTGTCCTGTGCCATAAGTTCTGTTAACCCGCTGTAAGAGGCATCATTTAAGAAACAACAGGAAGACTGAAGCTCATCGCATTGATCAAGCAGGACTCATGATCTTCACCAGCAAGTCCCTCACAGGGATATCTTCAGCACTCCTCCGTAGGCCCGCCCCAGGAGATGGATAAACCCAGCATTTCATCAACACTGTGATGAGACCTTTGGTTTGTGTAATGTAATAAATAATCAGATACTCCCCAGAGGCTCCGGACTTTTACATAAAGATATTATATTCAGTCCTGTAGAAAGTTATATATTTAAAAATATGTGATCCTCTCTGGTTACTCTGGTATGAATAACTCTGAATCACTTCATGGTAAATAACACACTATCTGCAAAAAACTGTGAAAGAATTCCAGATGACAAGTTTGTAGTTCAACATACAAGTGACGACCTTTGACCTTCATCAGGTTTTATTTAATTGTGTTAGAGAAAATCTCATATGCTCTTCATGAGTACATCAAGTGTTTAAAACGGAAGCTGTGCAGGTCTGAGATCAGCAGTGATGTGAAACACCAAACTGAGGTCCTGTTAATGCTGATATATAGTGACACAGTTACATGAGTGATTAATCCTTTTGTTTTTTTTTGTCTTTAACTTTATCAATAAAACAGCTGCAGCTTTCACTACAGCACGTGTGGTACTTTAACCTTTGTACTGTTTCCATCAGTTCATTTTGCAGTTAACATGTGAACATGTTGGATGATTTGTCTGCTGTCACTGGGTGGTGCTGAGGACTGAATCGGAGGGCAGCTCCTGTAATCACAAAGACAACAGAACCATCAAACTCAGATATAAATTTTATCCCTCAATATTGAAATAAAGCTGATTCTTCTGTCCTCACACACTCAGGATCTAAAGTTCTTCTCTTACATTTTTTTCAGTATTACAGTACACTAATCCATAGTTCCTGATTAATGATGAGTTACTGAAGTACAAGCTTTAAAAAAAAAATGGTTACTGTCTTTACAGATGTGGCAAGAGACTGAAAACATGCTGTTGTTTGGACATATTTAATATTCAGCTCTGCACAGGAGCTGAAGCAGGGTGCAGCCTGTTGCTTTTACAGTATAATACTTGTAATAAAAGTACAGTAACAGTAATTAGTGACTGAGCAGCCCGGGGCGTTTCTCTTGATTTCTTTAGTAAATTCATTCACCTGCACAGATTAGCTAAACGAACCCTGACAGCCGAGTGCTCATCTTAGCTAGCTAGGTCTCAGGAGCTAGCTAAGGACGGTAGTTAAGGATTAGCTTACAAACACGTTTAACTTACCGAAAAAGTGCAGCGGGGCCTCGGGTCCTTCTGTCGGGTAGTCCAGTTTACTGAAGAACACCTCAGGCTGTCAGGTTAAAACACTCGGTCGTGTTTTGGCGTAAACGCTGGTCCTCCTCTCAGAGCCTTCGCTCTATCTGCTATTCGCGAACAGAGATACGGAAGTTTCTCCGTGACTGCAGCTGTCAGTCAAAGCTCTTATGATGACGTTTCACCCCAATTTAACATCACCGCGGTAGGAATTAGAATCAAACTTATGGGAAAGGAGACCCCTTGAACATCAATCAGCGTGATGAGAACTATTGAAAACAAAAGAAAGAATCTTTGGAAAAAAATTATCTAAGGAGAATAAATTAATTTTAGTCTGACCCCAGTCCCATCCGCTAACATGGAGGAGGCGGGGTTTATGACCTATACTGCAGCCAGACACCAGGGGGCGATAGAGACGTTTTGGCTTCATTTTTGGGGACCTGTCGCGTCGTCCATGTTTTCTACAGTCAATGAGAGGAAGTGACATAAGATTTGCGCATGCGGGGTACCGATCGGGTTTCCGTTACGGATCGGGTAGCGACACACCGGACCACGCTTGATATTTGGGGAAATCGACGGCGCATTTGGAGTATGCATTTGAAGTACACTTCGAATTGGGACAGCCGTCGTTGCGTGGCGGTGACGTAATCGCACATAAAATGCATACTTCAAGCGTGCAGACCCTGAATTGGGACACAGCAATTGTGTCCTGCGTCCTGATCGCTGCAGACGATCTCCTCCGTGACGTCTCTCCTGTACAGTACAGAATCGCTGCATCAATCGCTAGCAGTGTGACTCTGAAGTGCAGTACTGTATGTCCACGATGTCCACTAAACGTTTTGCATGTCAAAAAATAAAATTGGCTATTTGGTTTCACCTATCGCTGGTTATTTTTAGAACATAACACCCGCGATAAACGAGGGACGGAATAATAAAATAAAAGAAATATAACATTTGAATCCCTTTTCTCTTTTGCCCTGAGGCGCAGGGAAAAAATATCGAAAAAAAGTCGATGAACATCATTTACAGATATATTGGGTAAATGCCCAAGACATCTACAGAAATGTAAATCGCTGCTTGATTCATTCATTAGCTTAACTTGTTTTGGACCGTAAACAGGGCGTGAATAGGACACCGAAAACAAAGCTCCCCACAGGAGTTTCTGCACCGGAAGTAACATATTGTAACGTGCACATAGTCAATTCTTCCTGTCACTACAACACAGTAGTGTACTTGTATTATAGCATAGTGTACTTGTATTAGTGTGCAATTTTTCCAATTAAATTCAGTGTTAATTTTTTCCAAATGATTTTATATAGACATATACAGAGACCTGACAGCTTCAATATAGGTTAACTTATCCATTATATCCGGTCGTTAAGTGATGACGTGACGAATCCTACTTCCGGGCCTAAAGTTGTCTGCGTTTAATATGGCTTTTGTGTTGTTAACATGTTTAATGTTATGTATTTTCTTCTATTTAATCTCAAAAATCACTGTTGACCTCCCTCGGCTTTTATTACCTCTAATAATTTATTTAAGCTCAGTTTTTAAATCCTTAGGATGTAACTACAGCCCAGCCCATGCAGCAGTATATGAATGACTAACCTCGTATTGTGGATGGATTATCTCAGTTGTTCTCCTGGCTGAAGTTTGGTCCTTTTACATCATCCTGCCATGCGATTACATTTGTTCCTGACCACCAGTGTTGGGTAAGTTACTTTAAAATAGTAACTTAGTTACATTACTAGTTACTTCTATCAAAAGTAACTCAGTTACTTCAAGTTACTCGTTACTTTCAAAGTAACTAGTTACTAGGGAAAGTAACTTTGGTTTTACTCAGAATTCTCTTGTTAATGTGTTGCTTCCACAACTTTGCCAGTCTTCTAGCTTGCTTACTTGCCACAAGTGCACCGTGCCACCTACCAATAGAAAGGAAAAGATAATGTGCATATTTCCACGAGAGAAAGCCCACGCCTGGACCATCATTGACTGCTGCCATGATTCTAGCCTACGTCACAGCGTCATGTGCGCTTTTTACATCCAACACAAAAACTGCAGTCGTGGTGCTTTGATTGTACTCAGAACTCGGAAATTCTGCCTTCTGACTAGGAAGATGTAGGTAACACCAGACTGCAGATGAGCTGCATACAGGGCTGGACTGGGACAAAAAATCGGCCCGGGCATTTTGACTAGAGACCGGCCCGCCATTATAGGAAAACTCATAAAGCCTTTGAATGAAAACAAACGCTGTTGTGACAGTGATGTACACTGTTTTGATGGTATATATGCATCAATCTATCAATCCTTTGTTGTAAGATTCAGATAATTATTTTTTAAAAGCTAGACATTTTAAATGAGAATAAGAAAGAAAATTATTTCTTTGTGCCCACCTCTCCCTGTTAATGCCCTACTTGGCCCCCCTGGCAAAACTTTGCTAGATCCGCACCTGCACAGTTACCAGCTGTCAGCTACCTAAAAAAGGATCCTGGGGTTATCTGTCTCTCAGAAACAGTTCATAACTTCCCTTCAACTCATTCATGTCACCTAAAAGGTAAACCTGTTTCTCCATCACCTGTTCAGCTCTGATGATTCAGTAAGGACATCTCCTGGTTTCATCTTCATGTTTCCCTCTCACCAGATAACCAAACCGATATCATGACCAGCAGCTTTTTTGCAGCTGTGGCTCCAGCAAACATCAGCTGATACTAGAAATTAATATTAAATAAATTCTAACAACAGCTGATCAAGCTTAAACGTGCTGCTGTTGTTTAAAGCGACATCGGCTGGTTTCCTCTTTCTGGCGCAAAGTGGGCGATAAACAAACAAGAGAGCCGATCAGCTGATCATTGATCAGTTTTCATGATTGAAGTAGAAACGGGAGAGGGAGGGGGAGAATGAAAGAAGAAGAGGCAGCTGTGCAGCAAAGACACAGAATAACTCCAGCTTTGTGTCTTTTTCATTGTAGCTGAAGTCCGGGACAAACTGTTCCTTTTCACCTCAATAAGAAACGCGTAATATTTTCTCTGAATACCAGACGGGACGGTTGGCAACTCTAATAACTTATGAACAAAATAAAGTTCAACATGATTAACTTCATAGCACCCACCCAGCTGTATAGAAACTCCGTCATGCTAGCTAGTACGCAGTATGGAAAAAGTCAGAATAACGAAAATAAACTCCACCTAAACTTGGTTTATATCTGACCCAGATAGACTGCGGGTCATAACTTCTTACCTCAAGTTCAGTTCACACTTGGACCGGCGACTGCCTCGGGTCTCTTTTCCTTCTGCATTAACCTTTTGCTAATGTTACAGAATCTGTGGAAGCTCTGCGATAGCCACCACACGAAGTAACGAGTAATGACCTTATCTAAATCCCAGTAACGACTAACGCGTTCCTGATTTTGGCATAATAACTAGTTACCGTGCTCCTTACCACAATAATAACGTAGTTACTGTAACGCGTTACTTAATAACGCGTTAGTCCCAGCACTGCTGACCACCAAGAACACTCACGTTAACTTTTATCGAGTGGAAAAAAAGTTAGCTTGTTTATATTATGCTAACATAGCTGTGTCGCTAGCGGTCACATAGCACATCATTATATACCAGCTAGCCAAACTTCAGTAACCCTACAAACGTCACTGCTGTTTAGTTTTCTGTCTTCATTTATGTTGGAAGTGATAACAGAGCTGTATGTTTTAATTTGTTTCCAAAACCCCGCAGTCAGGTCATGCTATATTGTATTTAGATAGAAGCTAGCGAGCTAACTTCCTGCTAACTTCTAACTCCGTTAAATGTCATAAATTCCGTTTTCATGGATGCCTGGATGTTAAACTCAATTGTTACAACTGGTAGAGCAGAACGCTGATCATTTTATTAAAGATGAAAGACCTTAGACAGTTTTTCAACTCTCAGTAATGCCATAGTGATCGTTTGATATATGGACCTGCAGCGGAGTTTAGGCCCAGACACCTAATAGTGACGTCAGACTTAACGACCGGATAGTACAGTTATATGAAATAACAGTATTCATTCTCACATGAGGCACAGTGACATAAAGTGATAACACAGGTGCTAATTTTACATGTGAAGTCAAACACTTTGTTTCACAGACACATACATAAGATATTTCCACCTGTATTATCATTAACTTCATACAATTCTAATATATTATTTTCTTTGTAGTAATCTCTAGATCAATCATGTACAAAGACTGTGTGTGAATTTGCAAAGGGACACACACATACACACACATGCCCACATTATGAGGCTTTGATGTAAGCCATCCCCGTAATGATCAGGGCTTAGTTCATCTCATTTCCTTGATTGAAGCTGTACAGCAGCATAAATAATTCATTCTCATGTATATTGCAGTGTTTCAAATCATGTTTTTAGATTTCAGTTTGATCAGTCAATTCAGAACACATGTACACCTTTGCCAAGCTGTCTGCCCTTAATTATTCTATTTTAGATCTGTCTGTAAGACAGGTGAACATCTGACTCCAAAGATCAGATAAAGCGTATGATGAGACTAATAACTAAAATGAGCAGATATCCTGGCGCAGGCATAATGTTTCAACAGCTGTTGTCCATAAGTTCATCTATTACATTTTTGTTAACAGTCACTTTGACACATCTCTCAGGTCACACTTTAATTTCTCTGTTCTGTAAGAATTATTTTTACTTGGCTGGCAGCTATTGTGTCGAAAGATCTGGTGGATCACGGCTGAGAAACTTCACACTGTGTTGATGTATTATGCTATTGGCTTGCACGAATTACAACACTAATGTGCTGATGAGGAAAAAAAAACGAAAATCGTTAAAAAAGATTTCATACGTTGTTTTATATTTGTTTTAAAATGCTAAAATGTACATAATCCTTTACCTATATTTGTGGTACCTTTCATTTGTTTTAATTGTTGTTCCCTCATTAGATTCATGTTATGTGTTTTATATCTCTTCGCACATTTTTTATCACATGCTTGTAATACTCGGCAGTTGTTCCACTGAATTTCACACAAAAGCCGTTTAAAGCCACCGAGTGCTTCACAGTGAATAAACTGCTAATACTGTCATTGTCACTTGGCAAAACCCCTTCAACCTAAACCCCAGACCCTTTAGCCACCCACAAATGCTTTCACAGCAGCACAGTTATACAAGGTGACATTCTAAGTTAATATTCAGTCACACAAACAGGAAGGCAATTAATAAATTAGTGCTCGTTAGGAAGAGTGTGTCATGGATAATTACAGAAAAAATGTCATGCATTGCTGACATGGTTCATATGTTTATAAAGCCATTAAAGAGATTCACACTATTTTTTTCTCTTTTTTTTTTGGTCTAGTTAACAACTGAAAAGTAGTCGTGAGTGCTTCATAATCAGTGGAACAATAATTGCTGACCTTGTTTCTATCTTAGGTGAAGCAATGTTACATCAAAGCTTTTGATTTCGTTTATATCATGCTCTGGAGATACTTTGTCCATATAACATCTTTATTCGGAAAGTAAACTATGTCTGGTCACTGTTTAATGGCCAAGCAATCTTTATGATGAAACGTAATTTTGTAATTTGTTCGATCTTTGTTTAATCTACAGAGTCTTAAAAGGAAGAGAAGCATGCTTTATTCCTCTAAAGATTTTCACCTCACATACCACATTATACAATTTTAATGGTCTTTTTGTTTTTCCTGAAAAGCTTCGTGTTAACAAGGTTTGGATGGGTCCATCTGTTCCAGGTAGGACTTATGAAAAGGGAAACTGAGAGAATATCAAAGCTTACTGTTGGTTTTACCCTTTGCAAAAAGTTTACTTCGTATGATTCTACATCAAAGGACATAGGTGTTGAAAGCTAAATGTGTCACCGAGTACACTGCAGCTAGGCTTGTTTGTTTGCTTGGCTGGAATGCTGTCAATTAGACAAACAAGACTCACGCTGCTTTTCTGCAGGGAAGTGGCAGGTTTCTATAGAGCTTCTGGTGTAGTGTTTCTGTATGTGTGTGGTACCACATGGCTCTGCGCAAGTTGTAGGGGGCAGAGTGGTCATTCTGTCACCACAGATGGACAGGAAAAGCCCCGGGGGCATCTAAAAAGCCACAGGCAATGTAGTTTGCATACTGTGTGTGTGCATGTGTTGGTGTGTGTGACATTTGTTAGAGGTAGTATTCTAGTATTTTTGTCCAAGTGCGTTTAAACACCACAAACATGTAGCTGACAGAAGCAGTACAACCCTCCTCACGCAACAAATGCCATCGCTTTCTGTTTCAGTTGCCCTCTGAATCATCAGATCAGTCCCACTTCCACACATGAACCCATACAAATGCGCACATGTGCAGTCAATATGGCCACACAGAAACCAAAATCTCTGCTACAAGATTATAATTGGAAAGCCCAGTTTTGTATCACTTGTTCTAATGGTCTTTTCAAATTTCCTTTGCTGTGCTGCATTCGCTATAACACACAATCTTCCAGAAGTAGTGTTTATAATAAATGACAGGTAAAGCAGCATGCGATATTAATGACAGGGGCATCCAGATCCTTTTCTCCTTTGTCATTTTTTCCCCTCTGAATTCAAAAGTAAAGGACAAATGTTTAAACTATAATTAGTCTTTTTTATATATACTTCTGATGGGTGTAATAAGTTCATCTCAATCAGTGGCTTCTCCAAATACAGTGCAGACATTTGCTTGCCAGTTGGGTCTCACAGCTTGTAATGAATTAATAAAAACTCCACACTGAGTGGAATATTCACAACACACTCCTGATTAGGGATGCCACACCCAACATAGCCTTAAAGTTTGCTCTAGTTCAGACTGTATCCATCAGGTTATTGTTCCATACAGACCAATGTGGTCATGTTTATGGGATTTGTTGCAACTGTATTTCAATGCAATTTACTCTCTTCCTGCCCACATATGTTGAATTCATATTTCATATAACGCTTTGTTTTATCAAATTAACAGATTTTTTAAAGCAACTGAAATTCTAGGCAAAAAAAAATGACTGCAATTTTTGCTCTTCTGATCTGAGCTATTACCAGTTCAAGGTTCTTGAGGATTTGTGTAGCCATGCACACGGAACTAGAATCAGAAGATGTTATTAAACCCAGAGGAAATTATGTGGTCACAGTTGCTGCAAGATAGTAAGAACAACAGCAAACAAGTCTGTGGTGAGCACATAGAAGTAGCTGCTGTTTTTAAACAATTTCCCAGTTAGCATGCACAGTTGGTACCTCTATAGAGTAGTGGCTGCAGAGGGAAACACAGATGTCTACATGGTACCATGTGGTCACGCTGTGATGTTAAAATTTGTTTCACTTGGACCTAAGCAGACCCTAAAATAAAAATCAGAATCGCATTTAAAAATGGTTGTCCTGAAATCCTTATTTGCATCTCATAAAGTAGCAACCTCTCACATCAGTGACACGCCACAGTCTACTGTTGCATACTATACTACTTTCAGTCTGATCTGATGGCTCCCTGTGCAGAAAAAAAGTAAAAAAGTGCTTTTTGGCTATGAAGAAGCTGAACTCACTGTTTAGAGCATCAAAAGAGTTGAAATATTTATGCAAGTGAGTTTTAAAATGCTGCAATATATGTTCCAATTCAGTGCCAACCTTGAAGCACTCTAGACCTCTTTACTTTTTATGATGGCTCACCTTGCTAAGAGGCACACTATTGACATGGAAATTACAAAAGCTCTGAAAAGAGGTTTACCTTCACTGAAACGCCTCTTTCTTCTTTTTCTTTGTAGCTTTGCTTGAAAGCCCTGATAACTGTGGTTAGAGAACTTACATGTTATAATGAAGTCTTTATGTGCCATTTACAAAGTCTCTTAACATAAAAAATTTCTATCAGTCAAACAGACGTGAAGGTATAGATGCTTACAAAATCATATCTGATTAAAATCAATTATATGCATGTTTTGAAACGGTGAAATGTGTTTTATTGAATACAACTGGCTGCTTATAGGGTCATATGATCAAGATACTGACATTTAGCTACCTCTAATACACATAAAATAATTAAAATTATAAAATAAGGCTTGAACTGAGTTGAATCAAGTTATGAACGTTTCTCTAAAATGTTATTGCTGTATTGAAACAGAGATAAAGGCTAAAACAAATTCCTCATAAAAACATTTGAATGTAACACCATATTAGATGTGAAAGAAAAAGCAAGCCATGAAAAATAATATTAAATTACAATGTCCCATGCTATATTATTGTTATTTCACAGGTTTTCACTGTTAAAATTGTGTTTTGTTCTGATGGGCTACCAACCACTGGTTCAGGTCAAATGATGAGGGCTGCAGTCACTTCAGGTGGTAGGAGGTTACCTGGTTTATTTCCATCATTCTAGGTCAAATGTCAGTATATGTCATTATTATCAATGCAATACATTACAGTACAACAACTACACCTAAACGAAATGCTTTATGGAAACCAAAAGCACAGAAACTGATCAAAATTGCTTTTTACGCCAACACAAATCGAGCATAATGTTCCAGTTACATTATATGTTTGGTTTTGCATGAACACGTATTTGCAGTTCAAGCTCTTGGAAGAATGTGGGATTTATAATGTCAAGATGACTTTATGGATGCTTGCAAACTTTATAGCTTTAAAAGGTATATAAGCCACGTGAACACATAAATGCATAAAATCTATGTTAGTGTAGGAATGGGGACTAGGAAGTCAACAGACCGTTCACTAAAGAAAATCCTTATCTGAATTGGTAAGTTTTCCTATAACAGATGTGGCAACAGATGTGAGACTGGTTCATTAAAGCTAGAAAACAGAAAGCAGGTATAGGCAGTAATTCATTAATTACAAAGTAGATATAATTGTGGTGGATATCCATCCCACTGTATCTCATCTTTTTGTTTAAATCAGTTTAACTTGAGATTTTTGATGTATCCATGAACATGCAAACCAGTGAACTCAATCAAACTGAGTAAAAGAAGAAAAAACCACAAGCTCTGTGTTCTCAAGTCAAACAAAAACAGCTACACATATTCAAACAGCATTGACAAGAGTATTTGTTTTGGGGTTGTTTTTTTAAATCTAGTTTGTTAATACTTTTTTTTTTTTAGAGGAATCAGAATTCTTGCTGACAAATGAACTCTATTTGTCCTTAATGCTCCTTAATAAGCCACAATTTCCTTACAATTCTTCATTCTGAATGATAGCCATCTATGCAAACTCAATCCCAATTTTAATGTCAGCTGTGTAGCAGGAGACTATTATTACCATATCATTGCAACAAAGAAAAAAAATTAACGACTACTGCCAACTATATTTATCAAAAAAGATGCTATTCTGCTATACAGCCCAGCCAAGAAGTCACAGTCAGTGTAAGAATACTATGCATCCAATCAAGAAATCATTGAGTGTCTTTACTTCTTTCATCTAAAGTAATCAATTTAGCACACTGTGCCTTTTTGACTTGCTGCAGTAAAATCTCACAAAACGCTTGTGTTAGTGAAAACAAAGATTCATAAGAAGGTTTATAAAAGAGAAGCATTCATGTAAATTAGCAGTTAAAATCAAATTACTGGAAGAAAAACTATTCTTTAGTAGCGTGCGAACTTGCATTCTTATTTCATTGTATACAATTAAAAGTAGTATTTTTGTCAGTAAGCAGCTCTTTAAATTCCTCAGGAAGTGCAGGTTAATGACTGTTCACAGGAATTTTGAGGCAGCATAGAAAACTTCCAGGAACTGCCAAGTACTGAAATGACATTGGGAGTAATGGCGTTTTACAAACCTGTAAAACTTGGCAGTTCACCCCAGGTCCCTAGGCCAAAGAGAAGCTTTAACATAAATAAATCGTAATGCTGTGAGCTATACATGTGCAAATGAGGAGAGTAGGGGTCCTGCTCCAGAAAAAAAGCCTTTTTCTAAAATATATTAACTCCATTTTAAGCTCTTCTCTCGAATAAATATTAATGATTAGTATAATTATAAACTTTGGAATTAGAAGCAAAGATGCAATAACCTAATTACAGGAAATTGTACTTATTTATATACTGACTTCCCACTGTTGCTGACCTAATAGCTACTGTATACTGTAGCCACAAAATGACTTAAGTACACACATGTGAATGGCCATGGAAAAGTGAGTTCCTGTGATAAACCCTTCCCTTTATATCCTTGAGACTGACAGTGGAGCACTCCTGCCATCTCTCTGCCTTTTTTTTCCCACAGGACCCTGAGCAACACAAAAGTCACCAGCTCCCCAGAGAGCATTTCTCACAACTTTGCAAACACCCTGTGTTTTGATGTGTCTGTTTTTTGATGACGCAGTACGTTTCAATGATCAAGGGCAGTGCAAAGGGGGACAGTAAAGGTGAGAAGATAAGCACAAACACACACACACACACATGTGCACGCACACACGTACACCCCCACTTTGAGCTGTTTGCCAGAACACCTGCGTGTTTGAAAACGAAAGCAACATAAAGCATCTCCCTTTTTTTTCATTCTGCAGCCATGAGGTGACACGCCATTGTTTTCCCCTGTATTCCTCCCTTGTGAATTTTGATTCCTGCCAGACAAAGAATGGGCCTATTGAAGTACTCTTTGAGAGGAGCCATTAGATACCGAGCTGGTCATCACTCTGCTGTGAAAGGCATTCTACTGATGTGCTGTCCTTCATACAAGTAAACTTTTTAAAATATACACATGCATTTTGGTGCCAGCAGCATGCAAATCCAACTTCAACAGGATGTAAAACCTTCAATTTACCTGAGCTAAACACGCCATTTATAGTTTTGTTTCTAATGTAATTTCAAATTTACTCTTATAATCTATCTATCTATCTATCTATCTATCTATCTATCTATCTATCTATCTATCTATCTAAAATAAACTGATAAAGACATGTGAATATAAACAAGTGCAGATAGTTTAAAATCCTCCTGAAATGTTTTGGATCAATAAAATTCAGTGCGTAAAATAATTCTGATCATTTGGTATGGGAACACCATCTAAGAGGCATCTTCCTTCATCAACAACAAACCAACAAACAAGGATTTCCTCTCTTTGTTGTTTGTGTACTGTGTGTTTGAATGTGCACATGTATGAGAGCAAATCCATCAGTGTAAACATATTGACCTGACAGTGGGAGGTCTGGTTCATAGTGTTACTCTGCCAACGGTGCTGAGTTCCAAATTAATCACACATGATGAGATGATTAATCTGGTTTATGTCCCTCTATCTGTCCACTGTACCCATCCATCTGTCCTCCTCTCTTTCTCTCTGCTGAGCAGTGAAGGCTTTCTGCTGGGTGCACAGCCCAGCCTAATACCACTGACAGGGCTGTTCTATACTAACATAAAAGGCGTAGGAAGGGGTCAGCTTAAGCTTATATGTCACACATTAAGCTTAAGCTGCACATTTTTATTACCGTATCTTGACAGTGATATAATAGTGGATAAGTTTGATATTTTGCTGCTATATTTTTTAAGTTTGTTACACCATTAAACGATGAGAGAATACAATTATAAATGCATTTTAATATGCATGTATTAATTTAGACATACCAAGCTGTTAATTCACAAAAAAAAAAAAAGATTTTATCTCATGGCTGGCTATGATTTAAAAAAAAGTTTAAAAAAGTAAACAATTTATCTGCAAAGGATTTAATGCCTGTCTATAAATCTCATGACCTTAAAAATCTAATCTTTAGGTCTAGCTTTTAAAAACTTGCATTTAACACCAATACTCTACTATGATGCTATGAAAAACGACAGTGTAGAGCAAATAGTAAGAATCAAACAAAATGTTGCCTCAGTACCAGTCATGCAGCACAGTGTGGTGTTATTTGATCCCTGTATTGCCACTGCCAGCTCCCGTTTCTCTCCAAGGTGCTGAAACATTCAGACGTTTTCTGTCTCTCTGCCTGTGACTAAGTATGTGTCTACTATGTGTCCCTCTAGTTTCCACTCCTTAAGGTGCCAAAACAACCAAACCCAGTCTGTTCTGTGTCTCACTCCAAGGCGCTGAAACATTTTTTCAGGGTAATTCTTTTTGCCAAAATGACCATAAGAAGCATATGGTATTAACAAAAAATAGCACACCATATCTACTACCTAGTAATTACCCTAGATTTTTTTTTAGAAAACTGCTTTTTCTGCCCATATCCCCGCTCATTATTCAGCCAAAGAAGTAGAAGTTCCTGGGGCAAATTGACAAGTCAAGAAAAAGAGTAGCAAAAACAGCTTTTCTTGTAAACCCTCTCCTGAATTTGGCATAATTGATGATAAATATGATGCTTGTTTCATTGTAGGCTGGATGATTTTTGGTGTTACCGTACAAAACAACATGAAGTAAAATGCTAGTTCACAGCTTTGACACCACCAACAGGTGAAATGAATACCATTACATTACATTGCATCATTACAGTACAACCTTGGGAATAATATACAGTTCAAGAATGGCTTGAGATCACTGACCTTGGATCCAAATGCCCAAGATCCCAATTTAAGTGAACCTCTCACAGGATCCACCAAAAAGGCATGATCCACTGATGTCTAACCTCACACTCTACAGAACGCACAGTTATGGCAGCACAAAACACACCTACACAATAGTGGTGTTTTTAATGTTGTTAGAGGTGTCTAATTTCTGTGACATTTTTTGCTGTATTAGAATTGAGGGAAAATTGATTAACCATAATCCAACTGCTATGGAATTGATTCAGAGGTATTTTTCAGGAGGTTGTTTGTGAGCATTGCTCCCTCTCACACCTATGGCATCACCGGTGCTTTTAAGCAAGCTCAAGTACTATAAGCTAGGGGCTACACCTCTTTGAAGTTCATGCCTCAATCCCAGAATATCTCTGGGTGGTAGTGCCGTGGTCAGGGACTTCTCTCTGCTCCGCCTGCAGCCGCACAATCTCTCATCTTCCAGTTTGAGTTCTTTCATCTTTGTTTTTGAATGCTGTTTACACACATTTCATATCAACATGTTTCTTTTCAAAACACACTGACAACCCACAAATCAACTCTACCTCATATTTTACAAGGCTTTGGACAAAAATACTGGCACCTAATTGAAAAAACAAAACAAAACACATATTCTTGTCTGTATAAAAATTTAACTCAATTGCATTTTATTGCGTGTATTACATTGAGTGTAAAATTCTTCTTAAAAGATATAAAATAAATATTTCAACTATATTATATATTTCTACTTTATACTAAAGTGACAGAGCATGAGAAAAAAAAACGTATTTTATGTAAGGTTCATATGTATTTGAACACTGAAACCAGTTTTGTTTTTAATTTTGTTTTGTTTTACCCATTTACTGAAACAATGGTTACACATTATGCTTATAATGTGTAGACTCAACTTGAGAGTATCCACATTCAAATTGGATGAAGGGTTTAGGAGTTTCAGCTCCTTAGCATGTGCCACCTTCTTTTTAAAGGGACCACAAGTAATTGGACATTTGTGAATAGACTCCGTGTGGTCAAAGGAGACCTGAGTGTCCACAGGAGACAACAGTGGTGGATGATCGCAGAATCGTTTCCATGGTGATGAGAAACCCCTTCACAACAGCCAACCAAGTGAACAACGCTTTTCAGGAGGTGAATGGGGAATGAATGCGTCCAGAAAATCACCAACTCATACATGCAGATTACCTCAACACACTCTCACACTATAGTGCAGCTCAAACCAGGGGTGCATAAATAATCACAGCGCACGAAAGGTCTCACCACTAAGGCACCCAGTCACCTCCACTTTATATGGTAAATGGTAAATGGCCTGTATTTGTATAGCGCTTTTACTAGTCCCGCCTAGGGACCCCAAAGCGCTTTACACGTCCAGTCATCCACCCATTCACTCTCACATTCACACACTGGTGGAGGCAAGCTACAGTTGTAGCCACAGCTGCCCTGGGGCAGACTGACAGAAGCGAGGCTGCCATATCGTGCCATCGGCCCTTCTGGCCAACACCAGTAGGCGGTAGGTGAAGTGTCTTGCCCAAGGACACAACGACCGAGACTGTCCGAGCCGGGGCTCGAACCGGCAACCTTCCGATTACAAGGCGAACTCCCAACTCTTGAGCCACGATCGCTTTAGGCCTCCTGCTTCTGAATAAAAGAAACACAAGTTGTTAATATATCCAAAACAAAAATCAGATATACTCTCTGATGTTAACCTTACTGCAGAAACACACTGGTACAGCTAGAAAAGGGTCTCCTTCTATTGGTGTAACACAAAAGAGAATCTACAAATCAAACATTCAAAAACCAAATGTACAAACACAAAATAGAGTAAATCTGCAATTGTTATACATACAACTGCTCTAACTGAATAATTCAACGCATTAACATGCACATTACAATTAAGTAATAATTCATATTTATACTATAGATATATATAGAATATATTATAGAATAACTAAAAATATTCTTTGGACAGATGAAACCAAGATCAACCTCTACCACAATGATGCCAAGAAAAAAGTATGGAGAAGGTTATCCAAGGCCTACAACATCATCTGTAAAACACTGCTGAGGCAGTGTGGGCGTGCATGGCTGCCAGTGGCACTGGGACACTAATTTATTAATGATGTGGCACAGGACAGAACAAAAGCAACCGAATGACTTCTGAGGTGTTCAGAGAAAGACTGTTTACTCAAATCCAGCTAAATGCAGTCAAATTGATATGGCGGCATTTCATAATACAGATGGACAATGACCCAAGACATACAAGCAATGAAGTGGAATATTCTCCTCACATTTTGTTAAACCCACTGAATTAAAGTCTGCACTTCAACTCCATCTGAGTTGTTTCATTTCAAATTCATTGCGTTAATGTACAGAACACATTTTTTTAAAACGTATATTTATTTCTGTCCAAATATTTATGGACCTGACTGTATCTGTAACTCAAAGTTTGTTTCAAAGAATGAAGCTTAAGAAAAGTAGCATTGCTTCAGCACTCATTACACTTATTATAGTGTGTGTGTGTGTTCTTTGTGTGACTCCAGCCGTTGCAATAATATTCATAAGACAAACGATGACAATCATAATTTAATACAAATTAAGGCTGTCTTAACAACAATTTCAGTCTGCATTACTACAGGTTTTGTTAATAAACAAGCAGAGACGTGTGCAGTGGAATATTAAACTATTCTTCAAGGATTTGTCTTTCTTTTCTCCTTTCTTTACTTCTTTTGTAAGAAATGAAGTATGAATCAAGATGAGACCAAGTTATATTTTTGCTCATTTCAAAGGCTCAAGATTTGGAATGTTTACATGGGGATTTGAATCTTTGTAATTTTACTTGGACATAAATCAATGGATTTTGAATGGCAGATGGCATAACTGTAACAAAATAAAAGTTGCCAACCTTTTATATGGCCCACTTGGGAAATAAAGACTTTGAAAATATATTTGTTCCTTTTCTTTTTTTTTTTGAGACTATTTGTTGGTGTTTGTCTGGATGTGTGTGTGTGTGTTATGGAGAGAGAGAAAGAGAGTATGTAATGCATGCTCAAGGACAAGTGTAACTAAATATTCAGGTTCATGTGCTTTGGTATTTCATACTTGTATCTGTTTCTTAAGAGGTGACAAGAGATCATGGAAAGCCATCAGTGAACAATTCAGTACAATCTTATTTATGTAGGGCCAAATTTATGACAACAGTTGTCTAAAGGCGCTTTGTTCTCACAATATTAGAAAGAAACCCGAACAATTGCACAATCCCATATGAGTAAGCAATTGGTGACAGTTGGAAGGAAAAAGTCAGTTTTAACAGGAAGAAACTTCAGTCAGTCAGAGGGATAGCCACCTGCCATGACTGGTTAGCAGTCAGGGGAAAGAGAAAAGAGCAGAAAGAGACAGGACAAAAGGCAAAATATAGGAGAGAGAGCTTGTATAATTTCTGTGTATAACACACAGAAAGTGAAAGGTGATGAGTGAAGCAGAAATGCTAAATGCATCATGGGATGCCCCCCAGCAGCCTAAGCCTATTGCAGCAAAACTAAGAGATGGTTCAGGGTCACCTCAAAGGTAGAGAGGGTGTCTGTCTGCCGAATCCAAAGTGGGAGCTGGTTCCACAGACGTGAAGCCTGATAGCTAAATCTCTGCTTCCCTTTCTACTTTTGAAAACTCTGGAAGCCACAAGTAAGTCTATCTTTGTTATGATAACAGGATATAATGAGGTCTTTTAGATATGACTGGACCTGAGTATTCGAGATTTGTGAGGAAAGAATTTTAAATTAGGTTCTGAATTTCACAGGAAATGAACCAATGATAAGAAGCTAATATGGGAGAAATGTGCTGTCCCTTTCTAGACCCAGTTAGTCTAGCTAGATCAGCTAAAGGCTGGATTACATACTGGATTACAATAGTCCAGCCTAGAAGTAATAAATCCATGAATTAGTTTTTCAGCACTCTGAAAAGGGATCTTTGTAGTTTTTGTGATATTTTGCAAAAGAGTGAAGAGTGTCTCACATGTACATGGTCATAGGACATATCCTGATCAAAAATGACTCCAAGATTCTTCACAGTGTTACTGGATGCATGCCTGTAGTTGAAGTAGTTGATTTGTGTGTGAAGACTCCCTGTTTAACTTCCACAAATTGAAATCTCTTGTAAAGATGTATTTTAAACACTTCAGTGCAAATACTTTAACAGCAATAACGTGTTCTACTCTCTTTAGTTGAATATGTGTGGTTATTGCTATCAAGGTCTGACAGGACAGGCACAGAGATGCGTACACTGTTAGAGGCAATTATCAAGATGATTCATAAGCTACACTGCTGCTTTTTCGCTATGATGCACTCTAAATCCTTACTGAAACTCCAAACCATTGATTGCAAAGCATTACGTAACTGTGTGACAACTAATCTTTCAAGAATGATCTTATTTAGCTGAATTAGGTAAGGATATTTAAATCTTAAAACCCCACAGTACATAACCTGCTAACAAAAATACCTTGATCATATTCAACATTTAAGCAATAATTAATGGTGAAACTTGAGCAGTCTTGTAGGAATGAGCTCTAAAAGACACATTGATGGTTAGAGGATGACATTATTGAAACTAATTCAGAAATATCAATTGGGCAGAAAGAGTCCAGAAAATAAATATCAGCAGTTATTAGAATTCTTAATACTTAATGGCACATCTGTGCTACAGCTGTGAATATTTTTTTCTCAAATGGTTTAAAAATGTATTTGTAAAGAAATTCTCTGGTAAGTCATAGCTAGTTAAGGTTAAAGGAATCTGTCAGTCTGGTTACACCGCTGAAAAGAAACCTGGGGTTGTTCCTGTTTTCCTTTATCAGTGATGCAGGATGTCCTACCTTAATGGAGGGCTATTTTATTATTTTATTATAGAGTAACAAGCTCTTTTTCCAGACCAAACAGGCATATTCTAAATAAGCTCAACACCCTTTGAGTTATCTGCTTTAAGTTGGCCGCTTGAGGGTTATACCATTGCATTTCTGATTTGTTGTCTTCTATTTAGGTTGAGGCATAGTATCCAGGATTCTAACTAGTGAGGATGTAACATTATTAAGAAGATAATTGACCTTCGTGGGAACTGAATTTAAGTAGCTGCTCTGCATTGTAGCACACAGCATTGAAAAGGTGATGGAATCACTTTCTTAAACTTACAGCATTTTTTTTAGAAAGTATAATGAAATTTATTGTCCATTTTCTGCATAATTTATTTTAATAAAAATAAATTGGTCAAATAAAGGAGAATTTGTGAGAAATACCTTTAAGTTCAAGTCAGGTCAAGTCAGCTTTATTTGTATAGCACATCTTATATGTGTGTGTGTGTGTGTATATCTATCTATCTATCTATCTATCTATCTATCTATCTATCTATCTAGATAGATAGATAGATAGATAGATAGATAGATAGATATTTTTCCAGTTGAGGGTATTATATTCTTTCTTTGTGAATTTGTTAACTGATTTTTAATTTGTTTATTGATGGCCTAGGAGCAGACACAGTCTCCGTGGAATGGAGTTTTGGGGGGATGACAAGAGGAGAGAAACTGAACAGATGTTTGGAAGACTCCAACCCAACTTTTCCCAACTTTGAGGTGGGCGACTGTAGCGTATACCAGTGCACGCCAGGAATGCCTTACCCAGGCAATCACAGCCTGGAATGTCCACAAGCGACTGACTGTCAGGAGCAAAGACATGCATGACAAGTGAATCATCCCTGTATGGATGCTCATTTAGTTCCTTATGGTTGATTTAAAAGTAGAATTCAGAATATTAAACAGCTAAACTGCGTGTTGAAATATACCACTCTAAAAATGTACAGTACCAATTAGTCATTGCTTTACAGTATCTCTCTGAATTACATTAAGGAGATATAAAGAAAATCTGTTTGAGAACTTTGCAGATGGTTGTAAATATGCGATATCTCACAATGCAACATAACTTTTATAATAATACAAAACTTAGTGATTATATAAAATGCATAGCACACTGCATATGGTGCATCCTCCGCACTCACTCACTCAACGTAAGGGATGTTGTCATCATTTCTTGCTCTGTGTGATGTCTCTTTAAACTGAACTTCACATTTTAGGCCTGCAGGTCACTGACTGAAGCCTTAATATCAGTAAATGCTTATACATTCAATATTATTCAAAAAAACCTAGTAAAATCATAATATGAAGTTTATCAAAATTACAAGCCATCTGTGATTAATATGAAACTGTATTTTACAACATTGTCAAGATGACTGATTGTGAAAACCAAGACAAAGCAATTAAATGTGTCTGGTATCAGGGGACTGGAACACACTCCTCTAACCTTTTATTATATTGCTTCTGTCAAAGTACATACATTAACATGAATGCTTCTGATGTAATTAACTTTTCTATTAGCAGACTGGCCTCAGAGGCAGCATATGCCACATTTTAAAAAGGAGTTGTTCATTCAGAGTGTGCCGTTTCAGATGACTCATTAATGATCCGGACCTAATTGAAATGCAGGAGAACTTTTGGTGATCTTTCCAAAATTCTAATGCCTTCACCCTAGTGCAGCAGACTTCTAATTTTTGAGCAAAAAAAACAACAACGTAGTAGCTATTTAATCATAGTAAGCGTGTCGAAACCAGGTCAAAATAAAACCACTAACCTGGTTGAATTGAGTCTTTCTTTTTAACACTGGACACAAGGTAATGTATTTGTATTGTAGTTTTCTACAGGTTTTCTGCCCTTATTTAAATTTCAGCACATACCTACTAATGCATGTTTTATAATATGCAGTTCATTTAATGTTTGTCAAGATTTAATAGCTTCATTGCAGAGCAATGCAGACAGACAGGTATGGCTGCAAACAACAACGTAGCCCAGGACACACGGGTTGTGCAGAGATTTAAATAAGTATTATAAACAGTGTTGGGGAGTAACGGAATACATGGACCGCCGTTACGTATTTAAAATACAAAATATGAGTAACTGTATTCCGTTACAGTTACCGTTTAAAAAGGTGGTATTTAGAATACAGTTACTTTGTTGAAATAAATGGATTACACGGCGGTACTTCCCTGTTTCATATTGTCGCGGGTCAGGACTGTTTGGGTTTTGTTTGACAGCTACGTTCTGTTGTTCCAGGTGGCAGCGTTACGGTTGCCATGGTTACAGGGTGACGCTCTCTCGCTGCGTGTTTCCTGGGTGAGAGAGGCCTTTTTGTTGTTGTTGTGCTAAGCTAATAGGCAGAATGCTACAGGTATAGCTCTAAAGAATGTAGCATCATTGCTGTATGCTGTGTTCGTGTTTTCCTCCGAAACAATAAGTTCCGTTGGAGCAGCCCTTCAACGCCTCTCTCTGTCTCTCGCTAGCAAAGTTGACCCAGACAACAAAGTAAAGCTATTTTTCGGCTACGAGCCCGACACGGAACCCACCATATTAGCCAGAGGTCCCTTTACTACGGTTCGGAGCCGCGGACCTTCAGTAACAGTAATAAATCACAGCAATAGTACATTCATGTAGTTGTAAACAGCATGATAATATATTAAGTAATCCAAAGTATTCAGAATACGTTACTCTCATTGAGTAACATAACGGAATACGTTACAGAATACATTTTGGGGCATGTATTCTGTATTCTGTAATGGAATACATTTTAAAAGTAACCTTCCCAACACTGATTATAAATTAATCACCTAATTATTATTAAAAACAACTGCCAATGACTTTGTGCACAATTTAGGGTTAGGGTTAGGGTTGTTCTGAAATCATTCTCAGGGTTTTGTATCCTGTAGGTTGGTTTTTTGTTTGTGTTTAACCCTTTTCTTACACCCCACTTGCAGAGTTACTTTTCCACTCAGTTTTGTTTGTACAAGCAGTCCATATGCCTGGGTGCTGATTTTATACACATGTGGCCATGAAAGTGATAGGAACACCTGAATTTAATGATTTGAAAGAGTAAGTGAATAATTTTGGCAGTATAGAGTAGGTATAGTTTTTCCAACTCCAACTGTTGGACACAAGGAGAATGAAACAAGTAATAAGGATTGATATGCACTAAATACATTTATTAAGGTAAAAGAACTTGGTTGAATTGTGTTATTTTATGTTATTTTAAAATATCTTGATATATGTTGTCTTCAAATTACATTACAATACACAGATCTCAATAATATTTTTTGTGTATTTATTCATAATTTGGTAACATGTGTCTCCTTTCATACTGACAAATATAGAATATGTGAGAAAAAGTTGCCTTCAGAAACTTTTTATTAAAGGCAGTATATTACCAGTAGTTACTTTCCATTGTAAATGTGCCCTCTGATGGCAATGGTAATTAATTACCAAAGGAGAAAATGAGATGATATAGTTGTTATACACTCAGAAAAAAGGTGCCAACTGGAACTAAAAATGGTTCTTTAGACCGATGCCATAGAATAACCTTTTTTGGTGCCACAAAGAACCTTTCAAACAATGGCTCTTTGAAGAACCATTTCTTTCAGTGGTTCATTGAAGAACCTTTAAAGGTGTTCCAAAGAACCATCAAGAAATCTTCACCTTTAATGGTTTTTCAAAGAACCCTCTTTTTAAAATGGTTCTTTAAAAAAACATTTTAAAGAACCTTTTTTGAGTGGTTCTTTAAAGAAACATTTTAAATCTTTCAAAATAAAATGTATCCTAAATTGAATTTGAGTAGGGTAAAATAAATACGAGCACAGCATAGACATATATTAATGGTTTATTGCCATTTCATAGTATACCAAAAGACACAAAGGCATTTTAACCCTCAGCACAACATCACTACTAATACATGTCACATATTAGTCATTTAAACAGTAATAATTCAATATTTTTACTATATTATAAATATATATATATAAATACTATATCTATAGATAACACAACAATTAATACATGTATTGTTTAATTAATAAAACATCAGAAAGTGATAAAACACATTAGAAATAGCAATAGCTTCATAACATACCATTAAATCAACACATTGTCATCAGCAGATGTTTCCATGTTCAGTAAAAATATTTCAACAACAAGTTTTTGATTAAAATTATCAATGAACTTCAGCGTTATGTAATGTATGTTTCATGTTGGACTCATGGTCCTTTGTTAGTCCAGTTTACCAGGACATATCATATCAAATATATGTCATATCAAAATAACCCCACACCTGCAGTTGTTTCAGTTTTTCACAGGTGTTTCCTGTCAGCTGGTCAACCAGGTGGACATCCATATCAGCCAACCAAACGACAAGTTCCTCCCTTTGTGCTTAAAAACCCTTCCACTCTAAGACAAGGAGCTGGAAGAGAGAGAAAAAGAGTCAATTATAAAGAAAAGAGAAAAGTGAAACCCTCCTCAGAAGGTCTGACTCGCATACCTGCAGTCGACCTGTGATGGACTCCAGTTTGGTGTTCACGTCATCCCAGCGGCAGCCGCACTCCCTCGCCAATGCCAGCAGCTGAGTCTGCATGGTGCCCTGGAAGAGCCGAGTTAATGTTTGACTCCTCCTGGTCAGGCTCTCCAGCTGGATGATCCGAGGTCTCCCCTCTCGCCGCCGCCTCTGAACACACAAACACAAATTGCATGTGAAGCAGGAGGTGCAGATTTTTTTGCTATTCTTTTCTAAATCCAGGCTTGATCACATGGAGGTATTTGGAAAACTTTTTTGGCCAGCGGACGACTGATGTCTCGCAGAAAGTCAAATCAAATGTATGTGATACACAATCAGTTTACAAGAACGCGATCATGGCTCAAGAGTTGGGAGTTTGCCTTGTAATTGGAAGGTTGCCGGTTCGTGTGAATGGGTGGATGACTGGATGTGTAAAGCGCTTTGGGGTCCTTAAGGACTAGTAAAGCGCTATATAAATACAGGCCATTTACCATTTTACCATTATAAAAAACAAGTCCAGTTCTTGCCTGATTTAAAGTGAATTCTGCATCAAAACAGGGTAACAGAATTAAAACGAGTGTTTGCAGCAAATGTGAGCACAAAGCCTCACTTTGTACAAGCCTGCTATTAAAGGCACAACTTGGATCTGCTGTACAAATCTTATGGATACAAGCTAAATGACACAGTAGTGTGCACGACTCCAGATTCTGATCCCTCATCCTAATATGGTCCCAAAAGGCTCACAAAAACCCACATAGCAATAGCAATAAAGCAAATGTTGACGCTTAAAAATACAATGTCCATAAACCAATGGCTGACATCGGTTTTATCATAAGGGTGATAAATATACAACATATGGTCTTAAGACTAAAAGTATAATAGAAATTTTAGTCTGAGAGATTTGATGCTCATTTACCTGCAGATGTCCTATACGTACCTGCTCCGTGGTTTTCCACAATGCTTTGAACATCACTATTTAATACAGGAAGTAGGTGAACTAAAACAAGTCAATTTAATTGTGTTTCTCCCACTCCTCTTCCTCATTTTGTTGGAGCTGTGAACAGAATTAGTGTGAATCTGAATTAATTTGTGCAAACAAGAAAAATCTACAGCTCTTCAGTCAGAGGTGGTCTTGTGATTTAAGCCGGGTAGATTTATGTGTTGATGCTACCTGCTTCAGCTGTATGACTGGCTGCTGAGTGATATTTACACCCTGGCTGGATTACAAACTTTAACCACGTGCTGAACTTTGGCCCAGCTTTTATACCTCTTGTTAGTATAACGACCTCTTCTTGGCTTAACGTATGATGGTGGATAAATGAAATGTACAAAGAAAATTTAACTATATTACAAAAGGACACCTATCTTGGAGCATAATTTTCAACTAGTCCGAAAATAAGTTATACAGTAACAGTCATGTGACACATGAGAAGTTGTGTCTTTTTCTATTCATTCAAAACACTTCAAAACACTCTTCCAGAATTCAATACAATACAATAAACAGCAAACATCCAGGAGGAACAAACAAAACACCTTTAGGAGTAGACTATATGCATCTTTATTTACCCGAAAACTCCATATAGCTTACTTTGGGTATATTCTGTGATACCAAATGATTTAGTATTATAATATATTACTATTACTATTACTATTATCTCCTATTACCTCCATTCATCCATCCATCCATCTTCTTCAACTTTGTCCGAGGCCGGGTCGTGTGGGCAGCAGCCTAAGCAGAGAAGCCCAGACCTCCCTCTCCCCAGCCACCTCCTCCAGCTTATCCGGGGGAACACCAAGGCGTTCCCAGGCAAGCCGAGAGATGTAATCTCTCCAGCGTGTCCTGGGTCTGCCCAGGGGCCTCCTCCCAGTGGGACATGCCCGGAACACCTCACACAGGAGGCGCCCAGGAGGCATCCTTGTCAGATGCCTGAACCACCTCAGCTGGCTCCTTTCGATGTGGAGGAGCAGCGGCTCTACTCTGAGCCCCTCCTGGATGGCTGAACTTCTCACCCTATCTCTAACGGTGTGTTCACACCGAACGCGATGGACGCGAACAAAAACGCCCCAAACGCCCCTAATTTGACGCGTGCACATTCGCGTCTCAACGCGTGTCCAAGAAAAATCCATCGCGCTTCAAAATATGATATTTTGACGCGCGTGAACCGGAAATGTGGGAGGGATGTGGGAGGAAGTTGTGCCAGACCGGTATCTTTGCAAGATGGCAGCTGTCGAGTTAGCGCTTGAAGAGAGAGTCTCCCTTCTCTATGTACTGTGGAGAGCAGAGCAGCGGCGTAAAAGACGCCCTCGCCCTACCTGGGTCCATCAGGTCCTCCAGAGGCATGAGCAGTTTGGTGAGTTTCACCATTTGCTCCAGGAGCTGCGCCTGGATGACGGCCGATTCCAGCGACATCACCGTCTTTCACTCGGCCAGTTTGAGGACCTGCTTCCCCGGGTCGGTCCCAGAATCGCCCGCCTAGACACCAATTACAGGCGCTCAATCCCACCTGCAGAGCGCCTGTCCATCTGCCTGAGGTTAGTAAAAGTATTTAATACGGTAGTCCTTTATTGATACCTGTGCTAATACATGCTAAACCATCCATTTATACACTGCTAACATGGACGTGCTATGCTAACAGTGAATGCTCCCGGTTTTTACTGATAGCAAACTGTGGTACGGAGACAACTGTTTATAATATTTCTAGTGATACTCAGAAGGTCTCATCAAGTCCCGATTTAATTCGATTTATGCTGTTATCAGTGTTTGAATGATAGCATGTCTGTGGTGTCATATCAATGTATGCGCTCGGTGTTTGCTGATATCAAACTGTAGCATTAGGACCACTGAGTTAACCTTTGTAGTGATACTCACTCCTTTTTATTTAGACCTGGTTTAATTCTGGGATAGTTGAATATTTGTATATAATCACCGCAGACTGTTTTAGATTATATCTAATATATATCATGTAATTATCCTTATAATTACAAAATGTTTTATGTAAGATTTATGTTTTGCAATTTGTAATTTTGGAATTTCAATAATGTATTTTGTAACTGCAGTACACATAATACTCATTTTAAACAATTTTGTCCAGGTTCCTTGCCAGCAAACAACTCCTCCAGAGAGGCTGTCCTGGTGAGGGAGAAATTCATGGCTCACTTCTCGGTGGAGGGAGCTGTGTCTTGGCAACCAAAGGAGTAGCCTGTTTGAAGTCCGAGTGACTTCCCCACAACGGCTCTTTTAAGAGCCACCCACAAACCTCTAAAGAGTGTTCCTGTCTTTTTAAATTTTTCTTAATAAATGGAGCTCTACTCCAAAATAAACTAACCTCTTTTTACTCTCTTAAATAACTTGTCTTCACTATGTTCCTATATACAGTGTGGTGCAAAAGTTTGGGCAACCTTATTAATAGTCATTATTTTCCTGTATGAATCACTGTTACAATGAAAAATGTCACTTACATATATCATATAGGAGACACACATTGATATACACTAAATATTTACTTCCAGGCTTCATTTCTCTTTTTTTGTGTTGCCAATTTATGCACCTGCTTGATTTAAACAGTTATTGCACACTTTCTGTAAACTGCATTTCACTTCTCAAATATCACTGTGTGTGTCTCCTATATGATATATTTGACTATTTTTATTGTGACAACCAATGATTTGTACAAGAAAATAATTACTTTTCACAATGTTGCCCAAACTTTTGCATCCCACTGTATTAGTATGTTTTGTCATTAGTATAATATGAAATAAATTCTACTTGTGTCAAGTCGGGTGCCAATATTTGCTGTGTAGTAGAACAGAGACATTTTGTCATTATAAATGTTTATTTGAAAAAATATAAATTCATTAACAAAAACATTTATCATAAATATATGAAATGTAACTATTTACAGAGAGACAGGAATAAAAAGGACCCAGCTTGGAGTGGAAGAGCCTCAGGGAGAAGGAGGAGAAAAATAAGAACATTGTTTCTGCCCTGGAGAGCTGCTGCCTCATCAGAAAACTACTGATCATTAGGGTCCAATGTTTCCAAATTTAACACAGCTGTGCTGTTTTCAAAAACTAATTTATAAATTTGAAATTTCACGAATTCTCGTGTCTGAGGCGGCATGCTCTCCAGAGCAGGAACAAGGCCGAGGAGGAAATGTTCAGTTGGAGACGGGCGTGGCCTCTTTAGGGACTCCAGGATGGCCAGCTCCACCGCCGATGGACCGTCCTGGGACCCGTCCCTCGCCCGCCTTCGAGCTGTCCTCCTCTGTGGGCCTGTAAAACACAGCACAAAACAACACAAAGTAATGAGAAGGCTGCTACTAGATTTTCATTTTCAAAATTGAAAAAAAAACATGATATAAACAGATTGGTTGTAGATATTTAGTAAAGGTGATCACAAGGGAATTCAAGCAAGTAAAAAGCTGTCAGTGCTTGATGTTCATACCTGTGGGTGCAGCAGCAGGAGCTGAGGGACCAGGGACTGGGGAGCCAGGAGAAGAGACAGCTGAGGACTCTGCTGCATGATTACTTGACTCTATCAAGACAATATTAGATGTTAACAGGTTGAAGACAATAGTCATAGAGAATATTATATTATTATATACTTATTATTATTATTATATACAGTGGTCTCTCATTTATTGCAGCACATGAACAGTAGTCACAGTTCTCACAAGTTGATTCTCAAAGTGAAAACCTTTGTCGATTTTAAAACGTAAAAGTATTATGCCGCGCTTTTTCTCCGTCTGCGGCGCCACTTTTGTGCGCCTTTTTTGCTCCCGGTGCAGGTGTGTATTTCCGAATGAGGCTCATAGTTATGAGTGTTTTTGTGCTGTTTTTTTCTATTGGACGTGATGGTTATCAAAACCAAACATGATAAGTTTGGCAAGCGCAGGAGACACGACATGGAGGAGATTTGTCATTTGGGCTGCAGAATGCAATGCGCATTGTTGAAAGCTGTACGGTGCAATAAAAAAAATCAGCGAAAAGGCGAGGCAGTGACGGATGAACAGCGGGACTACTGTATACTGTTTATTAATAAACAAAATATGTTCCTGTATGACAACACGCATAAATTAACTGCCTACATTAACTCAATGTAAACATACCTTCTGACTGACACTCCCCTGCTGCCTCTTCGGGCTGTCCCTGGTCCTCGGGGGAGAAGTTCTCCACGGTCCGCACCATATTACCGCTAGTCTCCCGCGGGGTGAGGAAGGGGTCCAGAAACCCCATGACCGCGAAGAACTTCCATCTTCTCCCCGATCCTGCTGCAGACCCACTCCTCTTCTCCTTCTCTGCCTTCTTCTCCTTATTATAAGTGTCCCTGAGGCTCTTCCACTTTCTCCTGCAGATGTCCTCTGAATAAACGCATTATCTTGTTAGCGGAAAGGTATTTGTACATCAGTGGGAAAATAGCGGGACAGTAGGCGGGCTTGCTAGCTTTTGCGCGGGTTCATCGGGTCAGTCTGAAAATTAAAAAGAAGGAATGAACTTACCAGGTTGCCCGATCTCCTCACTTATGTGTCTCCAAGCTAGGTCCTTTTTATTCCTGTCTCGGTAAAAGTAGTAGCTAGCATCGTATAGCTCCGGGTGATTAGCCACGGCACTGATTAGCTTTTCCTCCATACTGAATGAAGAATGAACGGCTTTGGCTGGATCTGCCCCTTTGACCTAGGTCAGAGCCACGTCACCAGGCTCCTGATTGGTTGTCGCGGCGCGATTTGACGCTGGAGTTCAGATTTTTCCAACTCGAGCGGTAGACGCGAAACGCGCGTATGCACAAAATGCAACACAAAAACTCACGCGCGTGGTTTTATTCGCGAGTCAAACGCGCCAGACGCGCTACACTGACGCGCGTTTCACGCGTTTTGGCGTTTTCGCGACGCAAATCTGCTTCCGAATTTTCGCGGGACCCGCAATCGCGCGTCATCGCGCTTTTCCATTGACTTTACATGTAAACCTGATGCTCTATTCGCGTCCATCGCGTTCGGTGTGAACACACCGTAAGGGAGAGGCCAGCCACCCTTCGGAGGAAGCTCATTTCCGCTGCTTGTATCCGCGATCTCGTTCTTTCGGTCACTACCCACAGCTCATGGCCATAGGTGAGGGTAGGGACGTAGATCGACCGGTAAATTGAGAGCTTCGCTTTTACACTCAGCTCCCTCTTCACCACGACGGACCGGTGCATTGTCCGCATCACTGTCATCTGTCACTGCCATCTATGTCCACTGTGAGCGACCATCTTTGAACAGAGGCGGTGGTTTACGACACCAACTCTCTGCCATCTATAATCCAGTTTTGAGATCCCTTCCCAGACGCCTTAACGCCCACTCACACCCTGGGCCATCTGACCTCAGGAATTCGCATGATAAGGTGGGGCCAGGTTTCACAATGAACTCACCCGAAACTCTGGCTGATTGGGACCCACACCCAGTTCCACACCTTGGCTCAGGCGATTAGAGGATCATCAGGGGGTCCTTTTGTCCCTCTGTGGGGGGACACTCCCACTAGGTTTATATCTGGGACTCCCCACCATTTGACCTTAGAACTGAAGAAGCTTCTCGGATGAGAGGTGAAACGTCTTCAAGTAACTTAAAGAAGTCCAGACTCTTTTCTTTGCAAGCTCCTTTGACTACAATGACCTGGATGACTGAGAACCTTCACAGACTCACAACCTTTAGGCACACAGGATGCTTTGGATTGTGGGTCATATCAAGAAAAGCCTTTGCAAGCTCCAGTTTAACATTATGCATATCAGGAAATATAATAAATACTACTGAATACTTTATTCACACATATACACAAACTCACAAGTGCAAGTAGTCTGTTCCTACTGACATTCACAGATCTGAGCAGTGGAACTGCAGACTGAGCCAGTGCAAACTCTTTAAAAGAGGTTGATCTTACCACATATCATCTTTAACTGTCTGGCTGGATGCCTATTTGTGGAGCTGGTCATCAGACATTACGTCAGCATTTTTTATTTTCCCCCTGCTACATAAAACCTCTGTGAAACCACTAGACATCACATCCCTACATTTTAGTCCTGGGAAGGGTTTAATTGCATCATAGAATGTCAAATGCAAAATCAATATTTTAGCATTTCTATCACAAATCCAAAGGGCATTGATTATTTAACAAATGTAAAAAAAAAACAGAATAAGAAGGTTTCTCAGACATATAACCTAATTTAGCACTGGTGTAGAGGAATCATGAAGGAAAATACTCTTTCCCTGTTTGTTTTGTGGACCAACATTTTTTAAAAAAATATTTTTAAAAAATCACAAAAATAAAATAGAAAAAACAACAACAACTAGCTAACAAAAAAAGCCTTAATAAGTAAGTAAGCATTAATTCTGTCATGCAAATTAGTTACCTTCATTTAATTAACTGCATTAAACTTCAAACTTCATGGTGCTCCATGATACTGGCTACCTTGGACAGGTTGCCAGTCCAAAACAGACCAGGATGTTCAGTGGTTGAGTTAATGGATGGATGGCCAAATATTAATTAAAAGTATTATTAGAAAAAAACCATAAACACTCAAGACCAACATCTTAAACATTAACCACCCTTTGGAAGTTCTTTTTTCTTCTTTTGATTGTTTTATTTAAACACAACTGAGTTTTTGGAAAATTGTTTTGTTTGAGCGTCTGACAGAAACCAGAATTATTAAATAGGTCTTTGGTATAGCATAAAGCTTTATACACAAGTCAGATGATGTTCATATGGCTGATCAAAGATTACTTTTAGGAGTTCTGAGTAAACAAAATTCCGCTGACAGCCTGTGCTTCTGATCCTGCCTGTGCTGTTCAACACAAAAAGAATGTCTGTGTTTGTGTGGGATCTGTATGTGTGTCTTTGTACTGATATTTCCTTTGTCACATACATGAAGTCAAATCAAGCTTACCTTTTACTAATCCTCACTCAATGGCGCCATAACAAGAGGCTACATGTATTTGCCGTATTTGTATTTGTTTTTCTATCTAAGTAAAATCCACACACCACTATTGATATCATCAAGTCTTCCACAGTCTAGGGTTGTCATCGTTTATCTTCTTTTGTCAGTTTTACCCTGACCACTTGTTTTCCTCCTCTTCTTTCTCTCTTCTTTATAGTGTCCATAATCCTGCCTTTGTTGTTGTGATCATGTTTGTATTTCCAACATAATTGGATGAAGGACTGCTGCCTAGCCCAGATTGGCACATCAATTGTTAGCCATCCATCTTTACAGATGACTTTACTGTGCCAGATAACATTCCATCGATGAAAAGAATGGGAAGAAAAGAAAAGGGGCTTCCGGGGAACCGAGGAATTAATTTAAAATTACCGAGCATTTGAGAATGAGTGGCAAGTATTCATGTTGATATAAGTGTTAGTGTGTCTCTCTGTGTTTATCATACAAGCCTGTGCATGTTCATAAATTCGCAAACTTTTACTTAATGTTAATATGCTCCGACTTGTTCCCATATATGTTTTTATATATACCAACTGCTGAAAACTGTTAACATGCAGTTAACAATTTCAGATCTTCTGCATTCATAAAAAATGAATTATCATTAAATGTCAAATTTTCAAGAAGTCATAGTGCAGAGAGGAAGGAAATTTATTAACGGTATGTAGATGAACCCAGCTAATGGAAACAACACCACGTGACCTAAAATTGCAGTAATTCACAGTTAGAAATGTCAGTGCCTAAAAGGTACTGCAGTGGCTTAAAGAAGACTGGGAAGAATGCAAATTGGATATTTTTATTTCCCAACTTTTAATAATCTAGAATTGTTCGCCAGTATGAGAGTTTATCAGAGAGAAAACACTGTGATCACAAAGCAGAACTGCTCCATTCTATAAGCCTGGGGGCACTCTGAGCCACTGGGTGGTGCAGTACTTATAACAGCCCATTAGCTGCTGAAAGAATGACCTAACCCAAAAATGACCCAAAAGATCCAGCATTTGTTCACATTAGCAGAAACATTAGTAGAATCACGTTCACTCTTAAAACACTTTGTCTTTCATCTGCTGTCACTTTATCACATTCGATTTTTTCTTCATGGCATTGGAAAAACAAACAAACATTTGGAACATAGGAAATGTGTTTCTTGCATTCTTTTATTGTCAGTAGGCCACATATACCTCTGAGAAGCTGGATCACAGGTTCCACATTTCCCCTTGTATCTGAAAGCAAATAATTGAATGTCATCCACCCATTCACACACTGGTGATGGCAAGCTACATTGTAGCCACAGCTGCCCTGGGGCGCACTGACAGATGTAAGGCTGCCGGACACTGGCGCCACTGGGCCCTCTGACCACCACCAGCAGGCAACGAGTGAAATGTCTTGCCCAAGGACACAACGACCGAGACTGTCCAAGCCGGCGCTCAAACCGGCAACCTTCCGATTACAAGACGAACTGCCAACTCTTGAGCCACGATCACCCCAATAAAAGAAAGCCCCAACAATCAGATGATCTCCTTTGGACATGCACATGTGATGTTGGGAAGCAAGAACTCCTTTTTAACAGGGAAATATTTTGACCGGAATCAGTCTCAGGTAGTGGCAGTCATCTGACTTCACTAATTGAGGTGGGTGGGGCAGATAGAGAGAGATAAAGAAATAGAACACAAACTATGGGGGAGATGACAGATAGCAATACTCCATGCCAATAATGCAGTTTTGGCACATAAATGCATGGGAAGTCAAAAATAATGATATAGAGGGGTTTTTTTTAGCTCTAACTGAGCACTCAAAGTGCTTTACACAACTTGTCTCATTCACCCATTCACATGAGCAAAATCTGGATTAGAGAAGCTAATGTGCAAAAGATATGATCTCTCTTTCTATTTCCTGTCTGTACTGGGTTGGCTGTGGCTCAGGAGGTAGAGCAGGTCACCTACTAATTGGAAGGTTGGTGGTTTGATTCCAGTCAGCATGCCAAATATCCTTGGGCGAGATGCTAACCCCAAGTGGCCCTTCAGTGCATCCATTGGAGTGTGTTAAATATAAACCAGTTGCATAGGAAAAGTGCTTGCATGAATGGGTGTGAATGAGGTTGTATAAGAAGGCTTTGAGTGTTCAGTTAAAAGTAGGAAAGCGCTATTTAATTAGCAATCCATTTATCATTTACTCTGATCCTTTGGATCAACTAAAGGTCTTTCAAGTACCTTTGAGAACAACCTGATAATCAGGAACACAAAAGTCCAGCCTAGAAGTAATAAACCCCTGAACTATGTTTTAGCATCCACGCTTAGACATTTCTCATTTTTGTGATATCTGTTTAATGTGCATGCTGAAGGGCATATCCTAGTTATAAATGACTCCAAATTTCCTCATAGTGTTACTGGAGGCCAGGGTAATGCCATCCATAGTAAATACCTGGTTAGAGACCATATTTCTGAGAGGGTTTTTTTTGCACCACATACAATAACCACATTTCTTTTCAAATGGACACGCTGCTAAAGAACAGAATGATGCAGTAGTTTCTTATGGATCGGAGAAGTTTACCTTCTTGCCATCATTTCATTGAAGCTGTGAAAGAATGTATTTTCATTCTAATAATCTTTTCCAAAACATACAAGCAGTTTAAAGTAAAAAAAAACACAAAAGTCTAAAAGAAGGAGCCTCGCATACATAAGAATGCTTATTTTCTAGGTATAATTTGTCTGACGTATGTCACCAACACTCCTCCAGCCATCTTTCGTGGACTTACAAGTATATCCACAGGCAAGATGCTATTCAGGAGCACTAACTTGGATGTAAAAAAGGGTACTCATTATTTTGAAATGTGACAAAAGGACATCAGTATGACTTGGTAATTAGGATGTTATTGTACCATACATTACCACCACCACAACCCTGTGCTACAATAGTGTCATTATATTTGTTTTTGCTGACCAAGAGACAATAATCACATTTCCTGTGGCCACAAGAGGTCCATGTCACACAAACCTAAATAGAGGCCACATCTCTAATGAACTTTTAATCCTACTTTTCTGAGCCCTTCCCTTCTTGTCCCCCTTCTTTTGCCTGTTTATCATTTTGTCTGTTCCTTCTCTCTTTTCATCAGCGTTCTCATCTTTTACCCCCTAAACCTTCTTTTGAGCCCTCTCTCCTTCTCCACCTAGGGTACATAACTGCTTTCATTACACCTATCCTAAAAAAGCTCTAAACAGTGACTTTACTCCTCTGGCAGTATTTTCATTCCAATTCCAGTAGCTTGTATATTCTATTTTGTGGTCATCAGAGGCATTGGAACAAACTGGTGCGCTCCATATTTTCTTTTGTTTTTCTTTTTTTCTGAAAAATCTGATCTTTTCCAACAACAAATTTTACCCACTGAACTAAGAAGGAATAGGTTTGACTTGAGGATTTATTGAATGGCATTTTAAATGTCACCTCACAGCACTAGAAAGGCTCTTCAGCTATAGTAATTAGATGAATATTTAACAAGCACATTATCTGTTCCTGACAGCCAAAAACATTCAGAAAAGATGGTCTCATTGTGCTTATTATGGACACAATGAGCCATTACAGGTATTGTTTCTTGGTCACTCTAAAGGTGACACTTCTTCTTAGTCACTACTGATGTAACAATGCCTTGCTTTCCATGGTAATGGGATATAAACAACAACTATACATTTTAAATGTCATCTCCCTCTCTGATGCTGCCTTTCTCTGCTACTCCCTCTGTCTTTAGTTTTCTGTCATACATGAATACAGCGATTCTCCCTTTTTACATCCTGGCCTCCTAGTGGTACTTTTCCCGAGTCACTGTGAAGATGGAAGAATATGTTTAAGCTCTCACAATCTTATATATCCATTTTTTTGCCATTTGTGCAAATATTTTCCTGTTTTTAGCTATCATGTGGTAATGCATGTCTTTTAATCATGCCTATAAGTAAATGATATGTGCATTTCATAAATTGTACACAAGCATGTCAGATTATTGTGTACACCTGCTAGATGTGATAGTTGATCCAACCTCATTTTTTAATTTGTGTTTTTATATTAGTGAGTTTTTTCTGATTATACTGGGAATAAACATATACCAGAGTACATTATGAAATGTGCAAATGAAAGCACAGTATTGCTCATAATTCACAGGTAACAACGCAACTAATTTAAAAGAAACAAATAAGGATTTATTAACATGTAAAATTATATAATATGTAAATATAGCACTTATTGGCTAACCTTGCAGTGTAAATGGAAATAACTTCCTTACCTCATTTGGATTAGTGCATTTGACTTTTAATAAGTTTACTTACTCATATTGTGTGATCTAAACTGTTGTCTGCATACTGAGTATTGCTATACGTGTAAGACTCATGGGACTTTACATTCAAGTCTTTTGTTTTTTAGTGTTTTAATTATTGTTTCAGTGAATGCGCAATGTGCATCTTCTGTGTGTTTTGTGGCCAAGAACTGGTTATAAAGGTATTGTTATAGAAACAGGCCACTATTGTAGCAGTTAATGTAAAGTTCCAATGTAAATAAAACCAGTGTCTGTGGCACCAACTGATCAAGCCAAGCAATGTTTCTTCAATGTTAAATAATTAATGACCAACTATTTTTTAATATATTAAGTAGACTACAGTTTTGTCAGTGAGGCCAGGGTGAGCAGGAGAGGAGGAGGGGTCGCTGTCTTATTTAATGAATCATTTCAATGTAAGCAGCTGTCTCCTGGAAGTTTTTAGTCTTTTGAATATGTGGCTTTACAGCTGAAGGCCCCATCCAAAGTTGTGTTTCTTAATGTTTACAGGCCTCCCAAATATTGCACAGACTTTTTTAATGATCTCAGTGAACTGCTGTCTGTGATGTGTGTTGATTTCGACTGTGTAATTATTGTTGGGGATTTTAACATCCACGTGGACAACCCTCAGGACAAAGGGACTAAAGACCTGAGTAACACTCTGGGCAACTTTGGGCTGACTCAGCATGTAACAGAGGCCACACATAATAGAGGACACACTCTTGACCTACTAATCTCCAAGGGCCCGAGCATTTCAAAGGTTACTGTGTCTGATGTGGGCCTGTCTGACCATTACTGTGTTTTTTTGTAAGTAAAATTTCAGCCCACACAAATATATCAACAGCAGTGATCACAAAACGGTGTATAACTGAATACAGTAGTGAGATCTTTAACCAGGTCTTCCCATTAACACCTGACCTGCCCAGAGGTTCAGTCAATGAGCTCGTCAATAGCTTCAATGCTAAAATGTTAAATGTAATGGAGACTATTGCTCCCATTAAGGTGAAGGTTATCTCTGGAAGGAAAAAGTCTCCCTGGAGAAACTCCACACTGGTGAAAAATGAAAAAAGAGAGTGCAGGAAAGCTGAGCGCAGATGGAGAAAAACAAACCTCCAGGTTCATTATGACATCTATAAAGAGAAACTTCACAATTATAATTTACAACTGAGGAGTGCAAGGAGGTTCTACTTCTCTGACATCATCACCAAAAACAGTCATAATGCTCGGGTCTTATTTTCTACAGTTGACAGGCTAACAAACCCTCCTGTGTCAGTGGCAGCTGAACTTCATTCGACTGTGGTGTACTGTTCTCTCTATGTGTGAAACTCCCTGAGTGTGAACATAGATAAACAGCCAGCCAAACTCCTTTTCAAGAGCCAGGAAGGTGAGCGTACTCGCTCATTTAATGACTCCAAACATAGCAATCATCTTGCACTGACATCATTGAACTGGAGTGAAACTAGAAAAACACATAATACAAAACTCTTAATCGATTGTCATATAATCAGCAGGTAAATATATTCAGGCACTTACACAGGAGACTATGAAATAAGTATACTGTAGATATGCAAACTGATATTACTACAAAGAAAAACAAGCAGGTAGTGGATGAGCGTACACTTGTATCATTAGCTCGGAAGCTACACCCTATAACTTCACTTCAAAGAAAGTACAAAATAATGTCTCAAAATACCCTATTATTAATTGCTTAACATACAAAGAACTGACAGAACTTACGACTATTGCTTTCTGAAGGACTCCTTTGAAGGATTGCTTTGGATTCCACATGAATGATTACAAAGGTGTAGCCATGCTTTTCCCACTGTTCTCTGCATTTCCTGCTTCCTGTCTATGCACATGTCAAAATAAAAGCCTTCCTGTCTATCCAGATGTCAAAATAAAAGATTCACAATTTTCCGATGTATAACAATAGAAATACACTTTACACTTATTTGTGTCATTAGCATATGAACATATTGAAAACAGAACACTCCCCGTCTGGCATTCCCAAATATGCCACTTCATGTTTAACTGTCTTTGGTTGACTTCTGACTCTCTATTGATAAGAGCAAAATAACATCACTTATAGGCCTTGAGAAAGTCTTTACTTTGCCTTGTGATGTTGTTCTGACTTCCACTTTGCGCACTTTCCCATCACTACTTGGAAAGGTGGTAGTGATCAACCCCATCGGCCACTCGTTACGAGATGACTGCTTCTGTTTGAGCAACACTACATCACCCACTTGTAAGTTGCGATATGCTACTTGCCACTTGCGTCTTGGCTGCAGAGTGTGTAGGTATTCATTTCTCCATCGGGTCCAGAATTCATCAGCAAGTGCCTGTACTCGTCTCCACTGGCACTTCAAAAGTTCTTTTCCAACAAACTCGCCAGCTGGAGGTGGTACACCAGGTTTCTGCGTTACTATCATAGTGGGAGTCAGCAGCAGTGGTGAAGAAGGATCGGAGGAGACTGGGATCAATGGCCTTGCATTGATTATAGCAGACACCTCTGCCATCAAGGTACAGAGCACTTAATGAGTCAGGGAACTGTGTTTACCGTGAGACAACATGGAGTCCAGTATCCTCCTGGTTACACCAATCATGCGCTCCCACACACCTCCCATATGCGAGGCATGTGGAGGGTTGAACTCCCATGTACAGCCGTGTTCGTAGAGGTATCTCAGGATCTTGTCTTGACTGATCATCTTGTCTTATTCCTAATTCAGAACATGCTCCAACAAAGTTTGTACCACAGTCTGACCTCAGCTGCTTCACAGGCCCTCTTAAAGCAAAAAGTCTGCGTAGTGCATTGATGCAGCTACTTGAGTCCATGGACTCAATGACTTCTATATGCACAGCCCTGGTACTCATGCATGTGAAAAGGATCGCCCATCGCTTACTCTGAGCTGCTCCACCTCGAGTTCTTCGGGTGATTACCTCCCACGGACCAAAAACATCCAACCCTACATATGTAAAGGGAGGAGACATGCTCAGACGTTCTGGGGGAAGGTCGGCCATTTTCTAGACTTCCAGTTTTCCTCTCAGCTTTCAGCAGAAAATACAGGAATGGATTACAGAGCTAATCAACCTTCTGCCAGCAACAATCCACAGGCCTTCCGCTCTGATTGCCCCTTCTGTAAACTGTCGTCCTTGATGTTTTATCTTTTCATGGTAATGGGTCACTAGCAATTTGGTCACATGATTCTGTTTTGGGAGAATGATTGGATTTTTCATTCCAAGACTAACAGTGGAGTGTTTCAGACGTCCACCAACCCGTAAAAGACCGTTGCACATGAAAGGGTCTAGCTTGAGGATTGTGCTTGTCTTTGAAATTGCTCTATTCTCTTGCAGTGCAACATACTCTTCTGGATAAGCGTCCCTTTGGACCAACCTAAAACAGAACACATGGTCTGCAATGACTTTGCCAAATTCTTCATAGAAAAAATCCAAAAGATTAGACAAGCAATTGGTACATCAACAGCAGATTCAGGACATGTACTGTGTCCACCGAAAAACTGTTTAAACACCATCAAACAGTTTCACCCTATTAACAGCAAAGACCTGGAGGACATCTTAGGTCAACTGAACTCCTCCTCTTGCTGTTTAGATGTCCTGCCAACAAGTTTTTTCAAAAAGGTCTCAAAGACTTTGGAGTCAGACCTGTTACAGATCGTCAACTTTTCTTTAATGTCAGGTGTGTTTCCAGAACCACTAAAAACTGCTGTAATTAAACCTATACTGAAAAAGGACAATCTTGATAAGACACAAATGAACAACTACAGGCCGATCTCAAATCTCCCATTTTTAAGTAAGATCATTGAAAAAGCAGTTTCTCAACAGCTCAATTACTTCGTAACACAGAATAACTGCTATGATGCCTTCCAGTCAGGTTTTAGACAGAACCACAGCACTGAAACTGCTCTGACCAAAGTGTTTAATGACATATGTCTGAATACAGACAGTGGAAAAATGTCAGTCTTAGTTTTACTTAATCTCAGTGCAGCATTTGATACAGTTGACCACAACATATTACTCAAATGACTGGAGAACTGGGCAGGTCTTTTGGGAACTGTACTAAACTCGTTCAAAACATACTTAGAAAACAGAAAATACTTTGTATCAATAGGTAACTTCACATCTGAGCAGACAAGTATCACATGTGGAGTTCCCCAAGGTTCCATCTTGGGACCCCTTCTGTTTAACATTTACATGCTCCCACTGGCTCAGATTATAAAGAACAACAAAATAAACTATCATAGCTATGCAGATGACACACAAATATATCTCACAATGTCACCAGGAGACCGAGGCCCTGTACAGGCTCTTGGTAAATGCATTGAGGAAATTAATGACTGGTTGCACCACAATTTTCTCCAGCTAAACAAAAACAAAACTGAAGTAATAGTCTTTGATGCCAAAGAAAAACGATTACAGGTCACCAGAGAACTTCAATCTATACACCTAAAAACCACCAACCAGGTGAGAAATTTGGATGTAGTGATGGACCCAGACCTAAACTTAGAAAAACACAAAGTCAGCTTACTATCACCCCAGAATATATCAAGAATAAAAGATCTGATGTCTCGACAGGACCTGGAAAAACTAGTCCATGCATTCATCTTTAGAAGGCTTGATTACTGTAACAGTATCTTTACAGGTCTACCTAAAAATCAGCCAGACAACTACAGCTCATTCAGAACTCTGCTGCACGAGTCCTCACTAAGACCAAAAAAGTGGACCACATCAGTCCAGCGATGTGGTCAGAGAGAGATGGATCTGGCAAGTCTTTACACTGGCTGCCTGTCTGTCAGAGGATAGACTTTAAAGTTCTGATGCTGGTCTATAAAGCTCTGAATGGTTTAGGACCAAAATACATCAGTGACCTCCTGACCCAGTATGAACCTTCCAGACCCCTCAGGTCATCTGGATTCGGTTTTTTATCAGTTCCCAGAGTCAGAACCAGACACGGAGAAGCTGCATTCAGCTTTTATGCTCCTTATATCTGGAACAAACTCCCAGAAAGCCTCAGATCAGCGGAAACACTCAGTTTATTTAAATCCAGGTTGAAGACTCACCTATTCTCATCTGCATTTGAATAAAACACCAAATCCACACTTTTAAGCTAAAATTTCATAAAACTTACATTTTAACTACTGATTTTATCTACTGTTTTTTCATTTAATCATGCTTTTTATTTGTTTTTTCTTTTAATGTCTCTGTAAAGCACTTTGAATCACCTTGTTGTTGAATTGTGCTATATAAATAAACTTGCCTTGCCTTGCCTAGACATAATGATACAAAGACCAAAAGAAAAAAAAACTGTAGAAATTTATTTTGCAGTGCTACTTTTTCCTTTCACTTTTTGCATGCTGAATAATTAAAGAATGGAATCAATGTATAACTATACTCACCCCAGGGCAGCAGCTGCATGTGATGGCTATCAGCGCTGTATACATATGCAAAAACACAAACAGTCAGCCACAGCAGGATTAGACAAAGGCATACGTGTATGTTTTGATCCTGCTTTGCTTATTCACCCATGCACACATATGCAAACACAGACACAGACTCACTCTCTCAGCAGGATCAGATCCAAGCATTAGTAGTTTTGATCCTGATCAAGTGCTGCTTCAGATGATATTGCTCTAGTCATTTACAAACGGTTCTTTTAGTCATTCATAAAGGTAAATCACTAATGTCGTATAGTTAATAAAAGAAACATAGCTCCCAAAAATGCATGCATTTAACATTGTTCATGTGTGACTGTTTGGTTGTTATGGATTTTTTTCAGTAATTTATTCATTCTTTATGTGCTCTGATGACCCCCTATCTTGATTCTTAAGACTTCCCTGCTTTTCTGACTGCTCACCTCAGGGCACAATCTGAAAAATGGTGCACCATTTTGGTTTCAGGCTCTGAGTTTTTGCTTTTTTCATAGGTGTTTTTTGAATTTATCCAATCATCAGAAATGTGCATATAAATCATAGACTAAAGGATAGTCATACTGGAATCTCACCATTAGTATTTTGGCCACTGCTAGTTGGTTTTCTGGAGAATAAACTGGCTATAATCACAGAGTACGAAGTTAGCAGCTAATGCTAGCAAACTTGATTAGCAAGCTGTAACCCTAGAACAGCCTAGTGGGTCATTTTAGCCCCTTGGCTTTTTTATTTTTATTTTTATATTTAACTTTGTTGAAATAAAAAGTATAATAATGAATAATGAATTTTGGCTCCTATTACATAAGCCAAAGTTTGCTAGATGTGATTGATAAATAAATATATAAGGGACTACAGGGAGGCTGTTAAATTGATGCATCTAAAAAGTGTTTAGGTTTCATAATGTTTTGCCTCAAGTGCCATATTCTGCCTTAAGTTCCTGGATTTGCCAGCCTCAAGTGCCAAGTCCAGGAACTTAACTTAACTTTTTGCGGGGGGGGTTCTTGTCTGGTAGCCTTTGCAATCACAGATATGATCTGAGTGCACTGTCGCGCCAACCACATTTTGCTTTTCTAAGATCAGCTCTAGAAATTCTGTAAAGGTTCTTGTTCAGCATTTATCTGTTTATTTCTTCATTTCTATTCGTGTCATTTCAGTTATTACATATATGTGATGTACAGTATGACAATGTTTAAGGCAGGACAGGCAGAAATATAAAAAGGGGGTGGGGGTACAAAGAGTACAAACAGAAATACAATGTTTTGCCAACTGCCGTAACTGTAACAAAAATAAACATACAACACCTGGAACACAAACATTTTAAAATGCACCTGTACATAAATCAACAGTCTTCTTGTGGTGTTTGTGAGTCTGTGTGTGTGCATGTGTGTTTGTCTTTGTCACAAAACACACTTGAAAATGAGGATGGGAAGCTGCAATAACACACCCCAGAAGCCAGAGGCAGAGAGAGATAGATCTGGCAAACCAGGCTATTCGCACCCCCAAGAGTACCAAAGACCTAAGGCCACATATCCCATCCCAGCAGGAGGAGGAGGTAGACCCTATATGGTGCACCCATGGCCAAGAGGTGGGAGTCCCAGCTATTCGGGCATCGACCACTCTAGAGGCTGGCCACCCCAGTACGAGGGCTCCAGGTGCCCAAGAACCGCCCGATTCTAGGAAATTAAGTTTTTGACAAGTCTGTGTTGTCATCATGTATATTTTTCAAATAACTGGAGTCCTGTTTTTTTTTTTTAACTAATTAATTAATTAATTTACTTTTGCAGTGCAGATGGGATCATTGTAGATACAGTGCTTTTGTACCAGTTAATGCATTAACCTTTATATTTAAACAAACACTTTGCAATATTTAACTAGGGCAGCTTAGCTCTCCCAAGCCCCTCAGCTCAGCTGTTTTTACTCTTCTAATCAGTCACACTAAGGATTTAAACTTCCAGCCTTCCACCTCTCTTTTGCCAGTGTGACAGAGTGCTTCATGTTGTGGCTTTCCAGCATTCTGTTTTGTTTTTCAGAAAGCCAGGATTTTTGAACCTTTGCTTGTACTTTGAATTGTGCCCCAGCCTGTTCTCTGTGTTTTGTTTGCCTGCCTGGTTTTTGAACTCTTGTACCTGTAGTGAGTAATGCTAGTTTTTTGCTTTGTTGTTTGTTTTTCTTGCTTGTTGGGTTTGTTCTTTTTTTGTTATTATTGTTGTTGTCTTTACAACCCACCTTTGCATGCTGCATTGTGGTCATCACTGAGCTGAACCTTTGACATCATTAATATAGAGAGAACCATGTTGCTTTCTAATTATTCCCTTTACCTTCTGTTACACCTGTCTAGTAAAATGAACCAATCAGTATATGAACAGGGTAAAAAGAAAAGTGTATCATATGTAAATCTGTTGCAGTTACCTTCATTCTGTGCAGGTTTATCTCTCCTTGCTTCCTTTTTCCTATTCTAGAGAACATTGCCACATGGCTTGCTCATGTATATAATAATGTATATATTCTATTTATATTCTATTTCAAAGTGTTTAATACAGACAGTAGAAAAATAAAAGCTTCCTGTTGTTAATTTCTAAGTCTGTGCATAACCCCAGTCCCTGCCTGAGTCCCAAACCACAGCCCCTGGAATTGGCATTAATTGCTTGTGAGGGGAAAGTAATTATCTCAGGTAATTATTACTCTGGGTAGAGTGAGAAGCTGGAGAACCCTTCTCTTCCAGGTCCCTGTGGAGAGAAGTAAAAAGAATTCTGACTTTAACAAGCTTAATTGGAGGGGCAGGGCCTTCGGAGCTATAAGCTCTCATGACTATAAGGTTTGTGGTATGTATATAAAAAAAAGCAGACAAACATCTATCTGCACAACCAGTAAGACAGATGCCTTTGTCTTAGTCTTTACATTAATATTCTTTGCACTCTGCCCCTAGCGGAAAGATACATAGACAAAAAATAATTTAGTTTCATGTAAACATTTAAAATAGTCCATCTTGCTGAAATCATGCAAGGTTTACGGCTCAATTATCACTTTTTGCCCTCTTTGACAAAACCATCACTCTTTAGAACATTACAAAAAATTTGTCGCCATGAGATCATGGGCCAAAGCACATGGACTCATGAAATGACATCACTGTGGAAGGGTGTCTGATACTGAAAGATATTGTCTACAACCATCAAAGAACTAAGGCAACTGAAGGTAACCAGTGAACTTAGAAATCATAAAAGAAAAGTTGTGTAATGATTGCCCTGGAGATGTGCCCGCATCACCTGCTGTGCAGCAAACATGCCAGTCAAGCAACAGGTGGTCAGTCCTCTGTTAAGCCTTCAGATCTATATATATATATATATATATATATATATATATATATATATATATATATATATATATATATACAATGAGACACACTTTTATACAAAAATGCATGTATGATCGGACATACATATACAATCACGCATACACAGCTAGATTACTTTAGAGGTGATGAATAAAAAGGTCCAGACACTGACTGTGTTATTGTCTTCCAGACTTCTGTTTTGTGATTCAGGGTAACGTGCCAGAAGCTACAAGGCCCAGGTTAGGGTTGGGGTGGGCGGGGTCACTAAAAACTAGCATTTAAGAGAAGGAGTTCTTTCAATTTACTGAGCGCTACAAAAGTGGCAACCAAAGAGTCGCAGAGTGTAAATGTTTCTCAGAACTTAAAAAACATTAGACAGAACACTAGCCTGTTCTATTTCATCTCTTTTGTTGTGGATTCCCATTGGTGAAGTAACTACCCTGTAAGAGGTGGGAGAAGGCCACCAGTCACCTGCACCAGGAAATAACAATGCTTTCACACTTAAGTATACAGAAAATTTGAGCTCTGCAGAGTTCTGAACTCTTCCTGCTTTCTCTGTCACCCTCTGGACCTTCTCATCTGTGACCTGACTTTGCTGTTTTCTGCTGATAGTCACTATGCTGTGCTTTTTGTTCATTACCACAAGAAGTGTTGCCTTCTGTTGTTCTGTCCTCTTGGGCTGACCAGTTTGCTGTTGAGTGCTACCATTCTTGTCCCAGCTGTTATTTTTTTGTGTGTTACTGTGCTAGCCTGTCTTTCCAAAGTGGGAAAGGGCAGTTACTTGGACTTACGCATTGGATTCTATCTGTGTAGCATTTTAAGTAGCTTCTCCCGGAGATTAGTGCCTTTGTTGCCACGAGTTGACATTGTAAGGATGGCCTTAGTATGAATTCTCTCTTGTGGCTGCTGAAGAATTTCCAAAAGTTAAAGGCTATCTTTTTTGTAATGGAAATAGGAACTTGTAATCAAAATGTTCACCACTTTCACATTGGTGTTTAAGATCACTTACTGGAAAATGTAACAATTCAGTTTCACTTTCATTCAGGCATCGTGAATATTTTTGAAATGCCTACACTTGTGTCGTTTCTATTCATCGTCTTCTTTAACGCTGACATCTATAAAAACAGAAACAAAAACAAACAAATTATAACTTCTTGTTTTTTTTCAAAAAACATACCAAATACCAAAACCATTACCAAATATATAGAAAATATCGATTGGAGGTCCCCAAAAGGTGATTCTGTTCATCTGGACATAGCGTTTTCAGTGGGAGAAACATTTCGTCACTCATCCAAGTCACTTCTGGATGAGTGACGAAATGTTTCTCCCACTGAAATTGCTACATAGAGATGGACAGAATCCACTTATGGGGATTTACCTACCTGGATGTTTGAGCATCAAGATATCCATAGGAGGATTAAATTTTATTACAGAAACATCTGCAATATCTGAATGTCTGAAATCCCATGGAACTCATTTTTGTAAGTGGAGTTTACTTCATATCGAATATAAAACAGTTTTGGATGGCTACTTGATTTGGTACTTGTAGCAGATACTTCACACTAATGTGCAAATTGAGTGAAAGTTGGTAAGGAGAGGTTATAGGGGCCAGATTAGAATGGGGCCTAAGGGTGTACTCACATGGCACACGTCAACTGTGCCTAGAGTTGACTTGTGCCATGCCCGAGGACAATTGTCCCCGCTCCACACTTCCCCACTGGCTTGCACTCACAATTCTCTTAACATCTGAGCCAGTGTTTCAACCCTCTTTTTCTCTCTGTGTGTAGCTATAGGAAGCATTGGATCTCTGAGCTGGGATGTGATTAGCAATCACACTACACGTATACCATGCCTGAGAGCAACTGAACCACACCCAGGCCCACCTCTTCAAGCGCCACAGTATGCTCAACAACACCCAGGCACAGCATGCAATGATCACACTTGCCAAATGAACTGGAATCTGGGTGTACTGGGGTTCAGGGGTATATTTATGATCAGAATCCAAACAGGTGTAGATTACTGGTTGATGATGAAGAATTGGAATTTAAACATTAAAACCTTTTATTGAAAACAACTTTAAAAAATAAAAGCATCAACTAAACCAAACAATCAGTGCATGAAAATAGAAAAACACAGCAATTTAACATTTTAAGAAGCCCAATGAACTAAATGAATGCTATAAATCATGTAAACTCTGCTCTGTGGATTTTTAAAAGAAGACTGAAACAGTTCATGTGTTAATAGCTTATCAGCATGCGGTCTGAAGGAAGCTGTGATTTAAATAGCCCTTTTCTCAGGCAGGCTTCAGATTGTGGAAAATGGTTTTATACCATTATTTTTTTATTGTAACCAATTTAATATCCACACTTGAGTTTTCTCGTCACGGTCATTTTGACACAAAACTGCACTAAGTGTTGTATTAATCAATGTGCAGTAAAAACACAATTAGCCAGTGCGTGGAAGACACAGAAACAATAGCTAATAGTGAAGTGATACTAAAGTAGTATGAAACTACACCGAAGACACAGAAACACTAAGTAGTTACTGCTTTGTTTTACTGAGTGTTGGATTAGAATTATTCAAAAACTCATAAAGAAAAATAATTTTGATAATTGCATCTAATGTTTTACAAATACGCTATCTCTCAATTGACTTTTTAGGTGATAAAGTAAGTATGATTATTATTATCTACTACATGGTCCTGGATTAAAAGTATTACCTAATAAATTATTCCTGAAATGTCTCACTTCCTTTTTAGAAAGTACATCTACATGAGTGGATAGATTCTACTGGAAATAGCATTCAGTTCTGTATCAAATGTCTGTGCTCCAAATGTGAAAACATTCATTGTTCCCGTTTGGTTTTGGACAACCTAACATTTTAACTTAAGCGCTTACCACTAGGTAGTACTTTTTCCGAAAAGACTGTAATTTCATGATCTCATTTTGATAGTGTGGCTTTTTAAAACTGATCTACTGATGCTCTTTACCATGGCACAAACCTATGCCTTTCAAAAGAAGAGAAAAAAGGAACACGTGAACGACAAGAGCACAATGGAGAATTGCAGCTCAGCCAAAAAGGGTATTACCTTCCTGCTGGAGAGCAGAGGAGGTAAAGTTCTGACCAGATGGGAAAATAGATGGGTTCATACAGAGGATGGATTGCAAAACCTCAAGGAACTCTAGAACAGAGAGCAGGAAAAGACAGATTGTGCTCGATCATATACTCTTGATTGGGAGGGAATTGTTACCCTTCTGTGCTTTGGAAAGGACTCAGGAAATGACCTTAGAAATAAAGGGAAAAATACAAAATAAAGGGAAGGTAACACATTTTCATTCCCAGGTTCTTAAATGTTGCAGATATGTTATCTATGAGATATGTATAGAATGTTCTTTGGGATCTGTGCAGTGATGTACTGGGCATGATAATACTGGACACAGCAAGAAAACACTGCAGTTTGAAAGAGAAGACTACAATTTGTCACATGTGTAAAAGCTTTGTTTATGTCCAAAAGTTTCTTGGCTTTTAGTCCCTGTTTAGTTTCACTGGGTGTTAAGTTTTGTTACCAAATCCATAAAATATGCACATTTATGACTTTATTCTTGCATGTTACAAGATTATACTTGACTAAAGTTTTAGCTGTTTGTTGTCTCGTGAAAGATCTGTGCACACAGATGTGTCATAGCATGTATGTGTCATTTCTTATCACCAGTTTTCACAACTGTGCCTCAGGTACTCCAGCATCATTAAAGGGTCAATGTTGTTGAGCTGTATTTATGTGTAGAACCACTGATCATCATAGACAATGCTTCTAAAATCCTTTAAGTCCATTATTGAGAAGATCAAGAACATTCAGAATGTGAACAATTTGAAAATCCAAACTGTCCCAAAAATGCCCACGTGCAGGTCCACAGTAGCTGTGGGTGAATCTATCCCACACGGGCCCTTTTGGATCCTTACTGGCCCTCCTGTGGGTTAGCACATGAAGACTCACAATAGTTTTACCCCAAGGAACCTCTATCATGGCTTTCTGTGGGCAGTCTAGAGTGTACTTACAGGGATCCATACAGGGATCTCAAAGAGCAAAAGTGCTGTTGTTTTGTTGGCAAACCTACTTGTGACCTGCATGGGGAAAGTGTGGCTTTTTCTGACCACATAGCCCCACAGTTCACCCACAACTACCCACACCAAAGGTGGAACTATGAGCATAAAGACGGTCCCACAGAGATCTCTAGACTGAATCTTTTTCTGCAAGAGAACTCAAGAAGTGAAAAATATTCAATTCACTTCAGTTTCATTTATATACGGCCAAATCACAACAAAAGTTCCCCCAAGGTGCTTATATTATAAGGCAAAGACCCAACAATAATACAGAGAATGCCAACAATCAGCTATCGGGTCATTTTCCATTTTCTAAGGTAAACTACTTTGTTTGAAATGATTTTTTCTTTGAGAGGGAGAGTCTGCATAGTTTACTGTAGTGCACATGTTTGATTGTCAAGCAAAAGATCCAGCATTCAAGTGTGGGCAGAGACATAGAGAACAATATTTGGTGAATAAGGGAGTGGCTGAATGTAGTTCATGTCTGGGCAGTGCACTGTGGGGCACCTAGAGTGTGAGCACATTGTGGGTATGCTGTTTTCTGCGCGCAACTATGGGCTGCCCCATTTCATTTTGTGTTGATACTGGAGCCAACAGTGAGCTGCGCATTCCTTGATACAGTTTTTTAAGAGCTTGCCCAAGACTAGTTGATTGATTAATTGACTGATTGATCATAATTTTTTTTAATTACAAATAGAAAAAAACTTGGAGTTTCATATTACCTTTTTTTTTTCTTTGTTTTAAAGAGAACGTTAAATTACGGTCCAGATGTGTAAATACGTACAAACCTCGGTTCATGGCACCAGGGGCCTGGAAAAAATGGAAGAAAAAGGTTAAAGGAGTCTATATCCAGAACATCCCTAAAAACGGAAAGAAAATAAATTCCCCCAAGCAGCAATATGAAGTTATGGAGAACTGTTTTGTTTTGGGAGAGAAAGAGAGAAAGCCTCTTCTGAGGCTCCTTTAAACAGGAGTTTGGTAATCGTCAATTACTCAAACCAGCACACCTGAGGAAGAGAAAGGAATGTCCTGATGAGCAAGAGAGACAAAAGTGGAACAGAAAAGAAGAAAGAAGGAAAGACTACGCAAATGCAAGACAGGGTGCGTAACAGTTACATATTTTCCAGGAAATAATTGCAACTCATGAAGCAATTGCATAAAAAATGTTAGTATATTCATTAGGAGGATGGTTGTGTGAAACCAAGTGTGAAAAGATTTGTAGGTGAGCGTTTATAACATTTTTTTTTTTAATTATTAAATGTGTTTTACCTATAGTTTGTTTCTATTATAGATTCACAGGACAGTGTTCAGGATTAAAGTTTTCTGGCATCCAGCTCCAAGTTATGTTAGACTTGGGCCAAAATAATAAATCAACACTTACTTATATAGCACCCTTCTACTCAGTTTTGAGCAGTCAAAACACGTTCTACTAAAAGTCATGTACACCCAGTTGCTCACATTCATACAGCACTTTTATCTAATGTTTATCTGCATCAGGGGCAACTATCTTACCCGAAGATACTTGACACATGAACTGTAGGAGCCAGAGATCAATGTGAACTTCAGATTGGTAGACAACCACTTCTACCACCGGAGCAGCAGCAAAATAGCAACAGGAGCAAATGCAGTACTCCAGTTGCCTAACATGGCTCTCAGGACAATACTGGTGTAATACTGGTTTTGGATGAGAGGCATACCTTGGACAGCTCAACAGTCAGTCACAAATTCCATTCATTTAGATTAAATTCAGAGTAGTATTATAAAGAGAATCCAAAAGATCTGGTGGAACCATATAAGTAAGAACCTGGTGACCAAGTCAAGTGGGAGCTCCCTTTGAACGGGCAGAGATCCCTGGGAGAAACAGATTCAGGAAATGGCAACCATCTGGCATTACTGGTTGGGGGTGAAAGAAAAGAGAAGATTTACGATGAAAATCTTGTGGAGGCTCTTTTAAAAAGAGGCGTGGCTGCTACACCAACAATCTGAAGAGTGCCATGTCCTTTCTGATAAGGTCCCAAGAAATTAAGAAAGATGATTATCAAAAACAACAAACTGGAAATTTCATTGGAACATGGTCATCATGTGGAAGGACAGCAAGCCTGTAGTCATGGTGTCAACTCTCTATTTGATTTGGCTTCAGGATATGTCTTTGAAATGGCAGAAAAAGAAATAAATAAAACAAAAGGTACATGTCATATCACCTGCATCTGTCTAGTTCCACCAAGAAGTAAACTGTTTGTACTATGCTTGAGGCCTTGAAACAACCTGCCAAGAGATATTGGAATACTTGGAGTTTCAGCTCCGTTTGGCTGAGGAAAGGTATGTCAGTGAGAAGACACTAATTCAGATGAGAGCAGTTTTCTTTCTAAATGAAGAAAGTGAAAGATCACTCGTATAAGAAATGCCAGTCCACTGATCCCACATGCATGCTGCAGAGTGAATGGACTAAGTGCAACTTAATTAATGTGCCTTCAAAAATTCAGAACATATAACACATAATCATTGTTTTAATGTTTTATTTTATATTTTAATGCATAATTGCAGTGTTTCCTTATATTAATTAATCTTCAATTATACATATTTGAAAATGCCTGTCACAACAGACCCATCACAAATGGGTGCCAAGGGATAAGCCTTTATGATATTGGTAAATTTTACTGTCTAATTTGTTTGAACTTTTATTGATTTTTATTTTTTAAATATGTTTTTTTTTTTTTGTCTTTTTCCCCACTAACAGGCAGATTATGCTCAAAATAGTTTTCTCCACTTCATCACTTCTGTTTGTTAAATATGTTGTAAAGACACAAGACAGGAGAAGTTCAAAAGATTACTTTTACACAATAGTAATCAAGGAAAAGCCATTTAGGAGAAGTGTGGTGGACCTGCTTGTTCAGTCTCTTGAGATTTGAGCAGGTAATGATCTGCTTTTTCAAGGGGTTTGGGGCAAAATGTATTCAGCCAGGGCCAGGGTGGATGCATCCATTTACATTTTTTTTCTTAAATTCATTAATTAGAGCATTGAATATAACCTACATTTTAAATAGGTCGATTCATCCCACCATTTACAGAAACAGAAAGAACCATTTGTCCAATTCATCCTGCAAATGACTGAGATAAAAATAAAGCAATCTATATTCTCAGCTGATTACCTATTTTAACTAGCCTACTTCATGCACCCTATTACAAGATATTGTGATGCAATTACAAGATCAGTGTGACAAAGTACCTGAGCATGTATTATTAATCAATTTAAACACATACAAAACAAGAAGAACCTTGAAATGAATGATACACATGCAACAGGAACCTTCTTATTGCTTCTGATCTTTTCTCTTTTTTTTTATCATATGGGCTTTTCTTCAATATATGCCAAATTACACTGTTTATTTTTTTAGTTTATGCTCTACAATATTTTAGATTACTCTTCATGGTGGAATTAAAGGCAATGTTTTCTAGGCGCTCTTCTCACTGAATTCTCCATAACTCAACCTTTTTTGCTGTGCATCAAATTCTAATCAGGTAAGCATCTGCTTAGGATTCACTAAACAACCTTTCATATTTACGCTGGGATAAAAAATTAAAGCTTTCTAGGATATTGCTCATTTTCTCCTTCTGCTGTTTGGGATAAGGGCTATGATTTATTCATTTCTAACCATTTTGGGCTCTAGATGGTATTCAGAGTCAGTTTTCCCTTTTAATCAATGTTGAGATAAGCAGAAGTTGCATTTTGTAATTTATAGCGCTATCCCTGCATAACTCTATCTAATGTTTCTGGGCATGAGTGTGAGTGTGAGAATGTGTATGAGTGTGATGCATGCGTCTTTGTTTTTGAGAGAAAGAAAAAGGCATAAATCATGGATTACCTGCTTTTTTTGGCTTCTATATTTCTATTAATATTTTTTTGTCTACTTGTTTACATGTGAATCAACATGCATGTCACAGTCCTCACATTCATGCACATTATTATCTATGTCAAAGCTGATGATATCAGGTATTGGTTGAGGCGGTGAAATTAAATTATAGCCAGAAGAGTATGTAGATGAGATATTGTAATGCATGCCTAAGGTTGTGGAGAGCTGGATGATTAAACAGCTTTAAAAATAGCATACCACCCGAGAAGGGACCAACAGTCAAACACACACACAAACAGATTGATGAGTAAAAATAAACCCAGACACTCTTTCAGCTTGATGTCATGATGTCATATGGCTATATGAAATTTTCAGAGACTTAACATGTTGCATAAGAAAGCTACATCTTGCTGCCTCAGCCTGGAGTTGTATTTTGACGTTCCCATTAAATCCTTCAAGTGTATGATGTGCTTGTACTCGGGCTCGTGGGTTGTGTTTTTATACCAAAATCTTTTTGACAGAGGCTCTTAATTGTCCCCGGGCCCGGCTCACCTAGTCTGCGACTACATTATTCCACTTGAGATAAAACTAATAAAGAGGCAGGACTTCAATTTTATCTGAATTTTTACTGACCTTTTCATCTATTTCTACATGTGTGAAGCATGACTGGTCTTTAGATACACACTTTGTAAAACAGATGCTAGCCTGAGAATGTTTGAGTGATCGTAAACAAAATTACGCGTGTATAAGTGCAAGTGAGTGGAAGTTGGTCTGCAGTGAGATTAGATTAATAGACTTTTTAAATTCGTATTTTAAAAACAAAAACCCTTCCAAACAGCACAGAGGCATTACTTCCTATTAGGCTGCAGTGTGTGTGTCGTGCTTGCATATGTTCACTGCCTATGGGGAGTTCCTTGCTAAAGCCTCAGTTTATGCTAAAGGGAGCATATTGTTCTTCAAACCCTGCAAAGGAAGAATAACCCACAACACACAGAATGTGATGTATTCATGAAAGGTTTGTGTTTCTCCACCTTCCTTCCTTTATTATTTAATGGAAACATCATGGAAGATAACTAAAAATATTCTTTAATTAAAAACATGAAAAATGAGAAACCACTAAGGCTTAAGAAGAAAACAACATGAGCAAATGGGTGAATAAAATCAAAAGCACTGCATATTAATTTCATGTGACTTTTTAGTTCAATGTTCTTTTTACACTTTCTTGATTTTCTACACAGTTGGGTATTTTGAACTTGTTAATCTGGGGATTAGAATTTTTGATTTGATCAACAGCAGGCACAATAACCCCACATGGGTTGAGGCAGATTTATTCAGGACTCTGTAGTGACTATGGATCTGTAATAGCATAGGGACAAGCCAGTCTGGCCTAAATTAAATTTGAACACAATACCCTCTGGTCTGGCATAATTACAAATGTTTCACACTAAATAATGAAGCGGACTGCAATGCTAATTCCACGGGAATGACAGAGCAGCAATACTAGGACAAAAAAATAAATTTCCCATGTTCTTTGATTACAAAACGGACGCTCTCAGGTATGATGAGGGGCTGAGTAGTCTAGAATCTGAGAGAGATGACAGCTGACTGTTTATCTCTGAGTCAGGTGCTTTTTTCCACAAGTGGAAGAGGTGTAAGATTTTTTTAGGGGCAAATCGCACTCATCCTCATAACATTGTAGAGTTAAATACATACACTGCTGTTTCTTCATGCACCACAAAAGAACTTAAAATAGCACATTTGGAAAATTTATATATACTTAAAGAAAAAAAATGGTGAAACATACTGTTCATTCATCAAAAAGTAATTTAAAGAAGAAGACTAACATGCAGAGAACAATTTAACTACATTTGTGTTATTCCCGAAGGAGAATCCTGTGAAGATGGTGCATCTGGACGAGTCACAGAAAAAGAAAGCATTTAAAATTACTTTCCTTATATTATTGAGATATAAAAAATTACAATGAGAAAAGTAATAAAATATGAGAAAACCATCCATAAAAACTCTCTTAAAAGATTAACATGCAGTATTGTTCTAGCTCGGATATAAAAAAAAATTGACTTGCATATTCCCATCAGTAGCCACAAACAGAGGAAGAAAAGAACAGGACACATTTTATTAAACTGTGAACATAAAATGTTTTTGTATTCATATATATATAATACTGTTTGTCTATATAAAAAATACTGTTTGTCTTGCATATTTTGATTTCTTTCAGTACATCCATGTAAATACAGTGAGTCGGGATTCATCAGCAAGGGGGGAAAAATGTAAACGAAGGAAAAATGACAAATGAATGAACAGATCTAACACCTTAACCTAACCACCTTAAAACTCAACACTGGCTGAGAGAACATAATTTTAAATGAATAACAATTCAATAAGGGGAGATCACTTTGAATAACTGAGCATCATAGAGATAGAGAGTAATGTATTTGGTGATTAGACTCCAATGATTCATCATGCAAGAATCTCACCGGTGATAGGATTCCGAACAAAACCCCTGGAATCTAGATACCGGTGGTGGGGGTGGTGAAGGTGAAGACTGAGGCTTGGATGGAGCTCTGACTTAGATGTCTGTCAGGTGGAGAAGGGGAGGAGGTGGGTTTCACAGATTTAAACCACACAAAGCAGAGGCTGATTGGCTCAAAGATGGCAGGCAAGAAGATGATTGGACTAGAATAACGATGTAGAGCAACAAATAACGATTGCTGAGATTGACAGCATGTGAAATCGCTAGTGATGTAAAGAACAGTAAGGCAGCATAACACCCAGGAAAACAGGCAGATGAGTGATTACATATAATGCTTCAGAACGTATTGGCCAAACTTGTGCATGTCAGTTATGTACCATTATCTGAGGTATTGAATGTCCCCAAATTCATTTATCTGTTCTGACTTTCTCATCCCTAGTGTGTGTGAAAATAAGCTGACCAAACACCTGTCAGAGGAGTCGGCTCTACCTGTTGTGCTTCATTTTGAACAGCAGGAACAGAATGGCATCTTATTTTCTTTGTTTGTTATTTTCTTAAAGGAAATAGTGAACAGCATACATATCTGAATAGTATTCGTTATTTAGATAAAATGCTGTATTTCATTCTGAGTGACTGAATCAGTGTCCACATCTTTAGTATTTAACGTTTGTCTCACGGAACACTGAGCAAAACAAATTTTCCTGAGGTCAGAGTAACATTTGTTTACTTTACTTTCATATTGCAGTCACATAATCTTACAAAAGCTTTTAATTAAATTAAATACAATTTGTTTGAATTGGGCTGAAATAAGACTCCTTTACTGAACAATATCCCAATAATTAGCTTTGTGTTAATATCCTGAAGTGTGACATGTTGACTATTGGTAAAGTGCATTTCCAGGAGGGATGTGCAACACTAACACACTCTCCAATCATGACCCATTGATCGTTTTAGGCACACTGAGTACAACAAAGGAATGGAAAGTTACCCAAACTGCACCCAATCAACCATTTAAACCCTTGACATTAAAATACTTTGCATGTCAACAAGCATCTAGTGCCACAAACAAAAAGGATGAATTTTCATTCAAGAGGAGACAGCATAGCAAAGGTCTGAGAGACGATTAAAAACCTCAAACTCTGAGCCAAATAGGTTTGATATCTCGTGCTCAGGAGCACTGGGTTGTGTATTTACCAATCACTGTGCTGCTTGTTTTGTTGAATGTGCTGTCAGAATCCACAAGCTACGACTGAGCAGAGCCTAATGATCTTCAGCAGTCCCAGTTCATTTTGGGTTGAAGTGATACATGAAAATTATTGCAGTGTTTACTTGTACAAATTTACTAAACCTCTCTTCCACACTCCTATCAATTTACACCAAGGCAGCTTAGCGCAGGCTACCTCAAGCATGGCTGGCAACGTACAACACAATGCAGTCAATCCTGCACAAAAAGGCAGCTGGGAACTGTGCTATAAACTCACCACAGAATATGGCATAAAACTAGGCTTACATAGCAATAAAAATGGACACATTCATGCTGTACTCTGTACTGAATTTTTTTTAAAATTCTCAAGTTATTACATTGGCCTACGTTTATTTAAGTGACACATCAGTAATTACTGCACCTCGATGTTGCGCCCCTGAATTTTAATTCCTACCCTGTCATGTAAATTTGATTTACCATATACCTATACATTGAAGCGTTTATAGGTTTCCTGCTGTTTCCATTTTACCAGTTAGGCCTATTCACATAAGCATGTGCATATATGTATGCTGCTCTTATAATGGCAATGGTAATTTTATTTTTATTCTAGGTAAACTCAATGTGCTTAACACAGGAGATAAAAACATAAAAACTCATATAGGTTCACAATATTTTAAGGCGCTAAAAACAGGTAACTAAAATGACAACAACAACAAAAAGTTGCTGTAAGCTGTGTAGCAGCTTGGGTTACTCTAACACTAAAGAAACAATAAGGTCAAGCAAGCCTAAAGAACTGTGTCTCTCTCTGTTCATTTTGAATCAGTAAGTCACTGTCTGCTGCCCTCAGGTGAATGTATTGCTATTCACCCTATGCAGCGAGCTTAACATAAGAGGAGATGGTTCCAGGAACGACAGGACACATCGCTTTGTCTTTGTGTCTTTAACTGAAGACCATTTTTTTCCTCTTTTAATTTGTAAGACTGTGAACATACAGTAAAATAATATGTAAGCATCAGTATCAACATATTTTGTAAACAAAACAGAAGTTAGCAACATAGCTTTCCTTACGCTTTACATTCACCATAAACATCTTTCCTTATACGTTCAAATAACCTTTAAAGTAACATGAAAGTAACAAATCTTACAGAAAATGAAGTTAGACATTGCTTACTTACAGATTATGGCTCAACAAACTCCCCAACAATGTACACTGGGCTTAAAGTTTTGCAGCTTGTTCTCTGCTCCATGCATTTTCTCCCACTGCCTGCGTGAACTTTGCCTGCTGCTTACAACCCATCACCAAAGGGGGCAGTGTAGTGCACACCAAATAACCAAAGAAGAAGCCACAAACTGAAGGGGTAATACTGCCCACTATTGGGAAACCTGAGAAATGCGCCCGCCAAAGAAACCCAACAAAGTAACAACCTAGGGGCAGAATACACTGGTTCCCATTGTGGAAAGGGTTCAAATATGTGATGGTTAAAGAAAAATAGCTGTGAGGGTGGCAACAATAAGAGAGCTCTGCTCAGCTTCTGTTACAAGCTGTGCAACAGTGGGGTGGCGATCTATCTCAGCTAGAATCTCTAGAAAAGTGTGTAGAAGCCACTGGGGGACTGATTGTGTTACCTTGCTGTGTGTTCCTAGTAATTTGATTGTGGTGGGTCTTTGGTAGCACCTCTAACAGGCTGGGATGGCAGCCAGGTGTGCGAAGTGATGAGCTCCCAACCAAGACTCTGGTGAGTCCATCCTTCCATTTCCACATGTTTGGATGCTGTGCTCAGAGATATATATTAGACGTATTTGAGTATCCCAGTTGCATCTCTCTCCTGACCTAGTAAACTGCATGTGTGTTACTCTTGTTGATACATGCAGGATATAAAGCATCAAACATCAACTCATTTTACCACTGATGGCATCCTTTCTTTCTCTGCATATGGTAACTGCTGCTCATCAAACCCCACATTTAGAGTCTTATTGTTTTAGACTGTTTTTGCTGGCAGACTGCTTGTTCTGTGTTTGCATTAACCATTCGTGGGCCAAAAGATTATTCCTTCGTGGCATTACAGGGCTGTGATGAATAACAAACAACATAAGCCACTAAATCTCAGGTGGTCTACATTTATCAAGACACCTGCATCAGTAGTAATTATTTTATACAACATATATATATATATGTTGTATAAAATATATATATATATATATATATATATATATATATATATATATATATATATATACATATATATATAAATATATGTGTGTGTGTACATATATATATATAGTGGCATTCCCTTTTGAATTAAGCTTGTTAGATTGTTAGTGTTAGATTGTTGATCATGTTAGATTGCTGCTGTCAGTGTGACTTTAAAAGGGTAATTAAACACTTAATATAAACAAGTTTGGATGTTAAACATAACAGGTAAATTTATAAATATATATGTATGTATATATTTTAATATCTTTATTTAAAATTGCATTTACTTGTGCAGTCTCTGTCTGTTCTTTCCTCTTGCAATCAAACAAAAATCAAATCGTAAAATGTTATTTTAATCACCATTTAGACAACTTTTGTACTTAATATTTAAATCATCCCAAAATGCCACTGGACAAAAAAAATAAATAAATAACAGGCAGCAAATTTTCAAGTCTTGGAGACAACATCAGGGAACATGATGGTTTGTGATGGACTGACCTTTTCACATAGGACTGTTGTCCCCCTATGTATCAAATGCAAAAAGCCTAAAAGCTGCAACCATAACATTTCTTCAGAGCTCCCTTAAACATCACAGATAGGGTCCCAAAGCATGACTGCAGTTTAATGAATGAAATATTTGCAAAGAAAAGTATAAGGTAAGATAAGAATTTGAAAATCTGTGGTGGAGTACTTTTTGCTGCTTTGTGGTAAAATAAAAAATCCATATTCGGGGTCTTAGTCAGCGTTACAGGTCTGCAAACACCAAGTGGAAAATTCACTTCTGACTTGTGTACTACAGGGTATTTCTATTTGTAACTAATTTTGTGAAAATAAAAATTAAGATTTTACAATTTTATATTTTTATTATGCACCATTGTGCCCCTTGGACTAAGATGGTTTTATTGCATTTGTGTTTGTCTTTTCTCAGTACTTGTTGTAATCTTTTCAATGATTTTATCTTGCTCTGTATGTACACATCAGTCTGTTTCCAAGCGCAGCAAAAACACTGTAAAACGTGAAGAAAATCATTTAAATTAAAGTGCAAAAACCACAGAAATGGTTAAACTTTAAACTTGTTTAAACTTAAATTTTGTACAATTCATTGCCAGCAACATGGTTCAAAAGACTTAGATCTGGGAACAACAAGAGATTTGAAAAGTTGTGCAACTGAAATAAATAATTAAAAAAGGAAAAATATAACCCACACCCAATTAGATAACAGAGTACTGGGAATAAAAAGCATCTTTACCAAGGCTGTACTAAAATACTGAGGTGCTAAACTGGCCTTTCTGAGGTTCAGACCTGTCTCCTATTGAAACCTTTGCACTTGGCACATTATGGAATAAAAAATACAACAAAGGAGGACCCAAACTGCTGAGCAGAGCGATGTCAAAAGAAGACGTGATGCAATACAGTAGTAAACATGCCCTGTCTACACTCTGAAATATGTTCTGGGATCAAATGCAAAACAGATTAAAAAAAATACGTTTCAAAACTTTTTTTTAACTTAAAATTTTGCGTAGCAACCCATTTAAATCTTTTTTTATATGAGTCTCGGTGTTTTGTTTTGAGTGTTAATGCAAATGCATTAAGACGCTGTATTTTTCAAACTGCATCTTTGTTTGGAAGGATAAATAAAGATGCTGTTACTTGGTGTCATCATCCTAATATTGTGGTCATTACTTTCAGTGTGCTATAGATAAAGCAAATGTGTTACAAACTGCCTCCACACACCTGCCTGTACAATTCCCACCATAATTACTGCTGAGGTTTATGAGTGTGTGTGTGTGTGTGTGTGTGTGTGTAGGTGTGTGTGTGTGTGTGTGTGTGTGTGTGTGTGTGTGTGTGTGTGTGTGTGTGTGTGTGTGTGTGTGTGCACGCATATATACAGTATGTAGGCCTATGTATCTGTGTTGGTGCATTCAACTGTTTCATAGCAGATGGCCGCTAAGTTGCAGGATTTATAACTAAGGCATGGCATTTTGGGAGACTTGAGTAAGGCAGGAAGATGAGAGATCTGTTTATGTCTTTAATGCACATGCATCCTTATGTGTTTGTCTGCTTTTTGTATGTAGTTTCACTTGTTCTGGCTTCTGACCCTATGGGCATGACAGTGAATATTTGTACAGTAGTCCCAGCATTGCATTTTAGCTTGTGTAAATGTGTGCGTATTTCTAAATAGGAATCTCATCCTCTCTATCTTCCCCTACCTTTAATAGCTTCTTGGCTGAGTCACAGCCTCCTTTCATTAGCCAGTGGCCACAGCAGCTACAGTGTGTTTTTTTTTTCTTTCCGATCTGCTCAGCTCACAAGGAAGCTTGGCAACATAGTGGGGAATAGATGTGAAGCACAAAAAAAGGTGAAGATAAGAGAAGGATGGCTGAGCTCGATTCAGGATGGGGTAGGGAAAGGCGATCTCTGAGAGCCGACAAGTGAAATGGGGCAAAGAGGGTAAGAATAGGTGAGGAGAGATAAACGGGTGGCGCGTGAGAGGAATTGGTCGATAGTAATAGACTGCATAAGACGAGCATGTGCTAGTGAAGAAAATATGGCTAACAGTATGGACCGTGTGAGGAAACATCACACCTCCATCTGAAAGGTGACACTGATATATGATTTCAACGTCATGTTGTTGGACCCTCTTCATTATTCTCTTCAGTCTCTGCCTCTTTATTTTGTCCCACTTGTCATGTTAGACTATTATCTGCCACTGCCTTCTCTCTTTTCCTTTCTCTTGCTATGAGGCTGCTTCTATCACTAACAGTATATTAAAGTGCAGTGTATTATCTGCCATTATCTCTGTTACGGTAACTGCCTGTCTACTGATAACAGTAATCAATTACATCTCTGTTCACTGTGCCACTGCGCACTTACTTTATGTAACACAGTCCTCATCTCCGCACTTTTTCGGTCATTTGTTCAAACCTCTCGCCTAACTCATTATTCTTTCTGAATCCTACTTCACTTCTTCAATTCATCCGAAATATGATGATCTCATCTTTTTTATCGATCTCAGTCCCTAAAGTTCGACCGTGTAATAAAATTTCTGCTGTATTAATTGTATCGCATGACTTTTTGCTGTTGACCCCACCCTATTGTGTATGCACTCAAATTAGAATTATATTACAAAAAAAAAAAAAAAAAAAAAAAAAAAACATATCTGGAATGGCACCAGCCTCACTCTTGAGCTTCAAAAAGTTTTTGGCAACCGTGACTTCCTCTAAATGAAGTTCAATATGGTAATGCAGTGCCAGGGCTGACAACCCAGTTTGTTTTGCAGATTCTGTACAGCAGCTTTAATATAGGGAGAACACAAATTCCAGATTTTATGAGTAAAATTTGTTTTTTTTTTCTTTGTCAGTTTAACAGTTTCTGTTTTGCCTGTTAGTATTCCCTGTCTGTTTTCTTACCTGGTTCTTCCTGACCTCATACTTTCTCCTCTTTCCTCTCTCCCTCTTTGGACTGACAATCATACACAAATAGATTGTATTCAATTAGATTCAAATATTACATTAATATGAAAAAAATACTATTAATATCACTAATAAAAAAAAGTCCTCACTCGGTGTACTTTCAACCAAAAGGCAAATAACCAAACCACATGTACATCTAATAAAAGATATAAATATTGAAACACTGAAAAAAAAAAAAAAAAAAAAAAAAATTAGAATTATATTAAAATATATATTGTTAACTGGATAAACCCATCATGGTTTAGTTCATTAAGATTCTTCATTAAGATTAAGATTCCCCTATAAGATGTATAATTACAACATTCACAAAAAAATGGAAAATTTAAAAAAAAATGACTGTCATGACTGGAATGACTGGATTAAATGCTTTAACAGTAATACCTGCATGGTCTGGTTTGGATGATGTAACATGTTTTTATACTAACCTGAGCTAACCTTTCATACTAACAACACCAGTCAGCAGTGTTCCAGAAGTTGTCCTCTTTAAGACAAAATATGCTAATATATGGATTTTAATGTGCTAATTCAAAATATAACAATAAAAATAGCTAATTAGCTATTATTTCCAGGATATAAATTTTTGTTGCTGTAATCATAAACTTTGAGCTTGTGTGATCTAATTTTTTATAGTCACTTACTTCATAATGTAATAGTTGTAAAATTCACACACTATAATTTAAGATCACAGCTGGATTACTCCACCTCAATTCACAAATGAAGAATTAATTTATTTGAATCCCAGCTTGCCAGGCCAGGTGAAGCTGTGTCGCGGTATTATGACATGTAGACATTCTGGCTTCATCAGTTTGTCTTGCCTGTCTATGGGTGTCTCCAAGCTTATTTAATCATTTATCAATGTGCCCCAGCAACAGAGGTAGTGCAGTGGTTATATGCATTTCACTCATGCAAGTCCTATGAGTTACTTTATTTACTTTAAACAACATACTGTGAAAAAAACGAATTAAAAAAATGGAATAGATTAGTTGTATCATATATTAATATTAATATAAATATGTAACTTTACAGCGTTACAGATTTCCTGCTATTGGGAAAGTCAAATCCAAGGTCAAATAGGTGAAAAGGTCAAATAGAGATAATCTAATATTTGAAATTTGATAGTTACAGTTCATACTTGATACAACTAGAATTCATCAGATTTAACAAAATTGGTTATATACATAAACATTTATCCTCCAATTTAATAAGATTGTTATTAATTTTGTTTTGGAAGCAACTCTCTTCTTTCTGGTATAGAAAAGTGCAAAAAGTCTCTCCAACTCCAACAAGATTCAAAATGTTAGTGTTCACAGGGCAATTACCAAATGGCATCATGTCACTCCTATTCTGGCTTCTCTACACTCTCTACAATTTTTTTAAATTATTGTGGACATTTTAAGCTCACTATTAAAGCATGCTGTAGTCTAGAACTAAGCTGCACATGAGAAATGTTGTCTGGTGACCATCCTGTAGTCAGAAGGATGGACACATTGTGACTTTCTTCAAGTCACTTCTAGAAACACAATTCATAAACTCCCTCTCTCTCTCTCTCTCTCTCTCTCTCTCTCTCTCTCTCTCTCTCTCTCTCGCTCTCTCTCTCTCTCCCTCTTTAATTTTTCGTGTGTATTTTTCTGTTGTGATTGCTGACAGCATGTGTTTTTTTTATTTTCTTTGCAATGTTTTCTCTGTCTTAGCTTTTCCCCCCCATTTTATTCTATTTTATTTCTGGCCTTTTGTTTGACTTTCTGTTTGAATTCATTATTGTGCTTTTGCTTGTCTGTCAAAGCACAATGTGAACTGTGTTTGTAGGCGCTATATACATAAGTAACGTTACCGGCTATATACATAAACAAAGTTTTCAGCACTTTATTTGTTTTAAATGAACTTACCAATACAGTTATTATTGCATTGTTGACGTGGCATTGGTGCAGTAATAATGTCTGGCCTGCACTAATGGAAAGAGAGATTTCCAGACCACTGAATCTGTCTACAGAGAAGGTGCATTTGCCTGGGCCAGAGAGCAAGACAGGAGAAAATTTGGCTAATCAACTATGATATTTTAAAGAGCCACAACTTGTTTGTTTTTGGCAACTCTATTAAATGACAAAAGGTGAAATATGCAGAACCTTTTTTTCTTCTTCTTCTTCTTCTTTTTCTTTCTTGGCGTTGCTTCATTATGGGAACTTTAGTTAAAACAAGATGTCGCTTATGTAACTGTGTCAAATTAAAATGACTTTAAATTCCAGCAAAAAGTTATCTGGTGATTGTTTTTGGAAAACCAATTTCCAAATTGCTAATAGGGAGCTAAAGTGAAAACAAATTCAGACTGATGCTGAAAATAAAGTGTAATGAGGTTATTGTTCTTTCTGATAAGAGACAAAGATAAAGTAGCATTACCAACATATAATATCCATCAAATAATTCTTGATTTTTGCCTTAGCTGGTTTCTATTTTTCAGGCAACTACTGCTAAATTAAAAGCACAATGAACATTGTTGTGCCTAATATATCATGATTACATTTCACATAAAGATAAATAAATACAGATTTTTATAGCTCCCAATAATTATCAAGAAGACATGAACATGATATATGTTGCTCTTGTATTAAAGCATGCATGACTAATGCTCACTCATATACATTCCTGGCTGTTCCTGAGGTTTTACATTCATTGCTTGATGCTTTTTCATTAAGTATGGATTCATGATAATTTATGCATCTTTGCTAATGTTTACTTTTTCAAAAAAAAAAAAAAAAACTGCAAGCCTTGATTACTGCCACTGCCGCTTTCACTTCAAAAATACATCAGGTCTTGAAAAGGTGCTGCCTTCACCTAAGACCCCTCTGTAGGCTGTGAGTCTAGTTTCACCTATACTGGAACTGAGTATTGTCGCTCTCCACTCCTTGCTGATTTGCACTTGAGTGGGGAGAGACAAGGTCAGAGGTAGCAGCTATCAAACATTAATGCTGCGAATATTCTACATTTTACATACTGTAATAAACTATTCTATGTGAAGTGTCTGACTGGAATAAGATATTTGTAAAAACCATGCCATAGTACCTATGCACAGACACTGAAATAGAATAGAAAACTGGCCCTTACCAATGTTGCTTCCTTCACACGTGAAATATTTCACATTTGTTTTTTTCTTAGTAATTTAAGTGTCTGGCGATGTCTCAGCATGACCTCGTTATCTGGAAAATCAGGAATATTTATCATATAGAATTGGGTAATAGCTTTAATGGGTAGACAGTTAAGATGCAGATTATTTCTTAATTTTAGCTTTTTATCCTGAGTCACTGTTGATGGTCTCATTTCAATTCATAGATGATTTGAAAGTGACATTGGTGTACTTTTGCACTTAAGTATGCTGGAGGATATTTGTATATTTGGTATTAGAAATGTTCATACTACATTGGGAAGCCTATTATATAAGAAAAATTAGCAACCCTATAATATACATTACTGTAATATACAGTAGGCATATTTTACCAGCTCCTGATTTAAAAATCAGCATGAATCACAATATTTGATCTGCTCTGACCAGATCTGGAGGAGACAAAAAAAATAGCACTTATTTCTTTACATTTATTGTTAGACAGTTGAGCACAACATGACATCATTTTATTCATAATGTGGGATGCCAGATTTAGACTCGAAGGCAGTGAAGCTGTGATACACTTTCACAAAGAGTTAAGGTACAGCAACCTCTAATTTCACGCTGATTTGTACTGACCCACTGCTTGATTTGCCTTTGCCCACAAGGCCAAACATTGCAAACCTTACTAATAATGAAACTCCAAAGGGATGCTAATGACTATGTAATATAAACAAGGAAGCAGAATTCAGTATAATCTCCTGTAAGTGTATTTTGGAAAACCTATGACTTTATCAGCTCCTCGTGGTAATATCCAAATAGACTGTGCACCCGAACACGATGGATGTTAATTCATCTTAAAGAACTTTAAATCAATCATAACCTTAAAAAAGATTGATGTCACTGATTTCATTGAACTTTGTTTTTGGTCATTTACTTAAACTCTGATTTGTATAAAAGAATTTGTCCCCTTAATTCTTCTTTTTGCAGCGGCCGGCCTAAAATTTTCTCTCTCTCTCTCGCTGTGTGTGCGTGTGTGTGTGTGTGTGTGTGTGTGTGTAGGTGTGTGTGTGTGTGTGTGTGTTAGTTGATAGCACAGTGAGGGCCTGTAAACTCAGTGAGCCTGATGGCCAGAAAGTTTGTCAGCACCCAGGAACCCTTTAAGCCCATGATCATCTGGACCTCTATCATAAACCCAAGGTTTATAGCAAATTCGGGCCCAGACATGCTCACTGACACCTTACTCTTAAAAAATAATAGAAGCAATTTGATGAAACAGTAAAGCTGAAGGATCCTGCAAGGAGACTTTTGCTTCAAAGGGTGCTCCCTTGAAATGGGAAGTAGTTGTAGTAACATGTTGGAAAATTCCACCTTATGTGATTTCCATTTGTAATGTTATTATCGCTGTGTGAGATCATGAACTTTAAAGCATGTTCTGAATCCAGAGACAGAAAACCCATTGCAACAAAAAACCCATCAGTTTTCTAAAGCTGTCGCTGTCCAGTGAAAACCACAAAATATCAAAAATTAAACCAAAATTAAACCATTTTCTTTATTTTATTTTATTCACTGTTTTTCAAATTTTTTTAGAGCCGGCTCTGTGTTTCTTTGTTTTTTTTTTACTTGATTCCCATCCATCATTTTTCTTTAGTAAACCTGAAATGTGTTTCATAGAAGTAAGAGTTCATTTTTGATGTATCACATTGCTAAACCTCACAGTGAAGATCGTGTTCAAAATCGAATAAAAATGCAAGCTGCTGTGTAGCTGACACTTGTCTCTGGTGTTATTCTGCCGTAAAATGTCACATTCACTCCATAACAAAATGCAAAACAGTGACAAATAATAAATTCATTCTCCTGACACCACTTAGGAGCACTGGGGAAGTAGAAAAATATGGATGATCTACTGCACATTAATTTGGTAAAAGATGAATAGTATTTCTAATAGCAGTGTCAGGTATGGTGTTACCTCTTGGAAGTAGTGTGCATTAGTTACTTTTAATATGCTTATTATAACAATACAATCAGTAGTAGACTTACTACGATTTTTTAACCCTTCCCTTTCATTCTTGCTGCTATCCTTCTGTGCACTGTCCATTGCTTTGGATGGGTGATCCAAATATTCTGTCTCACTCTCTCTAAAAAAAAAAAAAAAAAAAAAAGCATATTAAATAAGTTAGTACAACGTCCACAGTGCTTTAGTTGCCTACATCTTACCACCAGCATCAGTGTAACAGTTCACATATCCATAAAAAGCTTTTGACGATAAAAAAGCCAACTATTACACTTTACCCACAGTGAATGTTGAGAAATAAATATATAAAAACCAAAAGGTTGAACAAGCAGTTTTGCTTTGAAGATTCAGTGACTTGACCTACTGTACAAACATGGCAGAGAAACAAGTACCACAGCAGCTACCTTAGCCTTAACATATAACACAGAAGTCTGAAAGTGTCCTGTTTATGTTGCATTAGCTTGATAGATTATTAAAAGATAAGGAAACAACCAAAAGAAAAAAAGGCAATGGCTCATAATAAATAGATAAAATCACAAGTGAGTTAAAAGTTGCTGACAAAGAAATTCATATACATCACTACAATAAGATTTCTAAATCATACAAAGTCACCCACAAGCAATTGCTTGCCATGTTTAAACATTGGCAAAGACTGTCACAACACCCTCACAGCAGTCCCAGAAGTTCAAAGCTGCTGCCTCTTTACTTTGTCATAAATGCTGCTCAGGAATTTGTCTTCTTTGCACAGTTCTTTTGTCTCTAGGCTCTTTAAAAACAGTGCTGCTGGGGATTAAGTGAAGTAAGCCACAAATAATGACCTCAGACCATCATTGTTATAGTGCAATGTGACACAACTGAATAAATGCAGAGTCTGACCTGTGAAGGTTAATACCTATTGTTGACAGCAGATCAGTCTTGCAAGTTCATGGTGAGAAAGAAGGCAATGTGCCACTAATAAAGCTCCATTCTTACTTGCTTAGTTGGGCTGCAGTTCATTTAAATTTAGAATGTGTCTAAACAGGAACAACAGCAATAACACAGAAGCAAACGGTAGCTGGAAATGTGCACATAAAAAAGTCTTTATAGCGTTCATTATATGGGATTTTTAAGTGCTAAATGGAAAAAATATGGAATTGTAAGCTACCAAACCAGGCTACAACTTCAACACGCAAAGACGTATAATTTAGCAAATGAACCAGTGTGATGTTTCCATTGCTGCCAACCAGAGTTGGAGCTAATAAAAACCTCTTGACTACTACAGAGTTTGCCTCAAGAATGAAGACTAATTACACCCTTTTTCTGAAGGTTTTTATCCAGTGTGATAAGGGCATTACAAATATAACAATAGGAGGATAGTTTATCATCCACTCTCACAACTGCTACTGAAACCAGGCTTCGTTATAACTGCCATGATCCACAGCGTTTGTTGTTCTTTGCAGTTTTCTGGCTATTTTTGTGGAAATGTCTGGTTGGTTTTTCGTTCTTATTCTTGAGCTTTAGTTTTGATTGTTACTGTTGGCTAAGTCTCATTATTGTTGGCTTCTGTGATTACTGTTATAATTGCTATTCTGCTTTGAATTCATTCATGCTTTCGTATTTATTAGCTTAGCCTCCCTAGTGCCCCCTGTATCTTGTTGTTAAGTCCTCCTCTCTGTTCAGCGTTTCCCTGTTGAATTACTTCCTGTTTCATTTTGCTGGTTTCCTGTCTCATGTGTTTTGCTGTTAGTTATATTTCTCCCCGGTCATTGTTTTAATTAGTTGCAGCCATATCTCATTGTCCTCCTGCGTTCACTTCCTTTGATCACCTCTTGTGTGAGTATTTAAGCCCTCTCTTGTGCTTCCTCTGTGTTCCCGAGGACTTTGGTTTTGTATTTTGCTGCCCATTGGGCTTTACGTTTTTGTTTGTCTGTTTGTTTTTTTGTTTGGTCGGTTGGTTGGTTGGTTGGTTGGTTGGTTGGGTTTTGAACCTGATAAAACATTTTATCCTGCCTGTCTTTGAGACTTGTGTTTTGTTCCTGAACCTGCATCCAATGACAGCTGCCGCATGGTAAAACATAGCCATGACCATGCTTGGGTTAATATGATTATGACTATAACATATTATTTTATAATATGCATAACTAGCACATGCAGTAGTTGGGTACATGCATTGCAAAACACCTTAGCACAGGTGACTCTTAGACTTAGAGTTCAGCCTTTTGAATAAGAAATGTATCACGTTAAATGTCTTTTCTCCTCCTTCTGTTGTATTAGCTGAGCATTTTCCTAAATTGGCAGCGTGTTATAACTAGACCAGATCAATACTCCAGCTGTCCATATGAATCAGAACACAAAGCACAGGGCTGGCAATACCACACAGATCTTTGTTTTATATGTTAAAACTGAGTTATTGTCAGCTGAGTGCCTGAATGTGTGTGATTAGCTACAGATACAAGCATGTATTTTTTTATTTTTTTATTTTTTTTTTACTAAAACTGTGTTTCAGTAAAGACACTAAACATCAGCTTGTGTGACTTTCTGTGAATAACCAATACATTTTAAAGTCACTTGTAATGCAAGGACACCTTTGTATATGGAGTGGCCAGGGGGATTGAACCGCTAACCAGGCGAATCTCTTTTATCACAAGAAGGGTTGCGTGTATTCATTTTGCAAATCCCATCCTTTAGTTTTCAGTGAATGTACGTTTTTGCTCCTGCACACAGATGGGATGCTTAGTATGAGTTGGTCATTCCAAGAGTAGGTCAAGTGCCATGTAGTGCCCCTCTTCTCCCTGATTCTGATCACAGCACTCAAAAACAAAATTGGTTCCTGACAAGAACAGGCTTTTGCAGGATTTTTGGGGTATATGAAATCTTCAGACATCCAAAAATCCTGGGTATCACTTTTATCAAGTGTGATGAGCTGGCTGTCAGTTTTTCCCAAAGCAGCTAACGTTGAAACAATACCTGTCATTTAGGTTAGCCAACACTTTCTCTTGATTTCTTGTGAATAGTCTCTCGCTGTCTCTCACTCTTTCTCTCTCTCTCTGTCTGGCTCTCTGAGCTAGCGCACACACATGCACACATGTACACATAGAGAAATGCGAGGGCTGTGGCCCATGGGGATATTTTTCTTTTGGCTGAGGGATCAGAAGGATGCGGAGCTGTGAATGCTTCACTCCCGCTCTCCTGTAGTGTGTGCACTCGCTCACACTGTGTTGGGAATTAATGACATCTCTGTGGCCCATCAACAGCGCAAAACTCATGGGGAGAAAACATAAGAGATGGAGTTTGGAGGGAGCAGCTACGGAAGAAGAAAATGGCAGATAAACCTGGCACTTTATGTTGAATTTTCTGACCAGTACTGCAGCAAAAGAGGTGATAAAGTACTTGAGAGCAATAGGAATGATGAAAAAAAAGAACAATAAGTTAGTGCTGAGTCAGATTGGTGATATTGCAGGAAGAGGTAATTTCATTTTGGCTTTCCACCAGAGATTTGCAAGAAGAAGAAAAAAATCAAGCTTTTACACTTTATGCCCTTTCCTTTTACCTTCTTACATTCATGCTGAGGTACATTGTTTTACTGAGTAACCTCATTCTCAAGTACACACAAATACAGTGTGTGTACCTGAGACAACATACACGTTGAAGTGAGAAAACACAGGAAATGTAGATGGGATTAAAATAGTAGTGAAAAAGTTGGGAGGGATTAAGGAAATGTTGTCACAAAGACTTTTAACCTTAGAATTTCTGTAGCTCAAGTGAGATATCAAGTTTCAGGACATAAACTGCCTTGACTGTCTGTTGTCCTATATTAATGTTTTCTCTGTTTTCCCCATTTGTAGTGGCTCCAATTCCCAATTTAATATTGGCAAGCTGTTGGGCACAGTAACTAAAAATGCTGCTGACAGCACGTTCAGTCTCAGCAGACAAAATAGGCAAGGTAGCTCTCCTGAGTTACTCCATCTACGACATTTTTTGTTGTATTTCCGCACTTGTGGACATTTAGCGGCACAGCACCTGTCCCTGTATGAAACCAAGCATAACTGTCTGAAATTTTACATGTAGTTCCCTTTTGCTATCATCCTCCTCTTTTTACAGTGTCCTTAAACCCCCGACAGACTCAAGCTCCCTTTACATACACACTGAGTCGAGTATAACAAATTGTGGCTTTTTGATGCCACTTATAACATGTTAAATTCAATTTTTAGTTTAAATTTGCTCTTAAATGTGCATGTGCCATAGCAGTGATAGAGTTTTTTGGGACACGGCACGGATTGCCTTTATGAGAAAGCTGAGCAGCGCTTGTGGCACCTTTCAAACATGGCCCCAGATGGTAGCAAATCCTTCCCATGATGTTCACCAGACCTTCTAGCACAAAGCCTCTGCCTTCCCATTCACGCCATCACGTTCTTTTCTTACTCCCCTTGATGTTTAAGGGACAATAAGGTCTTTTTTAACCTACTGGGTCACTCTCAATTATTCTGAGTGGATCACTCTTATCAAAGGTAAGCCTCCCCTGCTCGCTGATGTTGCCTTATGTCCAGTCATTTTCTTCACTTCCTGCTCAGCCTGTGCACCCATCATAATTAACTCATCATAGATGTTATGTTTTTATGTCTAATGCAAAAAAGGAATGGATATCGGTAAGAGTAGGTGTATTTATCTGTTTTTTATTATCCAATATTGTCCACTATCTTATTGCTATATGATCACTAATTAAGGAAAAAATGACACGTTGTTTATGCATTATAAATAGATATGTGGCAGAAATTCTTTTATGAGGATTTTCCTTGGGTCAGATCAATACTGGCTTGGACCACACTGTGTATTTACAGAATATAAAAAGTAAGGATTAAGCTTGTGTTTTGTCTGCTTAATAACAACTCTTTCTTTTTCTCTTTCTCTTTCTTTGACTGAGATGCTGTGGATGTCAGCCTTCTCAATTTATTTGAGTCTATGTATTACCTTGTGACTATCTCAGGGATGGTTTGGCATGCTGCTCAGCGGATTTAAAAAAAACACTTATTTTGTAGTTGCAGAATGGCGCATCATAAAAATCAGGCTTTTATGTCCATCAGCATTGAACAATCATTTAAAATGAAAGCTGTTGGCGGACACTGACACAGATATTGGCTTACAGACAGACAGTCCATTACTATTGGCAGTAAATGTAGGAAGAGGGGAGGCATTCCCGCATAACTGAAAAGAAGTTCCCTCTGACATCATTTGTATACATATGATAAAACTGGTACCTTTATGATGCTTCATTTCTGTGGACACTGACAAAACAGGCACATTTCCACCAACTTACCGCATATAAAAATGCAGACAAGCATCTGACTATCTCACCAAAACACATCTATCTCCAACCATCCATTCTGTTAAACTCTTATCCAGTGTAGGGTCACAGGGGGAATGGACACATCTTATCTAACACTTCAGGTTGCGCTAGATTAAAAGGGAGGCTTTTCTCAAACTCAGAGCTGATTGGGAAGCAATGTTGGCATTGCAAAACTCCCAAGTTTGTTGAATCTGCTTTCTTGTAATGACTTCATATTAATGTAGAAGCACAATCTGGTAATTTTTCAACAGAGGATATTTGGAATGATTCTTTTTGAGCTATATTCTTGATAATAGGATGACAAAATCAGTGGAGAATGCTTCCTTTTCAGCTTTCCAGCAATGCCAACTACAAGGAACTGACATATATAATGATAATGTAAGTAGGCATGTTCAGTCAGCAGAGTAAAGGGAGTTTATTATGAGCAAAGTTTAAGCTCAACCTTTTATAAACTTTTTTTTTTTTTTTTTTTTTTTTTACTAGATAGGCTTCTAGACTGAGTTATATCTAATAACAACCTGCAGTGATTTGTTATACCAAATGCCAATACTTTGCTCCAGTGTCCTCCCATGTGCCTCCATTACTAACTTGAACAAATCCTTGGCTTATTTGGGTGCGTTAGACACACTGAGTCAACATTTTCTGTTCATTTTCTCTAGGTCCACCGTCTTGAGTAAGATTGATTACATAATTGACTTGTGGTCACCTTAAGTACAAGAATTACCCTGGACTGCTGACTCTCCCCAGAATTTATGCCATCAACATTCGTGGACAACTTACCCAGCTTAGATAGCCTATAGGTTTCCATTAGTCCATTTCCACATTTACTGAAAGTGACATCTCTGTAGTTTGAAGTGGTAGTAGTTTTCTTAGTATGCAATCACAGTTAGAATAGATTTTCCTTAAAGTAGAGACAGTAAATAAAGATGATTATTTGCTGATTCTTTATCACTGTTTGTAAAAGAAATACTAACAAACACAAATCACTGCGAACTAAAAGACGACCACTGACAAATATATAAAGGATTTTTCTAATCATCTTAAAGATCAACCTGGCAAAGGTATTGTAATTAAAAAAAGATTTATTAATTAATGAGATCAATCCAATAATTAATTAACTGTGCTATACATCCATCCATAAGTTTTACAATATAAAAATGGGAATTCTTGCTCACTAAAAGCAGTGATAAAATATTTAAGATGTGTATTATTAAATCAAAACTCGACTTGTAATAACAAGACATGCAAATGTTCCCATGTTGGAAAGTAATATTTCATATCAAAGCGGTGAAAGGCTGAATTTTACCAAATACGTCAGCGTTCAATCACTTCACTGTTATCAAACAGTGTTATTAATGTAGTTTTTGTTGGGGAAGATGAGTTCTGGAGCACAGCAGGGCAGAGATCAGCAGTGTATTTGCACTAATGGGGTGATAACACCCACACAGGAAAGCACTGGCATCTTTAAGTGACAGCTCCTGCTGTCTGTTTTAGTGCTTACTGGTCTGAAGAGGTCACTGAATCCGTTTTGGATAGATCTGGCTTCCTCAGCAGTCCGTGTAGGCAGCTAGTTTGGTGCGGACCAGCTGGCTGTAATTCAACAAGATAAACAGAGAATGGCTCAGTACAATCCTAATCAATAGCTACAGAGCTGTTTTAATGAATTAGCAAGCAGAAGGAAGAATGAATTAAAACAGCAAATTGCAAAACAAGAGTTCTTGGCATTCATAGATATACGGCTTGGAAGAAAAACACAAAGCAGACGCAAGTGCACTGCAAAAAAAAAAGAAAATCTTGAAGCCTTTAGAAATTTAAATTTTGATTAATGGGAAAATGGGAAAAAGGAAGTGCCGTGACACTGCTGCAAGAAATGATCCCTTTTTAACTTGACAGCACATTTCTTGGGGAAAAAAATAACATGAGATTAAATGGGAGTTTTAAGAGGCGTTGAGCGTAAATTCTTTAGGGAATGACAACTGTTCCGATACACTGGATGATTCAGCTGACAGTGAGGTTTGCTTTTTGACTCCAGGTTTTGGTGACCTGACATCGATCCTCCATCTTCAAGCTATTAGATATCTCAAGCACATTCTCCTTCCTTGATCTATGAACATCAAATGAAATCCGATCAAATCAGGATCCAGTATTTGCCACATTTTTCTGCTCGGTGTGCATTTAGTCAACAAAACATACAATAAAATAACCTAGTTTATATCCTCAAATGTAAACAAACGATCTTCTTTTTAAAGCTACTTTTTCCTTTTTATTATTGTGCCTAGAAAATCAAATCTGAAAGAAGCTGTCATGCCGTCTCTCGAGACTTATTATCAGTGGGTTAATATCTGATGACCTGATGTTTCTATGGGCCTGTTTTTCACTGACATTGAAACGCATTTCTGCTGACTGATGAACAACAGATATATCCAATTATTTTTGAAATTAAAACAGTAGTCAGCTCTTCAGTGTGTGTTTACGCCAGTGCTGAATCACAGAGCTTTCTTCTGTAACAGAGGGTTTAAGTGAATTAGCTGCCAACCATAGCTAATTACTATTCACTTGCCACTTACAGATGTGTGCAAAGGTTTCTGCACCCTCTGGGCAAATTACATGTAGTATCATCATTTATTTGCAGGCTGAAATGCGTCGCTCACAGCCTTTTCCACAGACTAATGATAATTAACTCAGCTTAAGTGAAGGTATCAGAAAGTAGCGTTCTTAAAATGCTGTTCTAAGAGCGGTACCTTTAATAAGCTCAAACTGCTATAATGAAAAACACTAGCTTGTTGTGGCCACAGGGTTAACAGAGAAGAGAGAAGTTTATGCATTTTCAAGGTCATTCCTACACAGTAAATGTGGACACTGACTTGTCAACATTTTTATGGGTTCTAGGGCTGAGCAAGCTTTACATATCAGCTGGCAAAGACAGTCTGACAACAGGAGAGAAATTATAAATTTAAATTGTTTGTTTTAAGTTTTAAGAGCTCATAGAGCTCTATGCAGTCTTGTGAAAAACTAAGTTTCTAACCACGTTTCAGCAGCGTTAAAACCACTTTTAGCAGAAATACTTTAATCTTTTTCTGCATGCCTTTATCAGTCTCTCACATTGCTGTGAAGGAATGTTTCCTCATTTTTCTTTGCAGCGTTACTTCAGTTCATTGAGGTTTGTGATCATTTGTTTATGCACAGCTCTTTTAAGGCACCACTAGAGCATTTCAATCAGGTTGAGGTCTGGAATTTGACTGGAGCGTTGCAACACTTTGATTATTTTGTTATTCAGCCATTCTGTTGTACATTTGCTGCTGTGTTTGGGTTCACTGTCCTGTTGCATGACCAGACGTCTTCCTAAGCTTTAGCTGTCAGACAGATGTCCTCCCATTTTGCTCTAGAATACTTTGGTATACAGAGGAGTTCATGGTTGGTGCAATGACTGCAAGGTGAGCAGGTCCTGTGACTTCAAAACAAGCCCACATCGTCTACCAGCGTGCTTGACAGCTGGTATGAAGTATTTGTGCTGACATGCTATGCTTGCTTTTCATGACATGTGATGCTGTGTATTATGACCAAATTTCCACTTTGGTCTCATCCATCCAAAGAACACTGTTGCAGAGGTTTTGTGATTTGGTTAGAAGCAACTTTGCAAGCCCAGGCCTTGCTGCCAAGTTTTTTTCAGAGCAAACATTTCCAAAAGAGCAGATAACATTTAACCTAACTAATATGTGTAGAGTCGGAGATGTAGCTCTTGAGTTTTATGCAGTTTCTCTGAGTATTGTAAAGTCTGACGTTCAGGGGTATCTACTGAGCCACTCCTGGGAAGACTGTGGCATCATGGTAACACAGGGAATGCTCCTGACCTCTAAACTCCCAAAACAGCTGCTTTTATAAAGGTGGTCACACTTACTGATTATCAATTAATCAAGAGCATTTGATTCGCAGCACCTGGCTCCTACTTATCCCCTCAATTCCTATGGAAGTACTAATGATGCACTTAGTTTTTTAGAGGACTGTGAAAACTTTATTATTCACATGTCTCTAAGTAATAATACCAGACAAGGAGATATAAATGCAGATATTAGTAATTGTCCATCTCTTTCAACAGAGCAAAAAGAACATCCATAACCTTGTTAAAGTGAGTCATCAGTGAATTAGTGGTGTACAAAGACTGTTCTGTCCTAAAAAAAGAAATGTTCATATGTGAAGCAACAAAGATGATCAGAATTTCCAGCATAATAAAAAATAGTAATAGATTTTCTGATTCTTTGATTATTACATTTTGTATTATCTTGTTTTCTGCGGCACAATTGCAAAGATTTTGTATACTTTTTAAGTGGACACATCTAAATAGGGGAGTAAAACATCTGGATCGGTAGTTTTCTTACATCTTCCAGCAATAATAAGTAAAACACACACAGACGCGCCCTCTTACACATGCACACACATCTGTACATCTGTATAAGCTACACTGTAAAAAAAAAAAAAAATTGTAATATAAAAGTATTCTACTGTGTATTTTACAGTTTTGTACTGTTCTTCCAGAATATCATTCAATTTACATAAAGAGACTGTGATTTTACATTTCAAATGTAAATTAAGGTAAAATCACTGTAAATGTAATAAAACATAATTTTCTTGTTTTTTTAAATGTTTTTGTCTGTACATATGCATATGCAGATTGTTAAAATACATTCACAAATGTATTATAATTCCATAAACATTTGTCCATTATTTGAATGATTGAACTGTTAAATTCAAATGTAATGCTATGGAAATATATAGAAAATTATTCTTATAAACTTTTTTTTTTACATCAAATAATAATTATTATTATTGTGATTTACAGCGATCGTGGCTCAAGAGTTGACAGTTCACCTTGTTATCAGAAGGTTGCTGGTTCAAGCCCCGGCTCGGACACTCTCAGTTGTTGTGTCCTTGGGCAAGACACTTCACCTACTGGTGATGGCAAGAGGGGAATTATAAAGTGGGAATTATAAAGTGGAATTGTAAAGCGCTTTGAGGGTCTCAGAAAGCGCTATATGGATGCAATCCATTGTTATTTAAACCAACTGTTAACTGTATATTTCTGTACATTTAAATATTATTATTCATATTGCCGCATTCATTGACCTTGTTTATAGGTAATTTCATTGTTTAATCACATTAAAATGTTCCTAATTTAATGTTTAAAAGCACTTGAAAAAGGCAAAATCCCATGTAAAATTAGGGCAACAAACTGTATTGTCATTACTGAAAATAACCGTATTTTTATGAGAAAGTTATTTTTCTGTTATTTTATGGTATTATTTTGGTGCCCCAGCTGCCGGAAAATTACTGTTTTTTTAGGATTTTTTTTTTTACGGTGTACAAGCTGAATTGCTCTCCACATAGAACTTCTTTTTGGCAAAATGTATGAAGGTGACACAAGGTAATTTAGACAAAATAGCACATTTAGCCAAGAATTTAGCAGATTGTACACACAGCTTCAACCCTGCAAGCAAAAAATAAATAAAATAAAATCCAACTTTGCTTGTAATTTTGTCCTTTACTACGTGAAGAAACTGAATTAGATGAGTTGCCAAATTACCCATTTTCTTACATTTAGCTCTGTAGCTGTAGATTCAAATGGATTAAAACACGAAATATGCTGAGAGTGAAGTTTGGAGAATGGTATCTGTTAATTAGTCACATACACCCCTGGGCTCTGATAATGTGTGAACATTTGTATGCAAGTTTGTATCCGCATCTAGCCAGGTTTGGGTTCCAGGTTCCACATTTTTAGACTAAAGGCACATCTTACAATCAATGTTGAGCCCTTTATAAAATCTTTCACTTCTCACCTTTCCCATCATTTAAAGGGGGGTCTTTCAACCTAAAAAATAAAGGCCCGTTTTATGAAGATAAAATTTTCAATCAGGTGTGCATTTTAAATAAAGTTAACTCTAATTATTAAAAGACCTGGTTTATTTTATTTTTGTCCACATTGCAGCTTCTTTTATGTGCGAAGCTGATAAATTCTCACTTTCAGCCTTTTATTTTCACCTTCCTCCTTTCTAAATGTCAGTGCCGCCAGATCACTGTGCCGTCGTTCCACCTCTGAACACCCAAACGGAATTGAGGGGAGCCAAGAGGAACCGGAACAATTTGGCTTGATAGCACACCCTCTGCTCAACATTGCTAAGCGACCACCGTGAACTCAATTTCGTGAGCCTTCCCTTACCTAGAGGCTAGAGCAAGTGAGGGAGAGTGTGGATGTGTATGCTTTTGTGTGTCTGTGTGTGTATTGAAGACCCAGCTCTCAAGTGAATCATCCCAAAATCTGTGCAAGTTCTGGTCTGTTGGGTTTTTGGTCTGCACTTGGTCGGTGTATGTTCATGTGTGTATAGTACTTGTGTGCAACTTTGCGTGCGTGTGGCATTTGTGTGGTTCTGCATGAGTGAGAGGTCTCTGCTGGCCCAACTAGATACCTCAGCTGCAGACAGTCACACTCATATTACAAATAAATGGCAAATGATGGAGCACATTACTCTCTCTCTCTCACTCTGTGTGTGTGTGTGTGTGTGTGTGTGTGTGTGTGTGTGTGTGTGTGTGTGTGTGTGTGTGTGCGTGTGTGTGTGTGTGTGTGTGTGTGTGTGCTCAATATGTACTGAAGACCTACCTCTCAAGTGAATTGTCCAAAAATCTGTTTAAGTTCTGAGAGAGGGAGTTTTCATAGAACTAATTTTATTTACTATGTGAATGTGCATATTTTATATCTCCATATGGCACAATGCACCAAATGGTTATTTCTGTTCAAGTAAATGCTGTGACTTTTCATGGTATTAAATTCAGAATTTTCCTTTTTAGCTGCCTTAATTATCTTTTTCTGCCACCATCACAGAGTGTTGCTGGAAAATTGAAGCACTAGGAGCCTCTTTCTAGCACTTGATCTTAGTTTTACTCCCACTGATTTGGCATCACGAGCACTGCTTAGCTGAATATGGCAATCAAACACGGAAATGTAACTTAAATGGACTGGCTAATAATTTATCACTGACTGCCAAGAAACAGTTGGTGTATTCAGCTCTGGCTACCTCCCCCTAGACCGGTGCTGGATCTGACTGAATCAGATGATGTATTGTGTACAAGTGCATAGACAGACGTACAGGCAGGGAGAAAAAGAAGACGTGGGAAGACAGACAGAGGCTGAAACAAAAATAAGAATCTTGGCTTTTGGTTAGACTTTCTCCTTCAACACTCATTCTGTGCAAATGAGATGGGAAAGTGCTGCAAAGCTTTGTATTATTTTAATATAACTGAAAACAGTTTAAAATATGCTACAATGTTATACCTAAATTTAGTATCATTTCCACGATGTTGCCAACAGAGTTAAACTACCGTCTTACTGCAATCAAATTTGAATATTAAAGAAAAAAAATAGTGTGTGCGTGTGTGTGTGTTTGGAGGAGGGTTGAGGGCGTCAACTGATAAGGGTGTTGTACTTAAAATAACTATGCAATGCTGAACTACCAGCAAGACATAATGTGACATTTCACAGGCAACAAAACATGCCTTCTTTTGACCTTAAGTTTACATTTATGAATCAAAATGATACATGCTTACAAACACACATAAAGCTTTTCTGCTTTTTGTATGGCACGCAGGTTGCACTTCAACAAGTTTAGATTCAAAACAGTGTTTTGCTCCTGCAATACAATTTGGAAAATGGATTATCATTATGACATTTGGATAGCCAAACAATAAGTGATAATATCATATGTAAAATATAGAAAATGTGCTGTGCATGAGGACATGAGGGGTGACTTGAGCCACCCCTCATGTCCTCATATTTTTCTTCCAAGGAGTCTGACTTTTAAATAAATTTTTTTATGGTTTTTCAGCAACAGTTTTCTGGGCTTTTTCTTTTCTTGTTGACTGTTTTTTCACTCTTTTTCTGTCCAGTGCTTGTAACTGATGATTTTCAGAGGAAATACTTTTTTCTTTTTCTTTTTCTTTTTATTAAGCCACATAACACTGATCCATGAATCCTTCAAGTATTAAAAACACACCTAACTCAAGAGATGAACCAGTGTTGTGTCTAGAAATAATATACAACTTAGGCAGGATTTTAAAGAAAACTATTGTAAGAATTTTAAATGGCATCTTTAGGAATTAAAGTAGATGTATTTGAAAGGCATGTCCTTAAGAAAGACCTGACACAGTGACCTGAGAGATGCAGGTCATGTGTCAGGCACGTCACTTTATCCATCTACTGTTCGCTGAAGTCAGAAATGGTCTCAGTGGAAGACTGGCTGTCAAGAAGCCATTTTTTTTAAAAAGGCAAACAGGGAGTACAGACTGAGGTGTGTGATACAAGAAGGTTTTTACATATTTAAAGCAATTAACATATAAATACTGAAGGTTGTTTCATGGATCAGGAAAGCAGTTAAAAAGAGAAGTGTAGTGCATAAAATAAAAGAGATATTCTATTGATACTTGGTATTGTAACATACAGTATTAAAGATAAGTAATATCGATTAGTCCATTTATTCTTTATGGTACAGGATTGTAAGGAGAACAATATAGTGGTGCTCTGTTTTATTATGATGATCTGTCTGTGTGTGTAAAGATGCTGCAGGTAAATAACACATTGCCCTAGAGCCCCCAGAGTAGATGCTCTGTTCCTGAATATGCCCACATAGTAGCTCAAAGAAACAAAACTTTATTTCCTGTCTCAGTGCCTCATATCTACTACAAATCAAATAGTAATACACGAAGAACTGTCAACTACAAGTAAATACACATACATACAATAGATCCTCTGAAGAGCCTGAGTTTGAGACTGTATATTATGCAGGTGGGGAATCTATCTGGTCGTTTATACCTTTGAATGGATGTGGAATGCTGCCATTCTCATTAACAAGAGGGCAGTCCCTATCGTCTTTGTATGCAGAGTTTGGTCTAGGAACACTTTCCGAGTGAGTGGTACTGAAACAATTGGTGTGCCACTCTAATCTCAACACTGCTGCTGAGCTTTGGATCTGGTTGTATTTGGCAGACAGTCTCCCCTTGTGGTGTGGCAGCCTGCAATAGCTCTGCTCTTTGTGGCACTTCACGGTTGCCAAAATCGGAAGAAAAGGTCATTTATACTGCCGACACAGTGGGAGAAAAACACTCAGGTGTCTGCAAGAGAAGCAGGCTCCATGCTGAAGTTATACATCCATTCTGCAAAGTAGCAACTGTGCTGTAAAGTCTTTTCAGTTACTGGTGCACTCTGCATCTACATATAATTTTCCTTCCCCTCGGTTTCCTGTCTGTGCCGCAGCAGAACTTTTCACCGTGCTTTTCGCCTCCTACTCTGTCGGATGGATTTCACTTCGCAGTTTTGACATGTATAGCAAGTATACAGTATTTGTGTTGGCAGGCATTCTATGCTAAATTGTATATATTACCAGCTTAACACAATATTACTACTGATAATGTGATGAGATCCTGCAGTATTTAAATAGCTGTGATTTAGAATGAATTAGTGATTTCATGCTACAGGGTATTCCAGATTTCTGAAGAACCAGGCGGTACTTTTTGCTCGAATTAGACAGTGAAAAGCAGGCAGACGGAAGCTGAAAAATGGATTGCAGGGGAGTGCTGCAGAAAAAGAGTGTGCTCCAAGCCCCTTAAGTCCTGGCAATAACATCAGCACAGTTCCAGATGTCACATCACGAGTCCAAAGAGTATCAAGAAAACACAACATGTAATTTTCAAAACTTACCAAGAGTAGCTGCATCTCTGTGTTTTAATTGAATTTTGCAACTAAAATGAAAAACCGAGTTTATTATTCATCAGTAAATATGCATACATTTACATGTCATTTCTGTTTATGGTAAACATCCAGTTTTCTGTCAAGGATGTGGAATTCTTTAGTTTGTTTTCCAGCTTTACTTACTTATTTATTTCAGTTTTGTTATTGTGAGTGGCTTTGACAAAGTAGGTCATTCATTTGAATATGCAGGCACACGGACACGTGGCTGAAAGAAAATTTCAATATAAAAGGTGAGGTGATTTATGTGGTGCCCCGCCTTTTTCCATCCAAGCCAAAGTGCTAGGCCCTCAGCTAGCTTGGCAACATGTGTCAGCCTACATTAGGTGGACCAGTGAACAATAGTCTCAGCCAGGAGCAGGTGGTTGTGACTTGAAACTCTGAGAGGAGGGTGTGCACTAATGGCAGTGTGTGTGTGTGTGTGTGTGTGTGTGTGTGTGTGTGTGTGTGTGTGTGTGTGTGTGTGTGTGTGTGTGTGTGTGTGTGTGTGTGTGTGTGTGACAGAGAGAGGGAGAGAGAGTGAGAGAAAGAGAGGAAGGAGAGAGAGTGGTCTATCTGCCATCTGGAGCGCTGAGACAATCCCAGGTGAGGCGGAAACTTGAATGTGCTGTTTCTATCAGTTCACTGACTGGCCACTCTCCTGGATCCAAATGCTTTTTAGAGGAGACCCCCCTGGTTTCTTTGCTATGCCTCTAGTGATGACACACACCAATTCTGAGAGTGTGAAATGAGCCATTACCAGGTGTGCAGCAGCTCCTCTTAAAGTGGACTGACCCAAAAGAAGATCAGCAGGCCAAGTCAAGTCCAATTTGCTCGTAGAACATTTTTCACAAGCTGATTGAAATATTTTACAGTAAATAAGGGGTGCAGTGTGTGTGTGTTTGTGTGTCTGTTTGTGTGTGTGTGTGTGCAGGCAAGCAAAAGCTGTCTTGAAAGAAAGCTTACAGCAGAATAACATTTAAGGTCATTTTTAGCCATCTCAGCTCACTGATTATCAGTAAAGCGTAGAACAAGTTGGAAATAAAAAATTTGATGTCATTTTTAAATTACTGCCAATTTGTCACACGCGTGCACACCATTCGCCCCAAATAATGAAAAGAATTCAGCAATAGAGATGGATTGTTATGTAGCATTTGCAGAGTTTACCTCGCCTTGTCTGTTAGCAGATAACACTTCCTGCTATGCAGCTTTAGATGTGTGATTGAAATTATGCTGAGTTGTTATTAGTATGAAAAGGCAACTTTGAATAAGCAAAGCTAATTTTATAAATAATGCATAGGGCACATTTATAATCAAGCTAAAGATGCAATCTAAGGGAGCAGCACTGTGCCTTTACCTCAGAACTGTGTCATGAAAAAAATTTGGCATACTGTTTCAAAGTATGTGACTGACAAATTATTACATAAAACATTTGTTCCATAACTAATTTTGTTTTGCAATCACACCATATGCACTATCCAAACAGCAACTCCCTAATAGCTGCTGCATCAGACGTTTGATTGCAGAGCTTCTGGTTTCTATTCTATGATTAGTTTTATGATGCTTGAAATTGATTTATGTGTAGAGATCAGTGTTGTTTTGTGCACTTTATCCATTACATTCTTTTGATAGTTTCACAGTGGCCATATAGCCAAGTGGTAATATGCTCAAAGTGCTTCATGTTTCCATGGCATTTTAAAAGACTTGCTCGTTTTAATGTTCTTCGTATCTTCATATGGAATAACAAAGCAGTCGGTAGCCTTTTCTCAAAATGAGAACTCCTCGAGTTGCTCAGCAGGTTCAATTAATTTCCATATACAGTCCAGCAGGCTCTGTGTTTCAGCACTGTCAGGGTGAAATAAGTGATACCAAATGAAAGTACCAAGCTTCAGCTTTCTCCATACAGAAAGATATATGAGACAGGGTGTTTGCACTTTAAGACTTTTAAAACTAATCAGCCAGATACAGATGAACTCAAACAAAATCACCATGTGTGGTGCTTTGTAGAAGGACACCGTGACTACTTCTGATTTATTAATATCATCAAGCTGCACTTTGTTTTGTTTTTGCCTCGCAAACAGTTTTCTGCTTATACACCAGGTCTGTCTTCTTATGTCTCCCATGTCACAGACTTTCTAGCGACCTCATTTTCAACCTGTTAGTTTTACACTATTTTTGATATCTCGCATTTATTTTTAGCTTTTCTTATTAATATTATCTTTGCTTGCATTTTTACTTGTTGTCAGCCAACAGCTCCACCTTAATCTAAATAAAGCCACAGTTAATCATCAGCAACAGCTGCCTAAGAAATACATTTCACTATTACTACAATGTGTTGAGTAAGTTTTGAATACTTGCAAATTGGCCAAAAAGCTGTCTTACATATAGCTAGTTACACATTAAATCAAACCCTCTGTTTGGTACCATCGTTTTTTATTACCTTTGCCAAGGGGGTAAAAACTGACATATTATAACTACAAGTACATATTGTCAACATATAGAAAGTAGCATATAAATATTTGAAATAGCATGCTATATTCAAGCTCTCCTTCAAGGTTATTAGATTGATAATTGATAAAGTGATAAAAAAGTGATAACAATGCTATATAAAGCTAGATAATACGTTTTTAGACTGACAAGAACACATATGCATGGGTTGTTATGAATTTCTTTTGTACATTACAGTAACAGGTTATAACTGATGAAATAACGATATGAAAACATATACAATGTTCCAGCAACGTCTTTGTTTGTCTGTTTGTTTTCTTTTGGAAAACAAAATAAATTTGTGATTAAAAACTTTGTTTCACTTGATATTTAACACATTTATAAAATTTTTTACTGAAAAATGAAATGAGTGCTACATATGTAGGTATGTAAGTCTGTTTAGTGATAAACAATCCGAATTAATTTCTGTGTTAATTATAGACAGACAGTATGATTGTGACCTAACCATCCAAATTCAGTTTCTCAGACCACCCTTTCAACATACAAAACTGCATTCAAATGTGACGATCATACATGATCACATACCTCAGCCATGAGTCCTCAGTGCCGACATGTCAGTCTCACCATGCCCTCGTATTGTGGGACCTGCTCTTTCTTTTCCTGCTTCAGTCTTAACTGCTTTTTCTATCTGTGTTCCTCATACCTATATGCTGCCTTGTCCCCTCACATCCCACTTAACCTCACCATCCGCCAGATTGTCCCCTGCAAGACAATCTTCAAAGCTCAGGTATTTGTCAACCCTAATACTTCACAGTTCTCTAACCTTGATCATCACCATCAACCACGCGGAAAGAGATGAAACGTGTACGTGAGTTACCCAGTTCATGCAGGAGGGCAGCTCACGCTCAGGAGCGTGTCAACACGCACCTTCTGTGTTTTGAATTCAGAGTCCATTCCACGAGTACACTGTAAAAAATGATCGGTCTGTGTCGATTAGGCAGTGCCCAGTAGCAGCATCCCGGAAACAATGCGTTTCACGCCACACTTCAGAGGCTGAAATCACAGATCCCACTCAAACAGCTGAATCGTTTTACGAGTTCTGCAGTGGCTGATTCAGATTGTTTACAGGAAATTTTAAATAAGAATTAATTTACGAATTTCCCAGTGTTTCCGCCCCTTATGCTGCCTCCGTCCCAGCTTTATTATTTAAAGTGTATTGGTCATCATCACTCATGCAGTGTATTCGTTTTACTTATAAGAGGCGCGACTGCAGAGTTGCACAATTTTCAAACGTATGTTTATAGAGTGGTGCGTGACAGCGTACTTGCATATGGGTTATCTAACTCTTTTTATTGTTCATATAATAAAACACACACACACACACACACACACACACACACACACACACACACACACACAAAAGAATTCTGCTACTGAGCGAGAACATTCCAGGTTACCACGAAACAGCTGCCTTCAGACATTTGCAAAGATTAGTATCACTGACTCGACAAGCTTTGTCCACTTTCCTGTGCGGGGGGGAGGGGGATTAACTCATCTCACTGACCTTCCTTCTGCTGAGACTGAATCATATTTTAACAGTGAATGTCTAAAACCTTGTTGAAAGCGATATTTCTTGCAGTATGCATCGCGCACGCGCATGGCACACGCAAATGCACAGACGCTCTCCCCTCCAGCTTCCCTCCCCCGCGGGTCGTTCTGATTGGTTCACCTTTCATGTCAGTCAGAACCGTGTGGGCGGGACTCAAACAATCCACTCGTGTTCCCTTCGCTGTGGACTGTAAGCCACAGCAGACCAAGAGCGGGGCAGACAGTAGTAAGGCAACGGCATTCATCCTGTTACCGGAGGACAACTCTTCTTGGTTCCTGAGGTTTTCGGTTCCTGTTCAGAGGACCGGAAACTAACTCTACACCGTGTATTCGTGAAAGAACACCCAAAATATTGTTTTTGATGACCGAGACTTTTTACGTATTCCAAAGCAAGACAGATTGCGGGTCGGGAAGTCGGTTTGCATTAACCCCGTTCCCCGTCTCCAAGAGACGCACAAAAGGCACACTCCCAAGTCTACCTGGATAAGCTGACAAAGCCGTCCGGTTACAGATCCAGAATTGGAGAGGAGAAATAAGCGCGGAAAGACGGGAGCAAGACAAGGGGAAGACAGGATGAAACTCAAGAGTCATTTGATTTTCACCCTCTACACTATTTATGGGATTCTTCTTAAAGGTGAGCCTGGGACGGGTGGTGCGTACGTGCGTGAGTTGTCTGTGTGCGTGATGTGTATACGCGCATGTTCCAGGCCAACAGCAGGGCAGGATAAACCCTCTCCGTTACACACACACACTCACAGATAGAGCTTCTCATTCACATGTGCTATACGTGTCTCTGTGCCTGCGCGTATACTGTATACGTGTGTTGAATGGATGCGCGTTTGTCTGAAAACGCGAGGCAGCTAGAGAAGAAAGCGTGCCCTGTAACAGCCAGGTTGGCTGTTAATCTTCGGGAATTAGAATATCCTATTTTCATAAATGTATGCACTGGGCACGGGTCCTCAACCCAAGCGCGAAAGCCTAAAGTCTGTCGCATCTGTGTCTTTATGATGTTGATGTTGTGTCCTGTGCGTGATTGGTTGTCCAAAAAAAAGAAAAAAAGACACACCTCAAAATGATCACAATAACCGTCCCCCACGGTTGTTTTTGACTTGCAGCACTTAAATGAGTGCCGGAGACACTGGCAGCTTTTTGCGCACCGAACAGTTTGGCACTGCTGGTTAAGGCAGCTTTAGAAGCTCTTTGACATGCGGAGCTTTTTGTTTGCTGAGTGCATTTCCCTGTTTTAATTCATGATTAAGACTTATGTTTAGTCTGCTCTGTAGAGGTATCTGCGTTTTTGCGTACGGTCAGCTCGGGCGGCTTGTGCGTAAGTAACGATTTAAGGAAGCCTGGATTGACGACCACACGTACATGGGTTGATTAACAGAGTTCTTGTGTTAAATTCTCAAAAGTTTTCATTCCGACCTGATTGCTCATAATCTTAATGTCCTTCACTCAGATTAAGCCTCACAGTGCTAGTGTAAAATATACTGTACTGACTAATTTCCGATTTCAGTTGAGTCTTAAAGGTGTGTGATTTAAAAATATTCTGTTATTTCAACCTTCTTATTTATTTTTGACATCTATAAACAGCTTGCAGCTGTGTTTAGGCATCAGATAATCCAACTGTAAACATTAGTAAGGTGACATTGGGGGTCAAGGTCAACTGCTTTTACTAGGAATGCAACATTGGCAAAGACTAGAATCCAAACAAAGTGGCACTATATGTAATTTTTCAGTTTTTGTTTTGACATGTTAACTTCTTTTAAATGGAGACACACATAAATGTCCATAGATCAGATGGCAAATGCCATCTTTGATGTTATGATTATTAAATGTTTGTCGGTTTGGAATGTATATAAAAGAAAAAAATAAATAAAAAGTGCTGTTGTGGTATTTTAGACTCTGATTTTGAGAATACACATCATAGTGAAACCACTGAACCCTGATGCAAATTCTACTGTACATTTCAGCATCAATTTTACATAAATTCTCTGTAACCCCTATATTAAGCGCTGGATGGCGTTCAGCCCTTTAGGCATCCAAATTGACATTATAGTATTCCTATTTATATACAAAGTAAAAGAGGGAACACAGGTTCTTGAGATTCTGGAATGGACCGGAAGGAGAGGGGATGAATTTACTTTGACACAACTGTTAGTCTCTCAGCAGGGCCACGTTTGCCACACAAACCTTTTAGTCCACTTCACCCCCCGTTTCAAATGATATCATGATGTATTTAAAGAACTGCGTGGCAAATATATCAACATGAAAGGCAAAATTAGCGACATCTTGACTTGAGGAAAAAGAGAAATCTCAAATAAGAGAGCATTTGTGCTTGATTCCCTTGATCATTTGTTGTTGTCTCTTTGAAGTGCACGTGTGTGTGTGCATAAGAGCGAAATGAGAGAGAGCAGTCCTTTCTTAATAACCGCATGATTAGAGCAATTCTTGACTTAATGAATGGGTTTGTAATAAGGTATCTTAGGGTAGATCTGACAGCTTCCATTGCAGGATTTACTGATGTTACCGAGCCTTTCTTTTTCCTGCTCATTCTCTTAAGGCTGGCATGCTCTGTGAGTATGTGTGCATTTGATTATGGGTATGTGTGTTTGCATATATTCCTATAAATGCGTGCCCTATGTTTATAGCTTATGTTTGAAGAGGCCTAAGCAAAGCCATAAGCATTCCGCCAACAGCAGAGCTCGTTGCATGTGTGGCTCCCCACCACACACACACTCACATGAGGCTCTTTCCCTCTCGTCCTAACCCTGAAGAGGATAATGCTAGGCTGCTTGATTTGAACAGTCATCTCTAGGTGCAAGGCCTATTATTGCATAGGTTTCACACAGCAGGCAGTTCAGCCTCCACCTGAATGAAGTCTATCAAGCCGAAGACATATCCCCGCGCTCCGTAAATGACAGCTGTTTCAGCCCCTCTGGCCTCAAGCCAGCTGGCATCAAGAGATCCCGAGACTCTAAATTTCTGTCACCGACGAGACCTGCGCCACATATAGTGCGAACGCGAAATGTTGTGATGGAGGTCGTTGTTTACCAACAGCCCGAGTTGTTAGCATATTATTCTGTGTGTTTCATGTGCCCATGCCGTAGCCAGAGAAAACAGCCTGTTATGCAAATGGGTCTCTTACGTAAGAGCTCAGGGCTGAGCAGCAGGCGAGGGGAGATAGAGGCAGCGAGTGACAGAGAAACAGGGAGATGTTCTAGAATAGAGGAGTTGATGTAAGAGTAATGTGGGAGCAGAGGTGTGGAGGAGGAATGTGCAATCTCCTCAACTAAAGTGTGTGATATGTGCGCTGGTTGTTGTTTGCTGTTTGGATGCTAGTTTATCTTTGCTGCTCTGTCTGTTTCTTGTCGCTTTGCCTGCCTGGCAGTCTGTCTGTTTTGAACTCTGATCTTTCTACCCTAAATACAGAACCCCACTGAGGGATGTGTTTATCCCTGCAGTGAGTCTAAGCTGCTGAAGACTGACCCTCCATCCTTCTGTACTTCCGTCCATCCCTCCCTCTCTTCATCCTCCCATCCTGGTGTGGAGCTTTGTACCACAGCAGCGTGGGAAAGCTTCTGATAACAAGCAGCCTTGTGTGTGTGTGTGTGTGTGTGTGTGTTTACAGAGCCACTGATTACACGGGAAAAACAAGATTTCTGTCTTTCGTGCTCACTTGCACTTTCCCTCCCACTTCTGTGTGTGTGCGTGTGTTTTCACGGTCATGCTTTGACGCAAACCGCATGTGGTGTACTCCGGTACCTTTTACCCGGGCTATGAAGCTCCGGTACTGAGAACACTCAGTCTAGCAACACTGGCACTATGTGCATTGCATAGTACACACACACACTTGGAGCTCCACTGTGGATTCATTGCTGCTTTGCCAAGGGATTTCCCATGATCAAAGCCAGTCTTTTGTTAGTCCAGGTGTTAAAAAAGTTAAAACAGAAAGGAGGAGGAGGCTGGAGGGGAACATAGTAAGATTCAGAGCTTACACGCTCTTCCGCTCTTCATGGCAGAGCAGAGATGTGTCAGTCCAGAACTGCTCCAGAAAAAAAAAAAGCAAAAACATTGTGATCCTGCCACCTGTTCCAACTGTTTCCATATCACTAAACCAGTGCATGTGGACAGGTTTTGCTTGGGAATACAAAGCTATGATAAGTTAAATACAGAGACTCTTTTGCTGTATTTAAACACAGGGATAAAATGAGGCAAGAAGAGGCAGGAGGCCAAGCATTGTTAAGCTTAATACACATGTTGTCGCAGATGGCAGAGATTCAGAGGTGGCAAAAACACATGTAGTAAGACACATGGGCGAAATAAAATGTTTTTATGCAAATGTCGTCCAGTGTGTAGAGTGCTAGCCAATAGCTCAGTTACTAAACCAGTCTGTGGAAATCTCTGAGGCATTTATATGAGCCTGATGATGCACCCACACCGAGTGACGCAGCAGAGACACCAATGCCAGGCGGACGGAGTGTCATTGTTAAACCACACAACTTCAGAAGTGTTTGTTATATAGAGGACTGTATCAAGGTGAAATTCAACTCAAAATTCCAAAAATAAAATGAACTGATTTTTTTTTTTAAGTCGTGGAATTCTTTCTGTCATGATGAAAACTGCAGAAAACATGGCCAAATTAGTATGTGCCCATTGCTAAGTATCTCCAGATATGAAGTGGTGGCATGACTCATCCTGCCTGTAGGATGGGCTGGCTGTGGTTCCAGAGGTAGAACAGAGTGTCTGTGATTTAAAGTGTCCTTGGGCAAGATGCCGCACCTCAAACCTTAGTGTGTGTCTGTGTGTGTGTGAAGTAGAAAGCCCTGTATGTATTAAATGTATTGTTATGAATGAGAAAGTAGTAAATGTGGCTTATGTATGATGTGCTTTTAATCCAGCTAGAAAAGCGGTATATAAATGCCATTTACCTTTCATTGCATGTCTAAACACAGTGACATATGTGCCGACTGCTGATGTTTTTCATGTATGTTCAACGCTTCCAGGTCGACCCATTTTGTAGGTAAACGCACAAATCAAATAGCTTTAAAGCAGACACGCAGCTTGTTGAATTCTATAATGCAGGGTTTTACAAATCCTGCTGACTATCACCTGAAATATAGAAATAGCCTTGAATGATTTTCTGTCTGATACTGTGGTCTTTTTAATCACTGCACATTTCAAGTGTAAATGTTTAAAACAAAAAAAAAAAAAACCTTTGCAGTTATGCTGCAGGCAGAAGTTCAAGACCACGTTCATATTAGAAGTAGTATAAGTGGTATTTTAATTTTAATAAATAGTATATTAGATTAACCCAGTTGACAGACGTTTTCGAGTAGATTCATATGCTCATGGTGCTGTTAGAGAACTGAAACACAGAAAGTGCCAAACAAACCTTTTCCCCCACAAATAAACATCTTTGTAGTGAATCCGTGTAGAATAAATGTAGATTTGTATTTTGGCGTCAGGGCTGTGTTTCGTATCTCTTAAGCAAAGTGTAATTTAAAGGCAGCCCAAAGCGTGAGAAGGGAGAGATCAAATGCAGCTTTCCGTGGAGAATGGTGAAAATACAAGCCCACAGGTGGATTTGGCTGCAGCAGCGGCATCAGCAGACAGCAAGTTTGCACCCTAAATAGACCTCCCGGTAGGAGAAATAAGTGTGCGAGCTCAGCTAACATATCAGCTGATGGGGCTTTTCTTCAAAGTTAAAATGCTGCTTTTTATGTGTACAAGTAAGAAGATGAACTAAAGTGCTTGTGTCAATGTATGACGTTCATCAGCCTGCTCTGACCACAGCACCCATTCAGTATGATGTGTCATTCTCATGAAGGTACTTAATGCTAGCCGTTTCATTCCATCTTGTAGGCAGACCTCTGTGTTTAGCTGCTTTTAGTTTGAGTCTGACTACAGAGAGCAGATATCATCTCACCCTGAAAATTAATCACACGCGCACCCATCGGGAAGGAGACAGACAGCGTTATTGGGTGTTAGTGTGTCTGTGTGTACGCATGCTTGCATATGTGATGTCTGCATTAGCAGTGAATTCCAAAGGATTAGCGAGTAGCTAATCTGAAGCTCCAGTCTTTGACAAACCATGTGTTACTAATCTCAAACACTATGGAATAAAGAGACACAAACACAATCACCTTTTGGATTAAAGCTCTCCCTACAGAGAGTGTTGCAGGGAGAGTGTCTTTTCACTTTTGCTCAAAACAGTACAAGAACATTCAGAGTGAAAAGTAAAGGAGAAATGAAAGAAAACTAAAGATAGCTGCATTGTTTTCTGCTTCTTTATTTTCTTTCTTAATCTCACACACATACAAAGACCTTACAGAATTGAACGGGCTGATTTGATGTGCTTTCAGTTTAACCTACTGTGCTCTTCAGGTTATCATAGGGTTTCCTGTCTGAGAACTCTGAGCCTTGATAAGTTCTTTATATTTTATTCCATGTGCTCTTTCATCTGACAGCTTCTTTTCCCACAATTCACAGAGGGCCAGAGTCTGTGTAAGAGTGTAAGAGTGATTTCCTTCTTCTCAACTTTGCCTACTTATATGCCGTGCCCCGTCGGTGTTATTTGTTTGTGGACTCTGTTCCTAACAGACAAAATAATTTGGCCAGCAAAGTTAGCCCATATTATGTACAGAAAGATACTCACAGAGCAATATTTTCTGTATACAGTAAATAAACATGTACAAATGTGAAAACAAAAACCCGGCAGAGTGGAGGAAAAAAACCAAAAACAAAACCTGCCAAATCTCTTGTTTTCATGGTCTGCATTTGCTCTGATAATATTGACCCAACGTGGGATGCAGCTTCAAAATCTTGGCTTTTTTTCCCACTTTATTGCTGCTCTTTTGGTGGCAAAGATTCATCTTTCCCTGTCCGCGTGCACACATATTTGTTTTCATCAAATCTGAGTTGTCAGGAAGAGTTTACAGGAAAAAAACGGTGAAACATTTTGGAAGCAGACCAAAACACAATAGGGTAGAGAGAGAGAGAGAGAGAGAGAGAGAGAGAGAGAGAGAGAGAGAGATGCAACTTCAGGGCTAAAGATTTGAGGCATTTTTCTAAATTCTTTTTGTCTTCTTGTACAGTCTGGTCGAAACAGGAAATTAACCCGTATCCGTGGAGAATCCCACAGGTGCACTCACAATCTCTGCTTCTGTTTCATAAAGCAACCCCTAAAATGGCTCGCATCCTTTTTTGCATTTCCTCCTAATGATGATTCTACATTTTTTTAATGGATGGCAGCACTTTATCATTTCTCATTGCTATAATTTACTTTTAAATCAGCGTTAAAATGCAGCTGCATTAGTGGCAGCTGCATAAAACTTTCCGTGCATATACTTCATTTTAATTTAATGGTTCTTTTATATTCTGCAAAACACCAATTTGGCCCTTAACTGCTTAACTTGTGCATATACATTAACAATATGGAAGTATTACATGATACTAATTGAAAAGCAGGATTTACGACATCCACAATCGCACAACTATGCACTTGTTTTACCATTATGGTCTCAAAGGAAAGCTAAAGCTAATTGAAATATAATTCCCCAAAGACACATGTTCATGTTAATTGACGCTATGTGCGCCTCTATTTGTGTGTGCGCGCACTTGAGTGTGTATGTTTTTTGTATTCGTCTTATCGCCAGAAGTCACTTTCTAGTCCCTTGTCTAATCATCAGCTGGAGGGTCTCCTCACATCTTAATTTAGTCTGCGGGAGCTATTAAGCACCCTTTTGCATGATCACCATTCATAAACACATCTAATGTAGCAAAGTTATTCACTTAGAATCTCCTGATGTTGGCTCAGACTCAGATCAAATTGGTATTTTCACCGTAAATCACCGTAACTCAGTTTTTACCAAATTGTTATTTCAGGACTTTAGATCCGAGAACAAGTGGAGGACTGTGTGTACTTGTGTGCATGGGTTTCTGTGTGTGTGCATGTGTGTGAAACTGGAGATTATATTTAAAGGCTGTAATTCAGTGATTACTTTTGAGAGCTACAAGTGTGAAATTTCATCCGGTTAAAAGATTTACACCATAAGCCCATACACCTGTTTACAGACGCACAATTACACAAAACACACACACACACAGCATCAACATCAATTGTAAAAAGATGCAAAGATGGCATTTGGAAGAAGGCTTTTCTTCGTTGCACTTGGTACACTTGTGTAAATGTGTAAATGTTGACTTTCAAATATCTTTGTAAGCTCGTATAGGCTCTCTGTGTATACACAGGCCGCACTGTATGACATCTTGATATCAGCTGGGGTCTGTGTCATATACGTTTTTATAGCAGTATGGATCCAGCTTGTGAGTATTTCAAAATCCTATGTGGCTTCTAAGTTTAGACTCTGGCCGCTCTGTGTGTAGAAATTGCTCCAGGCCTGTTGTACAGGGGAGGGAAGATGGAGTCAAGTGAGACAATTTATAACAGTTAAAAACCAAATGAACTGAGACCCTTGGCTTGGGTGAGCGAGCGGCAGCATACATAATGTGCCTTAGGGATTTCTTCTCCGCACACATTGTGCTACGCAGTGTTGCGAGTGTGCGTGTGTATGTGTGTGTGTGTGTGTCCAAGCTAGCAAACACGTAGCACACAGAAACACGCACCCCTCTCTGCCATCTGTCTCTGTTTGCCACAATGCAAATCCATTATATGCTACACAACATTATTCCCCCCATCCTAAGTGGCACACACCCCTAAGCTTACTTCCACTATCCTCCTCGGTGGAACGGTGACAATTTGCTACCACATACACATCTTTGTTAAAGATGCTGTGGCATGTTTCCAGCTGGATTTTAATACATATTTTCATGCTCCATTTAAATTTTTTCGTAACTTCGCGTTTAGCATTGAAGCGCTGAGATTTTACAAGCCTGTTTGCTTGTTCCTGCTGCCTCATGTGGAAATTAGTGTGGTGATTTATTTATTTTTATTTCCAATTGGTCCCTTTCGAACCATCGCCGGACCCTAATAATCCTGCTTCATCCAGTTATTAATTTTTGCATTTTGGCAAACAGACTGAACTCAAGCACATGCACAGACACACACACGCACACACTGCATGAATCTGGGTAAGGCTTGGCTCAGTAGTTTTATAGCTAACTCATCTCCAGTTCTAATCAAAAAGCTTCCCCAGCCCTGAACCTCCTGCTGAGGAAACAAAGAAGTTATTATGTTTTTAAATGGTCTCCAATTACGGGTAATTTCACCGCCTATCTTAAAGCTATTTGCTTTTCTCTCACTTTGCTCCGGTTGGGTTGAGCAAGCATTGTGCTTTGCGAAAACAACGAGCAGACAAGTTCGACATACAGCAGATGCATTCTTTTGGAAAGCAGAGCGGTCCCCTTTTTTTGCAGCCCTTTCCCAGCTCTGCTCATCTCTTATCATGAGAAATGGCAAACACAGTCAACTCAATTCCTTCTTTATCTTCCTCATTATTGTTTGGCTCACAGAACTCTCAATTACCCCGTCCATCTCTTATACAGTCAAAAGCTCCCACTGGCTGAAGCTGGTAAATATTCTCACGTAGTTAGAATCTAGCGAGTCTCATTTGCGAGTGATGTTAATATACATATAAACATGTACACATGCTGTGCTTGAAACAATTTTCAAACAGTGTAATCTAATCAGTTAGCAGCCTGGTGCTGCATTTTTATGTTTGAATAATTTTATGTTGCTGCACAGAGCCTTGCTGACAGTTTCGAATGTTAAACGGTGCCCCACCTGGGGAGTGAATTTGGTTTTGATGGATTTGGGTTTCATTTGTGCGTTGGGTTTCTGGCAGTTGTCTTTTATTTTAGTTTTTATGACATTTCAATGATAGAGGCACTCTTCAGCAGAAAATTTGTCAATGCAAGCATTTGATTAATACGTTGCTCTCGCATTTTCTGACCATTTCACATCCAAATAAATTCTATATTTGCAGAAACTGAACTACACCGGATGCAAAATGCACAGGCAAACAATTAAAACTATGAATCACAGGTAGCCAGCAGTTTTGCTATTAAACCCATTTATTCATGGTAACTGTTTGCTTTACAAGACACTGAACGTGTTTAGCAATATTCCTTTTTTGAAAGTATAGTTTCTTCTTTTCTAACTGCTTCCTTAGCTTCCACTCTAAATTCGTACTATGGCTAAAATCCTAGACTCGTTTTCCCCGCATGCAAATGCTGCTGTATGTGTATCCAGTTCAAATGGACCAGCTAATGCTAATCTCTGCTAATCCTCTGAGAAGCACCCTCAGAACAACATTATCATGCTACTCTGTAGCTGAGATGGATAGTGGGAGAGAGGGGACAAAAATGGTGAATGGAGACATAAGCGGGGCAAATATTCAAACCTTAACAGATGACTCACACACACAGACACACAATCCTGGTCACCTGACTGTGTCCGCCTTTGCACAGACGCACACACACAAAGAGAGAGAGAGAGAGAGAAAGAGAGAGGGAACTCTTTAGGCGCAGTAGTATTAATGAAGCAGTGTTAACCACAGTTATACTGAGGAGGTAAGGGGTAGCCTACTGTTCAGGACTAAGTGGTGATCCTAAGTCTTTGCCTTAATGCACTGACCACTCTACTTCTGAGCCTCTAAATGACAAGAAGCCATATCTTTAGGCTGTATTAGTTCCTCGACACAGGTGATCATAGTTTAGCTTGCTTGGGAGGAAGCCTTTAATCCTAGTACCACCTTTTGACCTCATCGGCATTATGTTTATAAAACTGAAGTCCCTTAGAGTTACATTTGAATACGATAGCAACTAACTTAGCTAAGGCTATTCTCAGAAATTTACACTGTATGAATAGTACAGTGTACATAGATTTTTATATTGGTTGTGTTTTTATTGAGATTTACATGCTCGTGCCCGTATGGGATTGCGTTATTTTCGAGCCTTTAATCAAAAGCTGCAGTTTTGATACGTTTTCCTGACGTCAGCGCCTGTGCTTTCTTTGATGTAATCTTATGTCCCATGTAATGTAGCTCTGCTTATAAGTAAAATGAAACGGATAAGTCAAAGATAGTCATGCAATTGATTAATTGCAGTCTTGCACTTGTACTCTAGCACTGCTAATTCGCACACTACTCGCACATTCATGATGTTTACGAGGAGACATCGCCGCATGTATAGGCATGTCCCTCCCACAGATAGCAAATATGACATTTAAAATCAACGCCACTTTTCCAGTTTAAATTAAGTGAAATGCTGAAATCACTGACATTATGGTACATTATTTCTGTGTGTGGCACAGCACAGCAAGGCGCTGTTTGAAAAAAAAATATCATCGTCCTTGGGAAGAAAAAAAAATTAAGCAAGACGTATCAGAGACTAGGGCTGAATTAACTCGAAGCAAGTAGACATTTACTTGTTAATTTGTATTAAATTAGGCCTTTTAAAGTATGACACTACACCAAACAGAATGATTGCTTGGACCGCTTGCATTGCTTTCATCCCTTTCCAGCTCGATTCTCAAAATTAGCAGCATAACTCCTGAAGTAGCAGCTCTCCTGATATCCAGTGGGTACTTATCATTCAAAGGAGGCCACCTCGATAAAAGAGATAACAAGAAAGCAGAACCGAGGAGGAAGGCACAAGCAAAGACAGCAGAGAATTCACCAGGGGAAGGTGATGGGTTGTTTTGAGATGCTATGCAAGTATTTGTTGTGCCTGTGGCTTGGCTGGTGTTCTGTATGACATGCTATTGGCCACTGCTGTGTCAACACTGTCTTTAGGTCTCACTATGATAAGATGACATGAGACAGGAATGGGGGTTACAGCAAAACACTGTGAGTGCCTGCGACACAAAATGGGTGGAGGGTGAGGGAATGTGAGAATTTGGAGGATGTGGTGGTAACAGGATGGATGAGGGGAAAATAGAGGAATTCCCCAGTGCAGTGGGGGGGAAAAATAAGAGAGCCCCCCAAAAAAGAACAGCAGCCACGCATGAAATATTCAGGAAATGAGACTTGACACATCTTCAGACTTGTCCTCAAACACCTAAACTCAGGCACAACATCTCACAAACGCAAGTGGTATTCACAAAGAGTTTGACGCATTTATTATATATCACAATGAAGAGATGGAGCCTCACAGGGTCTGTATCACTTTTGTGAATGCGGAGAAAAAAGGTTGGATTTTCTATTTAAGTTTCACCAATGCATACAAAGCACACACATAGAATATAGATTTTGATGTCAGTCATTCTTATAGTTGTATGAAACATGCAGACCCCCGAATGGGAAAGCTGCTGGGCTGCCCTCCAGTTAGTAATGCAGCAATGCAAATGTGTTTCAGTCGAGAAAGAAAGTTGTGTCACATGTTTTCACTTCACTACTTTGTCTCTCTCTTTTTGCATCTCCTTTCGCTCTTCTCCCGTCTCTCTCCTGGATATTTCATTTCTCTCTCACCCCCGACACCACTCTCTCCAGTGTCACCCTTGGCTTTCATCTTGCCAGGGTGCTTCCTTTATAAGAATACTCCAATTGGCTGACAAGCGCCCTTGTCAGACACCATTCATTGCACTTGCGTAGATATGAAAAGTGTTTTAACAAGCACCACTGAGTTTTGCAGTGTAGTGGAAGCTGCATACCAATGGCAGGCAATGCAGATCCTGTGACCGAATTAAAGAAGCTGTGAAGTTTGGAAAAATTTATGTTGACGTCCTTGTCAGACGTTAAAGTTTTACTGCAGCACCCACAAGGTGGTGACTAACTAGAGTTGATTTTGTTTTGCTGTTATCCGTAGGTAATTTGGACAGCAGTGAACTGGATTCTGAGCACATTTTGTGAATTTGATTTACCAGAGACAGAGGTGGCAATTAAATTTTATTCTTAAAAAAGTGCACTCAATCACGGCTATCACAGAAGTGACTTCCACTGGATATTTATATACTGTGGCACATAGTGTATAATTAGGTGTGTTAATAGTTAATAATCATTAATAATTAATAGTTATGTTAAGACTTTCTTTCTCATTTATAATCTCCATAGACTGCTGTCTGGAGACTGGTTGACAAAAGCAAAAGAGCAAGGTACAGCAGCCATTTATTCAGCGAGTGACATCTGGACAGTTGAGTAAGAGACATACCCATCTGATTAGTGATTCTACTTTAATTGGGCCTTTTTGATAGATTCACAGCTATTGAACCTGGGAGGACAAAAAGAGGTAAAAATAACAAAAAGGTGTAACAACAAATTTGAAGCTCTCAGATTATTTTTGTCGCATCTTGATGTTGCGCCACCTGTCCACTTGTCTTGTGGTAGTCATCTTGTGGCTGCAGACCAGTTTTGTTTTTTTGTAGCACCCATACTCACCAGAGTCAGGCCAAGTTTACCATTTAGGGATGTTTCAGGTTTCTCAGAACTAATGTGTGCCCATGTTATAGTATTGTTTCATCTGTGATTATAGACTGTGTGTTTAGTCTTAGGTGGTTGCTAGGCAATGCAATGACGCCATAATATGTCAAGCATACTGAATGTTTTGTGGATATACATTAAATGTTATCGCTATTGAAATGATGCAAATGCTTTTTGATGGTGATATCAGAGCATGATGCTACAAATGGGTCATTTTAGCATTGGTAGGTGGTTGCTAGGCAACACGATGAGACAATATCTGATTTAGATAAGAACCTTCATAGACCTAAGATGTACCTGTGTGCCAAGTTTGCTGTTAGTCTCAAATTATGTGTAACAGTATGAGTAGAGCAGCCTAGTGAAAATCTGGGCAGCTGTTGGAAATGACGATACAGACGCCAGTGTTTTGTTGAGAGAATGATCCATTTCTTCATTAAAACACTGAACTCATTAATGTTTTTATGATCTTTCACTTAGAGGTTATTTATCTGTGATGTTTGAATTTGTGAATATCTTTCCAACTGTAACTATGTCCTAAGTATGTGCACAGAATATTCGCAATAGTTTGTGCACAAACTGTCAAGGTTTGCACTGGCACACTGTGTGGAGGGAGGAAGAGGATCCAGATGCAGACACTTGAAACAAAACTATAATTTAACAAAAGGCAAGCCGTTTATTTGTGGCTGAGAAAAGATACAAAATAAAAGCTGGATGCACACTGAGGCAAAACTAATTAGAAATAAACTTGGAAAAACTAAATGCTAAACATAAGAGACAAAGAACAAAACCTTAGACATGATTAAAAAACCTGACCATGAAAAACCCTGGAAACATGGAGGCATGGAAACATGGAGGCATGGAAACATGACGAAAACTCAACAGACAACCTGGCAAGGACTGAGTGAAAACACACAGACTAAATGCACACAGGAGATGATCAGGGGAAGTGGAAACAAATGCTGAAACAGCTGATTAGAATTAGAGATGGCACGATACCACTTTTTTGTGTCCGATACCGATACCGATATCATAAATTTGGATATCTGCCGATACCGATATGAATCCGATATAGTGTGTTTTTTAATCAACAAAAATGTTTTTTTAATATCTTGCTGCTTTTTGTATAAGTTCATACTCAAGTTAAAAAACAACAACACTAAAGCTATTCTGTTATACCTGTATGTAAAAAAAACACACTGCACCCAAAATATTTCATAGATCAGCAAAACTGATCAATCTAATAAAGTTAAACCTGCACCATCCTTCCTATTCTGGTATTTTAAAGAGTACTTAGCAGAAATATTAAGCAACCTAACTAATAGGGTTGCAAACTCCCAGCAAAAGAAAATAGGGAACCACCCTCTTCCTCATGATGCTTAATCAATGTAATCAACTTTAATTTGATGCAGGGTGAAAAAAATTCACAGAAATAAATTATTTTTCAAGAATAATTAAATAGATTCAACATCTTTCTTCAACAGAATTGCAGAATTCACAGATGGTACTTTCCCAAAGGAAAAAGTACTACAGCTTACCAGGGTATATTAGACTTAACAGTTACTATATACAGTAATGGACTTCTATACATTTTACATCAGATTAAAACTTTGGGTGTAAGATTCAGATAATTATTAAATAATTAAAAGCTAGATATTTTAAATGAGAATAAGAAAGAAAAGTATGTCTTTGTGCCCCCTTTTCCCTGTTAATGCCCTATCGGCCCCCCTGGCTAAACTTTGCTAGATCCGCCCCTGCACAGTTACCAGCCGTCAGCTGCGTAGAAAAAGATCCTGCTGTAGAAAGTATTATTAAATAAATTCTAACAACAGCTTATCAAGCTTAAACGTGCTGCTGTCGTTCAGCCGCTGGTTTTCTCTTTCTGGTGCAAAGTGGGCCAAAAACAAACAAGAGAGACGGACTCGCGACAGAAAAGCCGATCAGCTGATCATTAAGCAGTTTCACGATTGAAGTAGCAGAGGGAGGAAGAGAGAAGAAGCAGTTGCTCTATATATCGGATGTTAAGCTTAACGCGGGAATGCTTTACAAACATTCAGAGATGAACTTACACACTTGCTTTACTTCTATCTGAGATAACTTCCTCAGAGATAAAATGTTTGCTAGCAGGCTACAAATACACACAGCCGCTCTATCACGTGACCACACTGCTCTGACGTGCTACGGTTATGAGCCGAGTTACGCCGTGTTGCAAGTTTTTTAAGGTGCTTTTTTGATATTTAATGGATCGGATTAATTCAATTCAATTCAATTCAATTTTATTTATATAGCGCCAAATCACAACAAATGTCGCCTCAAGGCGCTTCATAGACATTACATTTTTTATTTCTCTCCGATATCCGATCCAGTAATTTAGGTCAGTATCGGACCGATACCGATACGTAATATCGGATCGGTCCATCTCTAATTAGAATGAACATAATGACGCCACAAGGGAAATGAAACTAAACACAATGAACATGGGACGGACCCCTTCAAAATAAAACAGGAAACATAATGAGACGCAGACACTGACAACACGAGCTTGACAACATAAGACATGCGGACATGAAACACATCAAGGGCAAAATACAGGGGTGAAGACACAAGGGGAATCTAATAAACTATAACAGGGCAACATAGGCAAAATAGAAATGAACTTAGCTAATGAACTTAAACATAAACCATAAACATCAAAATATATTAAAACTCAAAACGCTGGATCAAATGACCCAGGATCATGACACAAACTAATCCAAACATAATAATCAGCTAGTAAAAAGTGACCTCGATGTATATATTTGTCCCCTGTTAGTACAGTTTATGTGTACTAAAAACCTATTAAATAACACTTGTTGATTTATACAGTAAATAGAGCAAAATATTATTCATATTTTAGTTTCCTCAGAGTAGCCTCTGATTGCCTTGAGCACTGTTTTTCAGACTAACGGTGATATCCTAAACAGCTGCAGGAGGTCTCTAACATAAATTGATTGAGTGACTAACCTTTTTTTACTTTCTGCACAAGTTCACAGCAAGTCTTCAACAATCAGATAGGCATTAGCGGGATAAAATGGTACTTCACAGCTGTAAAGGTCTGCTATATCATTATGTTATTTCTGTTCTATTTTGGTTCACTGTCCTGGTCAAAATACGTAAGTGGAACTCTGTGTCCTTAAAGTAGCTTGATCTTTTGCAGCCAGCCTACAGCAAAGAAACAAAAACACTGGCTGAAAAGAAGGGGATGACATCATGAGTGTTCTACATTGACCACATAATGATATAAGCCACAAGGATACTGTCTCTGAAAATAGATAGAGGGTTTTCTTTATAGACCATGACATATAATTTTCTTTGTTCTGAGGTATACATGCAGTGCTCTGTTTCTGTCAGAATGTACCCAGGCTGTACTGATGTAACTGTTACACTACAAAGCTATATTCTCCAGGTTTCATTTTGTGTCCTTTACACTTGTGTTTTCTATCTGACTATCCCTGGATAAAGCAAGACTTGAGCTTTAAATCTGCACAAGGCCAGTTCAGCTGCTTAAAGGTTATGTGCATTCAAATAATTTCATAAGGCTTAGATAATTTACAACTAGGCATTTTTGTGTCTTGCACTGCACAATATGCATATAGCCTATAAACACCAATTGTATTTAAAGCTTTCTAAAATAACTTTTGGATTTTGGCTTCTACCTAGATTTTAAATATATCATTGGCATTAATGAATTTGACTTAAAATATGATAAAAGGATGAAGGTGTTGAGAAATCTAATTCAAAATTTATAGTTGGAGCACCAAAAGGCACCCAACAGTGTGGAAAATTCATGAATGCATTTCAGATTATCTTATACCACATTAAATGAAATGACACATTCTTCTTAAAGACAGAAAGCTGTTTATCTAGTCAATAAAATGATGCAAGTTGGGCACGTCATTGCCTGTTTTGATATGGTTATGGGTGGCAAATAATCAAATAATGACCAACAGTGACAGATAAAGGGAATTTAGGGTTTCTCCCAGTCTTCCAGCATTGAAACAATTCTGCACAGCTATGCCTGCTCAAAATGGCTCTGTGGGAATAAATCTAGCTCCTGGGCTACTGCACTAGATACAGGACAACACCATGTGAGCACCCAACATGGATTTGAATGCTGCTAATTGTAGAGGAGCAAAATAATATTAAACATGGCATCTGAGCAACTGTTGTCTCAAATGTGCTGCTACCTTGTAGTGACTAAAAAATGCATTACATGTTTAGTTCCCATTCATTGGCTTTTGAGCATGCATTCTGCTAACTAATCCGTATATATATATTTCTTCATTTTAAATTAGTGTCCAATGAGCCAGGGACTGGAATTAGCCAATTTTCAGTGATCGTGGCCGGGACTGGTGACCGACAGGTCAGTGACCCATATATCAAATTAGGAGCCTGTCCATTCATGTGCAACATGCACACTCATAGACATGACATGGCATTCTAACATGTCATTAGCATTGCAGCTCCTCACTGTGAGTGAAGACACAAAGTTCACCAAAGTAAACCGCCGACCACAATGAACATTCCTGCAACAATAAACCTTTTCAGACATTTAAATCACCCTCACCCAGCTGAACACGGACTTCTTAAACAAGCTAACAAAGGAAAAGGAGAAGGGGTTAAAGGTACAGCTACCCATAACTCGGAGCTAGCCACAAGCCAGCAGCCTCGGTATAAGCAAAGCTTCAAATCAGTTAGTAGAATAATTATGGAGATGAGAAAAGAGAAGATTGCTGATGTCTTGTTAACTGGTGAATTGATAACGATTTTTATATAAATCTGTTGTGCCTGCTTTTATTTAGTAAGGTAAAATATGTCGGGTAAACACAGGTGAGTGTACGGCAACTCATTATTTTTCATTATTATTATTATTATTATTATTATTATTATTAATATTATTATTATCATTATTTGTATTTATTACATAGGTAAGTGGAGACCAGACAGGAAGGCATATTGTGCCATGTAATCATCAGCTCATACCAGAAGCTAAACTGACACCTAGAAATTCTGAAGTTTAATAACTTAAATTTTTGTTATTATGAAAAACACATTTTTTTAAAAGTTTAGCATTGGAGAAAAAATATTTTTGTGTATGTATATATGTCAGAAAGAAAATCAAACGTGGAACAAATTAGTAAAGGCCACAGTAAATGTCACACAGGGAAAAAAAAAATCAGAAATCATAATCAGGCGAGAAAATTGCCCTTTTTAAAATCTCAGTTTTAAATGTCTAAAGCTCTCGATCAGTTTATCTGGACGTTTTATGTAATGGCCATTGAATGGAAAAGTTGTATTTAAAGTGGTGACACTGCGTCAGATTTGTAACACATACACTGATGTAGTCACAGCTATCAAGAAACGAAGAGGGATTCTTCATCTTTCTAACATAACCCCTCTTCCTGTCTGTCTCACTGTGTACGTCTGCTTCCTTTTGCCATGTCTCCTGGCAGGGCAACATGACTTGTTTACAGTCTCTGTAGTGGCAACTAAATGAAATCACATTTCCCATCAGTCAGTGGGCTAATTGAGGCTAGCTCTTCCATTAGTTGTCTGCTCACATCTGCTTTGTAGGGAGATAGACCGATCAATGCTCAGCCAGAGCTGAAAACTTGGCACGCATAGACACACACGCACACACACACACACACACACACACACACACACACACACACACACACACACACACACACACACACACACATATTTACACATAGCTAAAACTATATGACTTGCAGGTGCAATCATTTTGCATCATTTTTTGTTTCCCAGACACACTTCCATGTTTTACTTGTGTAATTTCCATTTAACCAACCTTTTTATGTGCAAATGTTTTGCATGCAATCCAAGCGGAAAAGTACTTTCACTGCTGCATCGGGCTCAGGAAAAGAAGGTGATACAAGGATAATACTTTCACTGCTCTGAAAGTTTGTATCAGAGAATGAGAGAGTTGAGCAGCTCGTCCTCCATCTTTTGTGGTATAAGAAGGAATCTGGCTGTTCCCACAGTCTTGGCAAATTCTGCCTTCCCAAATCCTTTTTCTCAGTAATTCTGTTGTCCTGCCAACGGTGAGTGAAAGCGCAGAAGTGCATTATGGACTGGTCATGCATGAGTAACGAGGGGCCCCTCTGATTGTGGGTGTGTGTGTGTATGTGTGCGTGCCCTGGGCTTCATCTACTTTTCAGCCTCACATAAACCCTGTTATTATAGAGTGGCCATAAGTGGTCTTTTGCTCCTACAGTACACAGCTTACTAGAACCCCTCCAGGGAAAACAATGGAAGATAACATACATCCCTGGATTGATTAGAAACTTGCTTTTGCAGTTCACACCCACATCGTCCCTTAGCCCCTTGCTCCTTATCCAACCACCCGCTCCCACCCACTACCACATTGCTATGCATCATACATTTGTAGCAGGTTGTGAAGTGGTTGCCGCGAGCTTCTTTCACAATTGACGAATCAATCCAAGGAAACCGTGACTTTGTTAGTAAAGATGAAACCGTGACAACTTTTAACATACCGCAAGCGATCATTTTGCCCAGTTCGAAATCAGTGTTGTGAAGATTCTGTGGATACAATAGTCCGGTCTGTGCTGATCAGATTGTGAGACTGATTTTCGGCATTTTGTATTTGTCTTTATATCACATCTGTTTTAGTCTAGTGTGCCTTGGCCAAAGCTTTTGAAAGCTGTACAGTGTTTGGTTTTTAATAGATTTACTTCTGCCAGTGCAGCAGAGAATAGTCATCAGCAGAGGCATGTGCTGCCAACATCTGATTCAGCCATATACATATATTTTTATAACCATAACAGAATTTATAACTGAATTAATGTATACGCTTATAAGGGTATACATTAATTCAGTACCCTGCACTATACCCTGCACCATTATGCAGATGCTAGAAATAGCTTTCCTTTTTAACATTTCGTTAACCCACTTTAAAAGAAATTCTCATATATACACTTTTTTTTTTTAGCTTACTATTGCTGCTGGGATATTTCAAAAAACACAACAATTAAAAAACACTTGTGAATTATACTTATATACATGTTACTCACCGAACACATATAATTCTTGCTCTCAGCTGCTGGTGTCTTTCCGATCTCAACCCATGTCAGTGTCTCAGCCACATGCAGGTCAGATGTAATCAGCGTGGATCTCACACGCCCACAGGTGCACACCTTTGACCAAGGTCACGTGTAACATATTTGGCATGCTGGGGTGTATTTGCTGATGTGGCATCGCACTCTTTTCACCCTCCTTTCCGTTGTTCTTACAGAGCAGTGTTTGTGTGTGTGTGCGTGTGTGCGTGCATGTATGCAAGTGCTCAGACATGTCATTCTCCCTTGCTACGGGCACAGTTGTGGTTTGGAGGCTGATATTGTTTGGCTTTCTTTTAGTCACATTCTATTTTTGTTGTGCCTCAAATGCAGCATGACTCCAAGCCTACGGCACAGTATAGTGCAAAGTAACCGAACGCCAGCGCACAGGATTTGTGTTATGCCTTTGTTTATGTTTGTTTATGTGCCTATATCACCAATCAGTGAAAGCGCGCTGTCACACAAGATGTATAGATAAATAATACCCGCAAATACTTAATGGATTTGAAAGGATCTTTTCTCTTCTTTGTGACTGCCTCATGTGTGAATGTCCTCTTAAGTGCTTCCTTATGTGAAATTTACTGGTGAATGGTTAGATATTAACCAGTAGCGACAGAGACAGAAGCCTCTTTGAGGCTCTGGATTTGCCGTTTTCCTCAGCCTCTTGGCGCACTGTTAGCCAGAGCCAAAGTGGTTCTGCAGGGTCAGCTTTGGACCTCTGACAGGCTGACGTCTGTAAGGGCCCAGGCCTGTTAAGTGATGAGAGACTACCTCCCACTCATGCTGTCCTGGCTGCAAAGCATCAACCCCCTCTTCCAGGCACCCTGAGGTCTCTGTTTAAAATCCATAAAAAAATGTACAGTCTGTTTGAGAATGAGTTTTTTGTTTTTACTTTGTGACTTGTGCTTGTATACCCTGTGTATTGTAATAATGGATTGAATTAAATGATCCAATGCATACTCGCTTGTATTTGTTAGAAAAACACAGCGAAGCAGACATATTAGAGTGTGTGTGGGCTGTGCTCACATGGTGTTGTCCTGTATCTAGTGCAGTAGCCCAGGAGCTAGATTTATTCCCAGAGAGCCATTTTGAGCAGGCATAGCTGTGCAGAATTGTTTCGATGCTGGAAGACTGGGAGAAACCCTAAATTCCCTTTATCAGTCACTGTTGGTCATTATTTGATTATTTGCCAGCTGTTTCCTATTTGCACCAATAAATGCCCACAGATGCACATACGCAGGTTGCTGGTACTGGATAACCCTGTTTGTAAGAACCAGCATTGTATATTAAATTGGCAGCTTTTATGGACATTTCGTGGAATTTTCTTCTTCTTCTTTTTTTAACAATAGCTACAGACGGCAAGTAACATGCCCTATATGTTGGAGCCAGGTAAGAAATGAAGTGGAGGCCAGGGTGTGTAGCACAAGTAAAACAATCCCTGCTGCTAAACTTCGTGATGGCTTTGAATGCAGTTCTTCCAAAGTAGCATCTGTTTGGTTTGCAGAAGAGACACTAAATCCGATTTCCAGGAAAGTGCAGGTACTGCTCAAGTAAAAAAAAAACATAGAGAATAGCATTACTATGGTTGTCAATATATATGAGAGTTCTTTGGAAAATGCATGTAATTTTTCACATAGCCTATTTATCAAGGTTTTTAAAGCCCAAGCGAGGCTTTGAATAGGATGCTGTTTGTGAAATTTGGGGGTGACGCCAATGTTTAAAATACCAGTTTGGCAAATAGCCATTACTTGCGTATTTCTGTCTTTTATTCCCCATGTTGTAAGAGGGAAACACAGTTAGTCGTATCATGAGTAGAAAATCAATCATACAAAGTCTTTGCACTCAATCCCAGAAATAAGGAGTGATGGGACACAACAGACTGATGTCTGCCATCTTAGTTGCAAGTATGGCAAATACTGGCTTATACCATGTCTGCACATCCCTAGTTTTGAAAACCAAAAGATGCTATAAATCAATCCTTTTCATTTCTTTTAAAAATAATCAGTCTCTCTGAACTACCTATTCTATACTCCCTTTCTGTCTTTGTTTTGATTTCACTCACTCTGTGTCCTTGGTTGGTTGGAAACCGTGGATTGCATAGACATTGCACAGACAGCTCCAGATTTCATTAGAAAAGCATCCACAACAGCATTTTATAATGACATCTCCACCACTATTGTGCTGTTTTATATCCTGTGTGTGTGTGTGCTTCTGCACACACACACACAGGATATGATGAACAAGTATTTTAAAACCCTCACATTATAATTTAAAAACTCGACTCCACTGTTTCTACGCGTGGTTTAAATATAATCACCTAACCATTAATGTTTAGGAAACAAAGCATATATTTCTTTCCCCTAGGAGCTTTAAATACATTGTAATTTAAGTGCTAATTATCTGGTACATAACAAATATCTCCTGAGTATTTCTCAATTTACCTTTCACTCATTTTATTCATGTACCAAAGAAACGACACCAGAAACGGTGTGTTTATATAAAGATCAGAACACGCTGGACACAAATTTAGATGCAGTCATTCTTTTATCGGTACTCTACTGTGTCTCCATTCAATCCCTGACCAGAAAGAAAAACACTGAACCAAAAGCAAGATTATACAATAAAAACGTTAACATTCATGCTCCCCGTCCCATAGGACTCACCACTGCAGTGCACTGCTAGTGCCCTGACTTCTCAGAACTACAAATCTTACTTCAGATACTTCAAATCCAAAACGGCTGTTACTGTTAAGGCAGAGCACAAGACAGGTACACATCACCGGCAAAAATAAAAATAAAATGCATTTTCAGTAACAGATTGGAGAAACACGGTCAGAGATATTTTTTCCCACACATTTGCTAAAACTCAAATATAAATTTCATACTATTTTAGAGCAATAGCCCCTGTTGTGTGCTTTTACGTGTCTATAAAAAACGATCTGGTGAAACAACAGCAATGATGGATTTTTAAGTTGTCTTCTTTGTAGTTTGTCTTATTTTTATTTGACTTTTTTCTCTTTTTCACATATGTCACTCTGGGTTTTATGAGTTGGAGAAGAGAAGTTTTCCACAAACCAGTGGTAACTGAGACAGGTTGGCTCCCCCCCTCCCCCCTTTATAGTAGTAAAATTAAATAAAAGTGAGATTCAAATGTGTTTATTTACTTGCTAAAGTAAACCTAGAATTTGAAAATATTCAAAAATAAATATAGTCTCACACATTAGGGAATGTTGTCCATTAATCACATAGTTGAAACACAAATTGCATGGTTAGCCAAGTGCCATTCATGCTAGTTTAGTGACATCCATGAGAGTGTGTGGGAATAAAAAGCAAGATGAAAAGTGCTTTGCCTAAAAGGGATATGCCATGTAAATGAAATCTGAAATGAAAAATGAAACATAAGCATCAAACATGAAAAATTTTAAATGGAAAAAAGTTTGTTTGAGGAAAAATCAAATCACTGGAGTGTGTGTGTGTGTGTGTGTGTGTGTGTGTGTGTGTGTGCGTGCGTGCGTGTGTGTGTGTGTGTGTTTGTTTGTGTGCGTTTACATTTATTGTGCATGCTCATGCTTTGGAGTGTCATTAATCAAATGGAGTATTATTGTTTTCAGCATCTCGCCCAAGTCTACACATTACCATTTTAATGACATTACTCTCCTATTAATCTGCTTACCACACAGCCAGTGGTGCAACTTATAAAACTATCAAAGAAGTACTTTGATAAAAAACAGAAGAAAAAAACAAGGCCATAAAGAGCGAGGGAACAGTAATTAAAAAGCCACTCTAATGAAAGAAACCTCATAAACAAGAAATAGGAGGGAAAGAATGGCAGAAAAGTGCATATTCTGCAGTCTTGAATTAGATATATGACAAATAAATAGAAGGCCTTTACAGCAGAGAAACACTTTGGTGTGTGGCGACACAAAGTCATACTCAGTGCCTCTAGCCATACCCGCTGCAATTTCAACTTATTAGAGCTTTCCCCAGAGCCTAATCAGATAACTAAATTAAAGCTGCCATCAACATCTTGCAATCTAGATCCAGGGGCTTTTAAAAGTGTTTCCAAGCATTTTTAATGTCTTAAATCTAACTGTGCTACTTTTCTGCTTTCTCAAGCATCCAAGTATGAAGTGAAGATGTGGTCCCGTTGCTAGAATATGAAAAGATTTTTTTCCTTTTTCACCCGATGAGGTGATTAACATTGTTCAGCAGGTCTAATGAATCTGTGAAATTCATTTACATGGGGTGACTTACAGACAACTTCCAGGCATCTACAGCAGTGAAAGGCAAGTAAGGCCCACTTGGGCACTGAACCTCTTAAATCTTCCATGCTTAATTTTCATCACCTATTAGCTTGTAGAGTTTAAAATATGATGTGCATACTTTTATACATTTGATAGAATAGAATATATGATATAAAGACAGGGCATCAGTTTAGCCAACCCAAAACGATGTGAACAGATGTTGCAAGATGAGACTGTAAAAAGGTTGTGTAGCAGTAAACACAAGTCACCTGCTCTTAAACAAAAGGTACATGTGCAAGGAATATAAATGCAGCTGGCTAAGTATTTCCCTGTTTGTGACACAGAGCTGAAAAGAGACAAAGCTTTTGCTTCCTGTTCCAAAAACAGGAAGCAAGATCTGCTAAGTTGATTGTGATATTTCACTGTTTTGTGTTGTAAATGTGTCGGGCTGTTTAATTTTCCCTTCTATCTGGATAATTAGTCCTCTCTTTGTGGCACTTTCATCATCAGTTCTCTCACAGGAACATTGTGTCATTATGTCACTTGTTCTTCTATTACAGGTTGGTGCTGCAGGAATTAAAGCTTATCTGCTGTAAAGATGTTCCGATCAGACTTTTAATCTGTGATATTTATTGCTTTAAGAATTGGTCAGACCAGCGACAACACTGGACTCAGAGCATCTTTAACATCTTTAATTCTCTAAAATCTCCAGCCTATGGTGGTTGGGTGGCTCTGATCAGAATTAGTTGGTGGTATCATCTTCTAAATTTCTGGAGAATTCAATGCCAAAACATCATCAATTACAGATTACCCTAACATAATTGTTTTTTTATTAAAAGCTGATCAAAAAAAAAAAATCCACATTTATTATTTGATCAGTTTCAGCATTAAAAGACCTCACTTGTTTGAATCTGGTTAAAACTGGTATTGATGTAGACATAATTATTAAGTGGAACTTTTGCTAATAGATAAGGATGAGGGAGAGAGAAGTTTTGCCAGGGGGGTGTAAGCGAAATCGAATGCATGTGAGATTGTGGATGTAAAAAAGCGACTGCATGAATGGTTGACATAGGTTCAGATAATACAGGGGAAAATGAATGTAATGTGTGGAGGTGTCAGGCTGTAATGAAAAGTGTCTCATTTTCATTTGAGCTGACCAATATGACAAGATAAACAGAAGTAATAGTAACAGGAGCTGTGGCTACTGAATATCAGTGGTTAGACATGTGCAGCCAGCCTGACTGTAAATCACATACAGCCGTTTGGCTCCTCTCATCCTCTCTCTCTCTCTTTCTCTCTGTCTCTGTCTCTCTTACTCAATTTCCCCACTTTCATTTAGTCTCGCCACATCTTTACTCTGAATCGTTATTTTCACAGCAAATATGTGCAAGCCTCGGCTTTGGTAGATGCATAGATGGTGTGACTGAAAGAGGATTCCTAAAAGTCGCATCCCAGCAGCCCAAATATGCTGTCCAAGAAAAGGTCTTATTGGCTTATCTTGTGCTGAGAAGACCCATTCACATAATCCTTAAGCAGCTAGAATCCAGAACATCCATCCTTGTCAGCCATTGTTCTGTTCAGGAAAACTCTCCCTGTGTGTATGTGTGTGTGTGTGTGTGTGTGTGTGTGTGTGTGTGTGTGTGTGTGTGTGTGTGTGTGTGTGTTTCCCTGAAAGCATGGCACATAGTATGTGTAAGTAGTGTTGCCTACCTGTACATGGCTGCATGTGTCATTGTTTGCTGTGCACCAACAATGCTATGTTTATTTTTTGGGTTTTTTTTTTGCCTTTGTTTCACTTTGAAAACTAGTAATAATAGTAGTCCTTTAAGCGACAAAGCGGGAAGAGAAGCGTATGTATTTAAAAAAAAAAATATTGTTCATTGTCAAATTACCAAAAGAAAATTGAGCCTGTTGTTGTCAGTAATCTAACTATTTTCATTTCAAAAACAGAGCACAGTGACTGGGATGGTGACATTACCAGTCATTTTGTGCATGTTGGATCACATTGGGATGCGCCTGCAGTCAAGGGGCAAACTTCACATGGTACACTAGATAAAGTTGTGAACCCTTAATTGGGAATTATGCAGCACATGAGAACTGACCAATGTTGTTGTTGTCAGGGTAGAGCTTGAGTTTTTTCTCCTTTTTTTTGGTGTGTGTGTGTGTTTGAGTGGACTGGGTAGTGGGAGGGGGGGCAGTTCCCTTAGCAACCTGACCAGGGTCAAAATGTCATGCTGTTTCACTGGCTGAGTGTGCTGCCATATGCAAATAAGGCCTGTGCCAGCCTTCAAACATTAGCATTAGTGGGCATTTGCATAATATCAACTTTTGCCGGTGGGAAAGTAGGGCGAGAGAGAGAGAGAAAGAGAGAGAGAGGGCTGAAAGAATTTGGAATTGAAAAGAAAGAGTGGAAATCTTTAACAAAACACAGAAGGGCTGTGAGGTGGCCTTTTCCTGCAAACATATCAGCCATTCAGGACAAATGTGTCTCAGCCCTGAGAGTGCTCTATGTGTTAACAAGGTTGATACGCGCTAACTCTGTCATATTTGACATGATGTGCACAAACAACATGTGCACAAAAGTGAAGCACAAGTTTGTGCTTCACTTTTGTGTTTGTTTGTTTTGTTCATTTGTGTGTGTGTGTCTGTGTGTTGTTTATAACATGGATTTGTCTTCAATCAGCTTCCCCCAAACAAAGCCATTCTCCAGAGATCAAAGAGCCTGCCTCTAACTAGCTTACTTGTGGATCAGGTGTTGAGATTCCAGCGTGCACCGCGGATTGCATTCTCTCTGTTGCTCTGGCAGGTTTTTTTTTTCTGTCTGCGTTGCAACATTGCAGCCTACGGTCTCTAGTGCAAATGTTGGCACAACAATCTGCATAATTCCCAGCTTTTTATAATTACGTGCACATTTATTAATGATTGTTGGTACTAATAGAAAAAAAAGGAAATGTGCCGATTAAAATGTATAAGCTTAAAAAATATATATGTTTTTAACCTCAGAGTATATTAGGGTACCTTCAAGTATACTGCAAGATTATATTTGGTATAAATGACATTCATTGCAACATATTATCAGTGACCAGCTACTTTTAAACTATACATCTCAGCTCTCAATTTCACACCAACAAACACTGTACGTATTACCTTGTGTATATTCTTGCATTTGTGTGTGTGTGTGTGTGTGTGTGTGTGTGTGTGTCCCAGCCAACTCTGAGGATACTTGTTAGGCACAGATAAATGTCTGATGCTCCCTCAGGCTCGCTTTTAGCTCGCAGAGTGTAGTTTTTCACAGTGATTGGATATCGACAGAGGCATCATGCTCTATAAGTAGACCATATACACTTTCACTTTGACAAATAATTCACCTATGCAAGCACACGGGATAGCATAATGCATGGCTGTCAGACTATTTAAACATCATCATATATACAAAGCAGTGCGCGTCACAAGAGATAAGGTTAGACTTGGCTGTATAAATTTTGCAAATGTGTTTAACATGCTGGAAAAAATTAGTTTACAATCTTCGTGTAATCATTCTTCACTGTTTTCTCTCCTCGTTTCTCATCCTATTCCTTGCTGCCACTTTCCTCACTCATTCATTCATCACTACGGCAAAGGAAGTGTTTTCCCGTACGCAACACATTTTATTTTAAAGATGAATCTGCTTGAACATGTTCCCCTGAAGGTGCCAGGGAGGAGTCTGCAACCAGCAGCTTTTCCCGACACTCACCCACTCCCCAAACCCTTTTCACTGTTTTCCGATCGCTCTTCTGCTTCTTATCAACTGCGGCCTCCCCATTTTTGTTCTCTTACTCATATCTTATGTTTGCATTCTGAAACTGCCTGCTGTGAAAGCTTAGAAGAAATCTCCTACTAGACACACACATACAGTGCACTCAGTTAGAAAGCAAAAGCAGTTACAAACTTACTGACAAAAAAGGGCGTGCACAGACGAGAAGTAGAAGAAGGGATTAGATCTAATTTTCTTTTACTCTTCCAGGGAGAACTGTGCTTTCAACCTACAGCAGATCAATAAAGTAAAGCTTTTTGAACAACTGTATCTGTCATCTAATGTTTACATACTATATTTGTTATACTTCTGGCATAACATATCTGAGGAACTGGAGGTAAATTATTATGTTCTTAGTTTTATGCAGTTACTACACTAAGAAACACTCTATGTCTGCTACCCTTTAATAAAAATGCTCATTTTATAGCCGGAAAGAGTGAAAGTAAACGTTAAGGGGTCCCTGCCATTTTAATTGGCAAGCCCATTTAAGGAAACAAAATGTTATGCTACAAGAGAAAAAAGCTAGTTCTTTACTAATGGTTTGATAGCTGCTACTGCTTCCATCTAGGCCGAGTCCATTATGAATTAACCCTTTTAACAAACACAGATCCATTATACAGTTATAAAAAAAATGTTCTACTCCAAGCAAAGTACTGAGGCAACTGTATTTATCCGGTGCTCTTTGTGTTTCTGCAAGATTAAGTAAAAAAACGACATAGTTCACGTTCCAAATTGTGAAACCTGATTTTAGAGCATATTCTCTGTAAAAGATGGACGTAGCTACTGTAGCATCCCCTTTGATAGTCATTTTTAAAATTATATTGTGTCTTGTATTTCCTCTTCACTCTCTCTATTAATGACTCAATGTTAAATATACTATATGGACAAAAGTACTGGGCGAATCCTCTTAATCTTTGAATTTAGGTCCTTTCAGTCCTGTGACACAGGCGTGTGATATCAAGCACCCAGTTGTGCCTTTACAAACATTTGTTTAAAAAAAAAATTGTAATTAAAAAATGATTACTGAATTTAAGCATGGTGCTGTAAAAAGCCGTCGCCACTGCCATAGCAAGTCATTTTCTTTTTCTTACGTAAGTGGTACTGAAGCAAAGTGCAAGTGTCATGAAGTAGCACGCCATGTAACGTTATAGAGAGGGTCAGCGAGTGCAGAGTGTGTAAAAGTTGTCAACAATCTGCTGACTGCAGACGTCCAAACCTCCTCTGGCATTAACATCAGAACAAAAACTGTGTGCCGGGAGCTTCATGGCATGGGTTTCTATGTATGTGTAATGTGTAGGTGACTTAATACTTTTGATCATGTATTTAGTAGTGGCTTAGTTTTAACAGTACCTAATTTGATTTGCTTTTTATTTATATTAGGAAATTGTTTCTAATATACAGACAAAGTTGTAAAGTGTATATACTAGTAACAATTATGTGTTATCCACAGGTCTGTGTGGATAACATTGTTAAAAAGTTAATTGTTAAAATACTTAATTGAAAACAGAGGTGTAACCACTGTGTGGGCACTGAGGAGTCTTATCACCCTACATACCTAAATACCCTTACTGTTTACGTGGTCTGCTACAAACCAAATTCCCAAACAGTGAAGATGCTGTATGAAATGTAAATAATAAAAACAGAATGCAATGATTTACAAATCTCATAAACCCATCTTTGAATTACTGTAAAACATGGAAAGCATAAATATTTGCATAAATAGCAAAAACATTCAAACTGCGATTTTAATGACAATATCTACCAATTAGGATTCTAATCTGCCAAATAGAATTCTAGCTGCTCAGCAGGCTTGGATCTTCTTTGCTGCATTTTGTGTTTTGTGTTGTTTCAAGATGCACTAAAAATGTTTAATTTGTGAAAGGTCTGCAGCAGGATTGCTGTTGTAATAGCTCCAATGTGTGGTTTGTTGTTTTCTTGCTGAAATATGCAGCGCCTTTGCTAAAAAAGACGTCATCTGTATGAGAGTCAAATTTTGATTGGCGTGAACCCACAATAGTTTTTCTACTTTGCCTCAGTCCATTAAATGGACTGAATTGGCTTTGGCTCAGTGCATTTCTGCATCATGTTCATGTATGTCTTGTTCTCTGTATGATAGAGCACTAACCGGCCTTTGTGGATGGCACAGTGAGCTGTGTACACAGACAATGATTTCTGGAACTGTTCCTGAGCCCATGCAATGATTTCTGTAAAATAATCATGCCTGTTTTTAATGCAGTGCTGTCTGAGGGCCCAAAGATCAGGGGCATCCAATATTGATTTCCGTCCTTGTCACTTGCGCACAGAGATTAACCAATTAACACAGAGATTACTAATTAAACTGATTAGTTGCAAAATGTTCCTTCAGCTGTTTTTCTTTTATGCCACTTATTTTTCCAACCTTTTGTCGCCCCCATCCCAACTGTTTTGAAACATTTTGCTGTCATCATCACTCGACATTGTAGAATAATTTTAAAAAGGCCCCAAAATCACAGGCATCCAGATTTTCAGCCGTGTCCTCTCTGCACATAGATTTCTTCAGATTCTGCGACTTCTATAATGATATTTTGTACTGCAGATAATAAAATTTAGAATTCAGAATTTTTGGAATTTCTTCAGAATTTTAAATTAAGAAACATTATTCTGAAATGTTTCCACAATTTGTAGTCAGTCTTTTTGCAGTCCTTCTATACACGATCCTATTACTGACCTGTCGTGGTTCAACCTAATTATTACCATTTACTTTTCCAGCTATTTGTTGCTTCTGTCGAAACTTTCAACCTTCAAATAATCTAATATTTTTGATGAAATGGCAAAACTCAGTTTTGTAAGTTTCATTTGTAAATAAAATTTACATTTATGTGATTTGCAATCATTGCATTAAATTATTATTTACATTTTACAGTGCCCTCTTTGACACTTTTTGAAATTGGGGTTGTACGTGACATTATAATAGTACTGCTGGTGGTAATTTCACATATCTCGAAAGTCATTTTTTTCCCTGCTAACCAGTAAAAAAGACAAAAACTGAAAAAATGCAACTTTCAAGATGTTAAATATGCACACACACAAACTGCTCTGTTAGAACAAAGGGACAGGGGTGAAAAGAGTGCAATGCAACATCAGCAAATACACCCCAGCATGCCAAATATGTTACACGTGACCTTGGTCAAAGGTGTGCACCTGTGGGCGTGTGAGATCCACGCTGATTATATCTGACCTGCATGGGCTGACACACTGACATGGGTTGAGTTCAGAAAGACACCAGCAGCTGAGAGCAAGAATTATATGTGTTTGGTGAGTAATATGTGAAAAAACAAAGTATAATGAGTACATAAAAACCACTGTACAGTACACCTAACAAAAAAAGTAACAAAATTATATACTGTATTGTGATGTGATTGAGACACGGCGGGTCCACTGATTGGTGTTTAGAGCCATCTTTATTATACATCACACCACAACAACCCCAGTTCCCCATGTTTTAACACGCCGGGCGTGATTACGAATGCACCGCAGTCCACGCCCCACCACATATATATTATAATATAATAAACAGATTTGACTAAACTTGTGATGAAGCTGAGGGCTCTATTCACCATCTGTACAACATCTGATTTAAATGTCAAGCTGTGATTTGGAGTGCGACATCTGACTTGTTGGAAAAGTACAGATTGTGATTCGCTCTTAAGTTGTGACCAGTCCTGTCGGGAATAATAGCGAAGAACAAAATTATCCCGCATGCAAAAAATATTTCAAGATGCTTCTGCGTGAAGCAGTAGATATTTAAAATTCTTAAACAAAAGACTGCCATAAGCTGTGGGGAAGACACAATCGTTATTTCTAAGTGTCATTAACAGCCCCTCACAGATATTGTGTCGCGCAGTTTCTGTGATGTTTATGGCCCAAAATTGGGCCTAAAATATGGGAAAAAAATGTCATGTTTGCCGGGGTTTTTTTTCGTAACGGTTTATTTATTTTTGCCTCTCATCTGTCTTCTCACTTCTCTGGCACCTTGCTTGGCATGAAACAAAGTTTTTCTTCACAAATATAAATAGAAAATAAATACGGCATTGCAAGATGGGTCCACTGACAGGGTACGTAATGGATGAAAATATTTTCATCTTTTACACATTTCCAAATATCACACATTTTCTACTATATATTGAGGAGGACAAATTGGTATTTTAAGTAAAAGACCGAACCACGCAACCCCAGCCTGCTGAAGAAAGTGTGGTAAAGCTCTTTTTTGCATCTCTTTTAATTGCATTTATCAACATTGCATTCTATACTTCTTGGTTTCTTAGTAATGCACAATCAGCTTTAGGCAGCATTTCAGATGAATGTCATGACTAGGGGCTAATTTTTAAGATCATGCAATCCATCGTGTAACCCAAATGTAACTGTCATAATCCTGAGTGTGTGTCTGTGTGTGCACTGTACAGTACATGGGTGTATGCGTTACAGAGAATCGTTTAATCCCATATAGCATGCCACATATTTTGACGGGGCTGTCCCCGCCCACAGCTTTGATTTTGTGCGAGAAAAGATAATTATTTCACCTTTCACTTGAAATTCATTATCAGAGGGAGAGGAAGAGACAGGTAAATGACAGGTAATTGCTTTTCAGAGTCAACACCATTCTTTCTCCAATATACCAGAGCAAGCGGGGAGATGGGAGGAATTGAAAAAGACCAGGTGAGAGAAGCGAGACAGAGACAGAGTGGGAGGAATGAGAAGGAAGGGCTAATTTCCATAATGAAAAGGTAATAATTTGTGGTGTTAGTGTTAGTTTCAGTCTAGTGTCTATGGCATGTCAGCTCCTTGCTCGAGGTCATTGTGTGGTACCACTCATGCATACTAAGCCCACATGGCCTATCCCTTCTCAAGAATGTCAGTTTCACCTTTCCTCTTGCGTATCATCTTTCTGAATCCATCAGCTCCCACTTTTCTTTTCCCACGTTTCCTTAGAATAGTAAAAAACAAAGAAATTTAAAAAAAAAAAACCCACACAAATGAATAATATCCACTTGTACAATCCTACAAAGGCCACAAACTTTATTTCATGCAGCACTTCCTCTGACTCTCATTTTGGGACATTGATATGTGTCTTATTTCTCTTCTTACTTACACATAAACTCACAAAAACCACAATCCCTCAACCTAGCTACATGAATGATTTAGAAGCATGCACACTGACTATCTGCCACCTGCCTTGGGCTCTGCTCAGGCCCACCTAGCGGCTGCTGGGCCTGCATGTTAATGCCCAGTGGATAGGGACTTGCATGTTAACATGAATTGGGACTCTAAGCGAGTTGACAGACTGACAGGGAGCAGACACTGTACGCTATTGCTGCTGGTTAAAACAGTTGGAAGTTGGAATATCAAGAAAGCTCTGCCTTGAAGTTGTTTTCACCTATGGCCACTGACGCGTTCAGCAGAACTTACTGATGTAACGATTGAGCTTTTGGACACATGTTGGATTGCTACGGGCTTCCAGTGAATCCCCGAGGCGTTTAGACTGAACCTATTGTAAAGTGGTATAGAAATGTCAAGTTAGAGCAATGATTGCAAGTATTCTAATCATACTCAGGAAGGTTTTGTTCTATTTTTAATACAGTGGTCCTTTTTAACAAATGCTTTAGGGAAGGACTGCCGATGATGGGTACTGTTGCTATGTGACTAATGGAACCATATTTGAAGTGCACTTCCCTTTTTCTAGATAAGACTTTGCTTGTTTTTACTCCAAGCACTGTAAACCATCTGATCACATGCTAAACTGTCAGTGCTGTTATGACTAAACAGGGTACAGTTTCTGCTGTAAACAGAAACGAGAGGTTCTTTGTGTTGGGTCACACATAGCATCAGTGAATCACAGATGCAGCCTAGGGACCATATTGCAATGGCCTTTGAGGTAGTTCTCACTACAGTAAGTGTCTTCGCATTTAGCTACGATAACACACAATCACACACCAGCTATGCTATCACATGTGGTAAATATAAACATGTAAACCAAACAGGGATATCTGTTTTGCATATGGCTTAAAAAATGCTGAACAAAGAATAAAAACGACTGTACAACAGGGCAAATGTGCCACCATGAATTTTTTTATAGGTTGAAAAGGCTGTAGGTCTGTGACTGCTGTACACTTCACACTGTAAAGAAAGCTGACACCGTCAAGTCTTACAGTACTGATGTTGAATAGCACGATGGCCTTGGTGATTAAAAAGTAAGTTGTCCATTCGGTCAAAAAAAAAAAAGGTTTTAGAGAACCCATTCACCCTGCAAATGTTGTACCTAGCTTCTTCCAGTAAATTACGTAAATAGAGTGATTTAAGCCATTTTAAATCAGCTTACAATGCTTCTTATTGCACATGATTGTAAATTGCAAATTAATTATCTAATCTGGGAGTCTGAGTGGATAATGAGCTTTTCAGCCTTAAATAATCTTCCACCAGATTCTCACCAGCATATACTTTAAAACTTTTTATTTATGTAATTTTTGGAGTGGAATTGTTCTCTGTCTTGATTTCCATACCCAGTCAGTTTCTGTGTAGCGAGTGTCTCAGCTTAGGCAGCAAAGGAAGGTAATTGAAATTCATTATATGTGTATGGTCACTTTCTCCCCATTAATTTTTGTTTCCAACTCACTTGCTTTTCTAAATAGACTCCATTCTTTCTCAATATAAAAACATGTGCTTGAAGAATTTTAATGTCTAACTTGCAGCCAATTTTAAGAGGTTGAATACATCACAGGTTTGGAGAAGACTGTTCCTGAATTTTAATTGGCATTTTTATTAATCAAGCTGACATAATTCAAAAGGGTTTGTTGAATTTGCATCAGAATCTGCCGTTCTCTGTGATAAATGTGTATTTGGTTATTCACTGCTCAAGCACAATATGATCTGTTTATATTTTGCTTATAACTGATATGCAAGGAAAAAAAAATCTGTGTAAAACAGAGTGCTGGGCCAGTTTTAGTTTTAAGGCCTAGAATACCTCAGTGCTAGGAAATGTGGAAACCCGGCCCACTTTTTAAGGCGTTGCTATTTGATTTATGCATGTATGTGTTCTCTAGGTGAGATTTTGGTCTCTGCGTAACTGTGTAACAGGATTAACCCAGCTGGGTTGCATATCTCTTTCCACTATCTCCCACTGGCAATGCAGAGTGCATCAAGCTGAGGAGGCTGTCAGTGGGTGGGCGACATATTCTCCACAACTAGAGGGGGATTTTATGGAGTTTGGCAACCGGCACAATAGGATACAGGGAGGCAGCTCCCCTTCTATCCACCTCCCTTCACCGTCTGGGCTTGTCACTACTAAAAGGGGAACAAAGGCGAGAGCAGCTAAGGGATTTGATTGTTCTTGTTTGGAGGAGAAATGTGTTGTCTGCATGTTGGTAGCATTTTCAGCAACATCCTAAACATGGGTTTATGCTAAAGGTGTACAGGGAGTTGGATGGCTCATCTTCCAGATAGTCAACTCCTAGATATTCTCTGTGGTGAATGTGGGTATGAAATAGGTTGTCTCTCACTGTATGTTAAAGCAGACAGGCACCGCTGCTTATTCAGACAGAGGCCCAGCCCACTCTCTTTCAAATGAACACATAACACTTTGTGATGGACTACTCTACAAATTGTATATGCAAGCAGTCTGTAAATAGGAAATGACTGCAGACGGCATCCACACAGTCCGACTTCCACACCGGATGATAATAATGAATAATTTTTAAAAATCAAAAGGTTAATGGGTGGAGAGGAAGTGTGGTGTAAGTAATCAAGCAAGAGGAAACTTGAGACAGAGAAAATTAAAGCGCCTACGCCATAGTTGGCTCTGTTGAGGTGGAGGCCTTTTTCCTGGAATCCAATGAAGTGGACATTAGTGCGTTGGAGCACCATGGTGGTCACAAGCCATTTCAGTTTGAGCTGTTGATTCCAGCCCTAGTCATGCTCAAAGCCAGAGCTCTCTGAGCTGGGGCAATGCAAGTGCTGCCATCTGCAACCATCACTAAGCCATATTTGGATCTGAAGAGGAAGAATGCACTCCAACCATCAAAATCAGTCTGAGCCGTTGCTCCAAAATCGAAAAAGTGCTGTTATTAAAAAAAAAAAAGGTACAAACTTGTGCTAAGAATAACTCTGTCAGGGTATTGTAAAAGCGCAAAAAGTTCAAAATGATTGCATATAATGTTATCACAGGCCTGTAAAAGCAGTGGCCTGCATATATACATTTTCAAACCCTGAAATGCAGAGAAGCTTTAAAAGAAATCTCAATATTGTCAGCATTATCAATGCATTATTTCACAATTCCATCATTATTCATTTTCATCCCAAAAAACACAAGCAGTAATTCTTTAAAAAGATGTCTTTGTGTAATCTTTTTGGCTCTTAGCTGGACAAAAAATTACTTTTAATTGGCTCATGGGAATACAGAAGCTGAAGTATTAATAGTAATAACAATGTGTTAGTTGCAGCCATACACTACATGCACGGCATTGTGTGAGGCCATTGCCTGGGAAGATCAGAGATAGTAAACTTCACCCTTTAAGCAGAATATGTGAAATGCTGTGGCAACCAGGGCCATAACATTTTGCCTTATTTGACAACCATTTTTTCTTTACATAACTAGGCTGGGAGCATGTGCACATCAGTCTGAATAAAAAAAATACTTTCAGTGTTTTTCTGTTGCCAACTGAGGCATGTATAAATATTCTACTTGTAACAATAAGCAGAGGAGACAGAGGTTGAGAGTGTGCCTCTCCTCTCCTCTCCTCTCCTCTCCTCTCCTCTCCTCTCCTCTCCTCAGCTGAGGCCTATTGTAGTTTGCACAAGTGATGTTCAGACATTGCAGGGAAAGAGCTATTGTCTCCTTCTACAAACAAATATGCCTTTTTATAAACTTTTAGCACAAAGAAAGGGGCAAAAATAACTGTGCCGTATATACCATCATACATATAATGTCCTATATTGTTTGTTTCTAAACATTCAACACAGTTGGACTTTGCTTGTGATCATTATTCTAACCCCTTGTTCCTCTCAGACACTCTATAGAAGATTCCGGGCTGTGGTACATCAGCTCCCTCAAGTCCGTAAAGTGTTGGTAACTGTTATGTTGATGATTATCGCGACTTGATCATTTTGGCTGAGTAGTGACGGACATTGACTATTCCGGTGAGCGTTTAAAAGCCTGCGCATATGGCCACGCTGAAGTCATCCTAGTGTGTGGTGCAATGGTTACAAATGAATGGCTACGAGTGATGTTAAAGCAGGCTGAGTGACTCTTGTTGGACATGGGGATTTGAAAGCCAGCATGTTGTCTCCAGTGGAGGATGTGTTCAAAGCTCACTAGCTGCAGGCTTTACCTCTCCACAGGGAACTTTATGGAGGAAAACACACAGACATACACCACTGAGCATTTTTAACAAAAATATTTTGCACTTTGTAATACACACAATCCACTCTGTTATGCTGAATTATAACATTTATGCGGTTGCTTGCTTGGGGTAACATCTTGAACATGCTGTGTTGGTCAAAGTTTTTAGCGTTTAAAACTGTTTTTTCCCCCCTTGTGCACATATACCACATCACAAGCTGTGTACAACATACAGTCTAGTTCCAATTAACAGCAGTGACTCAGTATAAAACTGTGAAAGGGTGGGTACCTTAATGTTAGAGGCAATCTTATTATATGCGTGTGGATCCAGCGTTGTGCTGGGAATTGGTAATCACCCTGCCAGTTGGTGGACAGACAGAGTGGCTTGCAGGCCACTCAGGGGACACCAGACACTTTGCCTCCCCTGTGTCAGTGATGAGGGACAGAGAACACCGCAGGAGGCCAGCTGACACATGGGTCACTCCGAGAGAGTCTGAACCTCATCTGGCCTCTTTGTTTCACTTGCCAGTCCTTAATGCTCCCCCTAGACATGCCGGGAATGCCATTTCTATGAAGTGCTGTGTTGCAGTAAGCCAGGCTTTCGTTCTAAAACTTGATATACATTAATGTTGACAGCTCATGCAATACTTGGGCACATCGTCTACTTAATAGGCAGGGGTCTACATTATAGGATCCCTTATATTGTGTTTGATAAATAAGGGCTTTTTGTTTGTGTTGATGCTCTCATTGATTGCAGTGTAGAACTGTATCTCCTGGGATAACTGGCACTGAACTGCAACTATGCATATATTTCATGTGTTGAAATGGGCCTTGAGTGAAAGACAGCCCATAATAATAGCATCCTTGACAGAGTTGAACCCGCGAGTTGTTGATGGCACATCATCACTAGCAACAGCTCTCTCTTTTTTTTTTTCACATGCAGTTCCAAACATTTACTGCCTCAAACCTATGTTATTGTGTTAATCACGGATGAAACAGTGATGCTAAAAAGAGGTGCAGTTGATTGGAGCAGATGTGACATGTTTGCCAAATGACCTACTTCTGTCCCTATTACGAATTAAAATTGTATGATGGCGACTGGAGTGACTAATGAATGTTAGATGTGGGGGTGGGGCCAAGTGTGCTAGTGGAGAGGGGAAACAAAGGTTACACGGGAGTAAGTGTGCATTTAGGTGTATGTGCATGCAGTGCCTATGTGGTTAAATGTGTAAATAATACATTGGGGTTCATGTACCATATAGAGATTGCATTAATGTTGCGAATCAGCACAAACGCAAACAGGCATACCGACCAACGGGCCACCCCCAGAGCCTGAGTGTTAATGGCTCTTTAATTGGTTGAGTGTTTGCAGGGAGGTAGCTTTAGACAGATGTTATCTGGCCCTACTCTCTGTAGGAGGTGAGAGCGGGGCTCTAATGGTCTGCGCATATGGAACCGATACTTGGACCTGGGGTGGAGACAACCTGCTGATCTGGCCCTTTAGCTACTTAGCTTCTGAATTAGGGTGTGTGGGAAGAAAGTTGACTGAAGGAAGATTAATTTCCACATTTTGAACTGTTGTGCCAACATCAGCAAACTGCATGTCCACTGCTTGTAGTAACAGTAAGTTTGCCCTTATGGACAAACACGGGCTTTGAGTGGGATGCAGTTTTTTTGATAAATGGACACTGGCTTCACTCAGGAAAAGTTGTTTGTCTGTCTTGGCCCCAACTCTTGTTTCTCTTTCTTAGTGAATCCTTTCCCCCCCATCTTCCCCCTCTTTGCCTCCTTCTTTTCTCTCCATCTTTTTGGCTCCTCTGGCTCAGCGAGCCACAACTGTGTGTCGTGAGAGATCATATCCTCTTGACCTTGCTCCAGAACTTCTGATATATTTCATCTTTTCATCGATTTTTCTACTCTCTGCCATTTTTTTTTATCGCCCACCCCCTCCCTTCCGTTGCCATTTTTCTTCCTCTCCACAAAATCATTTTCATCTCTCATCCCATACAAACATACTAACAGAATTTCTATTAGTCAGAGAAAAAGAATGGAAAAAGCAAGAGAGTAAGGGGATGGTACAAGATTGCATTTTCCATCAGAGTGAACTTTGAGAAAATGTCCACAAACAAATAGAAAAATACAGGTATGCTAGAGGAGTAAAGATGAGCAAAGAGGTGGAAGGGAAAATCAATATACTCATGTGCATGCATGTGTGCGCACACACACACACTCACACCCACATACACAATGAGGTGTGTTTTTAAGGTTAGGCGCTACGTACAAAACAGCCATTTATCCCCATATGATAACAGCAGCACTTGACTTGAAGCTTTCTCTAAACACTTCAGTGTCACTACCTGTGAGATGGGAAAAATGGCACAAAGCAAGTTCTTTTACCAGCTGACTTTTTGACCTTGATAACCTTCCCCTAATGTGTTTTGACTAACACAGTGTGTCCCATTAGCATCCATGCTGTTGGGGGGGCCACAAGATCAGCCACCGTATGGTGTTACGGTCAGGGTTCAGGGTTATTGTTACGCAGGCGGCGCAGCCATCGTGTTTACTGTCGATGGAGATGACTTGGCTCGTGACCCGCTGCCCTGTTGCATATGGGTCCTCCCAGTGAAACGGCTCTGTCGTTCTGAGCATCCATCCTGAGCTGTCATTCAAATGTTTTCATCAGCTCTCATTGCTGTGCTTTATGGCTTGTTTGGGATGAGTAGAGGAACACAATGGCCAGGCTATTTCCTGTCAAATCACTTCATCCTTCTCCTTCATTATTTAATTGACAAACAGAAATGCACATCCCTGCAGTGAACAGCTCCCAGAGAGCAGTACCTTGAATGAGTCAACTTTTCTGGGGTGGAAAGTACAGACTAGCAACAGCAAGAACAGACTCCCAATTGATTTGTCAGCTCAGTTCAAAACAGGCTTATGTAATATCTTCCTCCATCTTTTGCACTCTTAAATGTTCTCTCGATTTAACCATCAACAAAATTTGGTTTGTGTGTTTGCACTTGCAAGTGCTTATATAATCAGATGAACTCATGCACTGCCAGATATGCTTATTATTAATGAGGCAGAGATTTGGACTGTTATCTGTATTAATAATGTTTCCATTAAGTTATTAAAATCTTGTGCTTACATAATAGACTGTCATTATTTTCTAACCAAAATGTTTTCATTGTGCCCCCCCCCCCCGCCCCCCCCCCCCTGTTTTTTGTCTGCTGGCTGTGTTTGTTTTCCTGCAACCAACAGTGACAGTGGGGTCAGCTCGGTGTCAGTCTGTCATTAATTTTACACAGTCCCCATTTAAGTATATGGCCAAACATTAAGAGGCAGGTTGAGGTTTTGTTTTTTTTTGTTTTTGTTTTTTTTTTTTTTTGGGGGGGGGGGGGGGGGTGTCTTTTTTTCCTCTTTGTCTGCCTGTTTCACAGCCTTGTCTTTGTGTCCCCCTGCAGAATGCTTAGCATACTTCCCAGTGTTTTCTTCTAAGTGTTTATCGGGTCCCCTCATGGTCAGTGTAGGTACTTGGCCAATCCTGTAAGGTGTCTACAGTAAAAAAACAAACAAATAAATAAAAAGATAAATAATTAATTAATTAATATTGTGTCATATTCTTTTTGTGCCTTGTATACCCTTTTAATGATCTTATTATAATGTAATTCAGATTAGTTTTAATTTGTTTCATCTAAAAGACCGTGTGAAGCTAATTAACATAAATTCCAACCCAGAGTGAAACCAATTTTTTTTTTCTTTAGCTGTGTTATATTCTGTTTAGTCAGTCCCATATCAGAAAGTTGTGTAGCCCTGTTTAAATAGGGAGAGACAACAGAGGAGAGAGTAGAGGTTTTCCTTTTCTGATACGATAAGGTAGAGGGAATGTTTTGACTGCAGGCTACATGTGGCAGTGAAAATAGCCGAGATACAGCATATCAGAAAAAATATCTCACGATATCTGAATACTTTTCAGGCAAAAGCTGATCATCAGTGTTTGTGCATTTTATCTGAGATTCTTGCAGAGGTACTGCAGCAACACTTCAACGGTTTTCAGCGGATGTCTACATTAATTCTGCTGTTGCTGATGACAAATTGATACATTGTCTGTTCACCAAGCAAGTCTTATGTGTTTATTACACCAATTAAAGCTAAGAGGAGATATATTGACTAAATTGCACTGAAAATTTCAGCTGCCAACTTACCTTCATAAATGTAATTTTGTTTCATCATAATGAAACAGTTCAACTATATCTAAGCTGTTCTGGTACATGTGCTTGGTTGTATTTGCTTGATTCAATGGTTTCTCAATATTTTAGTATTTGATATGCCTACCTTTTCCAGTCAATGTTGACACAAAACCTCAAAATCCGTGTTAATTGGCATGATTTAATGTTTTTCCAAGGATATCAGAAATGCTTGGCTTTCTCATTTTTCATCCACTCCTTCGTTGGACTTGTATGTTTTCATTATAACAGTAGTAATGTCCGATTATGAGTTGCACCTTAATAGTTGATGTGTTATGACTGTTTTTACTTGAAGACAAGAAGATGTGTGGTTTACTTTGGTTTTGTTTTCAATTGGGATAATTTTTTAATTTTCCATCATTACAGATTCTTCCCTATCACAGGAAGTAGAAAACTGTGTTTACTTAAACTAAAACTTTAGTTTTCTATTGAATAATGGTCAGTGGGGTACACTCCTGAGCTGGATTCAAAGTAAAATAAAGTCAGTCATGTTGTAGAGATATTATGATAAATATTAACCTAAACTAGAATTTAAATTGAAATACAACATGGAAATTTGCTTGTATTTCTGCAGATCACTGTACCTTACTTTGACACACATTTTGTACTTCCTATGGGAATTCTTTCTCGTGCATCGCTTTCTCTGTATCAGGTCCATGGCCTTGCCTAACTCTGTCTATCTCATCAGAGAGAGTGGGGGAAGCATGACCTCTGTGTATTTTCATGGTTGACTGGAAAAAACCTGAGTCTACCAGTCCCAGTGGAGAAGGAGAGGATTGTAGAGTGCAGGCTATGACATCCTTTTCCCTGTGTGCTCATGGTTGGCCTCTTGTGGACAATCAGTTCCAAAGCTGACATTTACGCACAACTTGCTCTGCTCAGAGAGGGAGAGGGGAAAAAAACTGAAGTGAGTGGGTGTGTGGGGAAAGAAATCTGACTTGCATTAAGTTACATCTTAAGTTTAAGAAAAGATCAAAAAGTCTTTCGCCGAGTACAGGGTTTTCTACTAGAAAAATCTATTTCTGTGTATGACTGTGTTATGTACAGCTGTCACATGGGATACTATGGAGTCATTGTGGGTGATGGTGCTTTAACATTCTCCAGTTCTTACAGCATTTAAAACTGTTTTTCATTTACATTAAATCTATTTTTATTAATCTAGTGAAGACCGAAGTGTTTTTACTTCTCTTCACTTTTACTGCCTACAATCCCAGCATGTCTTCACGAGGATAGATGAGCGGTTGTGGAACGTGAGCGTATTCTGACTGGGCTCGTAAATGCATCACAATGATTTAAGTACAAATGTGTTTATGTTTACAGGCAGTGTTAAAATGCAGTGTCTTCACAGGAAACTGTGCTGCATTTAGACTTTTCACACTGTTAACTGCTCAGAGTGGCTAACTGCCTTTTACACACTTTATTGTGTAATGGTGTTTCTTCCTGGCCCTGATCCCACTCTCCCTCTGCTTGTCTCTTCCTCCCATAGGTGAGTACCGGGATCCCGGATGCATGTGTCATAACCACGAGAAGGACTGGCTTGCTCGTCACAGTATGCGGTCTTGTTATATTAAGCTCTCTGTGCTTCTTAAATCCTCGCTGTAAATTTACTGTGATTCTTGATGGCATCTACACTTCCTTGAGAAATGGCTGATTATAGTTGCGGGGCGCTACAATAGATAATCATTAGCCATATGCACTGTGCACTGGCATCGTTCAAGATTTAGAGTGCTGTCCGTGGTGCTGAAAACAAATCTATTGCTGCCAATACATTCGTGCTCAGTTGTGTAATAGGTCTATTGTGTGTGCAAGAATCTGTGGGAGCATGTGGCAGTGTACCCGTCCATCTTTACAGCATGTGTGTGTGTGTGTGTGTGTGTGTGTGTGTGTGTGTGTGTGTGTGTGTATGTACTGGTACGTGAGCGTGGCTCCATTATCTTTGCGTCTGAACAGTTTTCCCGTCCCATGCATCATCCACCCCCGTCTGTCTCCATGTCAGCCCTGATAACAGCTCCTATTGCCCACAGAGATGACTAATCAATAACACACAACCATGGGAACAACAGCTTGCTCTCCACACAGACATACAAGTGCGCACACACAAAACGGAAGTATTGGCTCACTGTCCGCAAACATTGCATTGACTGCTGTAAGCTGACAAAGAATCTGTTGTTTTCTGATTTCGGGATATCTGGAATGCTCACACTTCCACAACACCACCCACTGCTACCAACACTGCTCCCGCAGCTAAGCCACACCTTCACATAAAAAAAATGCAGTAAGTGTGTTCCCACACACCCACACACACGCGCACACATTCCCGCACGCACACACACAATTTGTCAAAAGACCCAGAGTCGGTGATGCTTTATCAGCCTTTATCACTGTGTGGTTGAGGATGTTTCTTCTTACAAAGAATCTTCAGTTTCCTTCTGCTTGCATCACTATTGGTTCTCTTCCCTTCTTATCTATTCATGTTCCCCACTTTAATGCTCTTCCAGTACAAGGCCTGTCAACCTCCATAGAAGCGAAATCAGGGCTTCGGCTGAGTGAAACTGCTTACTGATTTTACTTGATTCAATGCCCCTCACCTTCAATGAGTATCTCAGTCAGCCTCAAAGGAATAACATAGGACAGATGACAATAAATGCATAAAAGTCTTGAAAGGCACTGGTAGAGCACCGTTCGTCCTTCCCCTGTCTTTTTTATTCTATTGTCTTCCACCTGTCAGTGTGTTGTAATGCCCATAGACAGACTGGCTTGTTTAAAACCTTGTCTTCTGTCCTGCTCCCCCCACCCCGAGGTGCCATTCTGACCCAATAACTCCTTCATTCCTCTCTCATGCTTCATTCACTCCTCTTGCTGCTTCTCCTCCCCCCCATGCTCCTCTCAGTCTCTCTCTGTTGCTTACTCTCTCTCCCTCCGGTGGCCAGAATGCTGTAATTGAGTTTTTTATTCAAGTCAATTAAAAGTGCAGGCCCAGTCAGAGACAAAACAAGTGTGCACAGTTGCTTTTTTCCTCCGGCTGCCTCATTTTTTATTCAGTCCACTCTTTATATCACTCAGTAGCTAAGAAAGCACGGGGTGTGTACTTTCATTTCATATGTGTCATTAAACTGTTTTGACATTGTTTACAATGTAATTTATCTTTCTGTATGACGCCTCCCCTTCTCCCAAAAGAAATCCTATTTAAATGGTAATTCAAACTTCCATTAAGTTGGGGCCTTTGTGGATGCCATACAGAAGTTGCTCTATTCCTCCCTTCTGCCTCAGCAGCCATCTGAGGCATGATTGTTTACTCCCAAAAAGCCAAATATTCATCAAACTGAAACACCAGCAATGTTGTCTTCAGTTGATAATGCTTTCCTGTTCTCATTTAGCATCATATTTTCTTTAGCCACTGAAGTGATAAATGATGGTGCCAAGTTCATAGGGATCATCTGAGATGATAGAGCGTCATAACTGTGTGTCATCTGCCGAGGCATAATAACTTTGTAATCAGAGGGAAGGTTCACCAAGGTTTGAATGAGCTGGTCCACTTCAGACTCCGAGTCGAGTATTGGGTGCAAATTGATATGCAGATGTTGACACGAGCCGCGCCGCATATCACAACTTAAATAATTTCTCTCCCTCATTTACTGAATTGTAATTGTGCAATGCGGAGATAGTGAAAGTGAAGGTAATGCTTTTCATATGCAAATGAGGAATGAAATGAGAGATTTGCAGCATTCATTAAAGAAAAGCAAGGAGATTTATGATGGCTGTGCGGCTAATTTTCTTTAAATGCTTTAATCAGCGAACCGTTTGGAAGGCACAACTCTGAAGTGGAACTTGTCCTCTTTATAACCACATGCATGCATGCTTACACACACACGTGCACTGCTTGCGGTGTATTCTTGTTTTAGTGACGTAGTGTCGAGGTTGAAGTAAAAAGCTATTAACACTTTATAATAACCATCATTAATAAATTGTAAATTGATGGGCAATTAAGCTTTATTTCACAGGTTTTGTTTTTTTTTACTGTTAACAAGCAATTAAATTATAAATGATGATGTTTACTAAGTGGTTAATAATTACTTTAAAGGCCATTGCTTATTTTTAATACTTAAACTGAAGGGAATTTGTAAATGAAGAAGAACATTTCAAATTGTTAATATAAACCGTTCCCAGAAAAGTAGATATATTTGTATCCAATTTCCAGGTGAACTGTCCATCAGCTGATTTAAAAGCAATTCAGTTGGACAACTTGCTTTATGATTTATGCAAGCGGAATTTAGGGTGTCTGGTATCCATGCTATGGCCCTGTCACTCCCTGCAAATATCATACATATAGAAATCAGTGATGAGCCAGTATCTCCCCAGAGGCTACAGGTGGATGCCAGGATAATGGAAGGGTTGAAACAGCAGGCAGCAATGCAGGGCAGCATGACACTGATGTGTCAGAGTGAGAGATGGGAAATTTTGAAGCCTAAATAGACCACCAAATTGGGAAGCTGTGTATGACGTGAAGAGAGCGCGGCATGTTTCACGTGTATGACGCAGTTCAGCTCGAGTTGAGAGCCTCAGATAACGACGTTTCATTAGGAAACAAAATTTAATATATTCTTTCTATTTCTTTAAAAGCTATTTGATTTTGAATAGAGGCATATTCTATTAAAAGTTGAAGTCATACTATTTTTCCTCGCGTCAATCAAGCGGATGCAGATTCTAAGGGTTTTTCTTTCACTGAATTATTTTCTGCCATTAGGGTTTTTGACATTTCTGATGCTCAGATATTCCTGTTATGATGCCCAAACCTGGGGAAATGATTATTTGATCATCTGCTGAATTTCTAAGTTTGCTCACTTACAAAGAAATAAACAGTCTCTAGTATTTATAGGACTTTCATCTTAGCGTGCCCATGTGGCACACAGGCTCCAATCAATCAATCAGTTTATAACAAATCCTTCTGATCTCAACTCGTTATACGTATAAAGCAAACATGTCCACAGAATCAGTTTCTTCCAACCTCTCCACCACCATGGACAAAACCAAAGAGCTGCCAGAGGACACCAGGGGCAAGATTATATACCCATACACAGCTGGAATGAGCTACAAGACCATCAGCAAGATGTTTGGTGAGAAAGTGATAACTGTTGGTGCAATTAGTAGCCTAGCTAGTCTCCAGACCTCAATCCAATAGAAAATCGGTTTAGAGAGCTGAAGCTTCGGGTTGCCAAGCAGCAACCAGGAAACCTAATTGATTTAGAGAGTTTAGAGGAGGAGTTGGGCCAAAATCCCTCCTGCAATGTGTGCACACCTGATGACCAACTACAAGAAACATCTTACTGCTTCTTCACCAAGTACAAAGTCAGCTTTTGCTTTGGGATCAAAGACTTGGTTCACTCAGTGACATTCAAGTCAATTTAAAACTTTTATGTGTTGTGTGGGTTTTTTCCCTGGATTTTTGGTTAATATTCTGTCTCTCTATATTAAAATGAAACTACCACAAAATTAGTTAATTTCTTAACCTATAAATTCAGCAGAGGATCAAATAATTATTTCCCCCAGAGTATTTACGCATGACCATAGGCATTACATTAAAAATGAGGGTAGTTTAACATTTTTTGGCTGTGTTTCTTTGTTGTAATTCTTCACTTATCTGTATGACCGTGTGGGAAAGTGAACCATTTGACTGTTTCACTTATAGAGGTAAACCCAGCTTAGCATGGTGTGTGAACATTTACAGCTGTGGTCTGTGTGCTCTTTGCTAGCTGCCCCACAGCTAACACAGCTGTTGGCCTTTTCACAGCTATTGGCCTTTTCGTTATTTACAGTAGTTTTGCAAGGAAGCAGGGTAAATACCATGAAAAACTGAGGGAAGATAATTGACGTTGCCTGTATGCTGCAGAGGAGTATGTGTCTATTCAATCAATACCTGTATAAATACTGACTTAAAGGATTCAGCTGTAAGAAATGGGGTTAATAGCATGTGGTGCAGCCTTAACTGGAGCTGGCTGTGAGATCATTTTGAGCTAACAAAATGTATTTCGAGAGCACAAATCAACCAGTGTTGCCTCCTTTTTCGTGAGTAAAATTCATAACCTTTACATGGTAGGGAGGCTGGTCTAGTTTGAAATTATTTCTTGTGTTTGGCAGATTAGAGAGAACGTCTTTTTGATTAAAATGCTAAACCTTTTTCCTGTCTTCTTGTCACACACGCGCATCGGCAATACAGCGTTTATTTCGGGTAGCTGGTTTTTGATGTACCTGATGATGTGGAGCTTCTGGTTCTCAGGGTGCTCATTTGTAAGAGGGTACATTCAAATTAGGTTTTGATTGCAAGCCAAAAATATGTTCTAGCACAAAAGGTTTTTACATTACGTCTTGTTTAATGCTAAATACCCTTGCACTCATTTTAATTGCTCTGGATGAGAACATCAGCAAAATAATAATAATGTTTATGGGCACATTTTCTTCCCAACATAAACAACATTTATGAGGGAAGTTGGAGTGATTACAAATTATTGGGATCGTAACATTCTAGATCCAGGACACAAACATACAAATAGGAAGAATAAAGGCACGCTTCTGACAGTTTTTAAAAAGGCTAAAAGCACAAACACTGATTGATTCATTTCATCCGCTTTACACTTAGGTGCTGAACGCTTAAATATAATCAGAGAACAAACGCGGCATGACATCTTATAAAAATATTACTTAGATTAATTTCCAAAATGTACGCTTTTTGGACTGTTTCTTCTAAACGGAAGAAACAGTCCAAATAGCGGTGATTGGACAGATGGCATGTTAAAGGCCAAACTAAAGCCTGCTGCTGTCAGATCCACATTATTCTTTTATACTCTTCTGTTAAGCTGTTTATCTGCCTGGGACTTGCACAGAAGTGAAGCACTGTTGAAAGTTTAAAGGTCCTAATGTGTGTTACCCTTTAATTGATCAAAACCTTCACTCAGACTTTAAACTTCCATATAACGTGGGCATGTTACAGCTGTAACACATATTAGTATACTGTGTGGATTTTGCAGATTAATTAATTCTGTATCTATTCATCTGCTCTGTATGAGAGTTCAGTAGTCCTATTTCTGATACCTTTTTTCAAATCTCTCTGTTTCCATGGATACTGAAGACTGTAAAAGGCAGGTAGACGATGGATATACACTTTCAGGCTCTCTACTGTTTGGACTCACCAGTTACAAGTGCGACGTTTAAAATGTCCTACCTGAATTGTCAACCATTTAAATTGTCTAAAGACGAGAATGTATGTGAGGTGTGGTTTCTAATGTGTTTTCACGGTCAAGACAAGACCACAGTCAGGTCTCATTTTCTCTGTTTCTTTGGCCTGTTTTTGTTTTTCAGCCTATTTTTTGTTATGTGTGTCAAGATTTTAAAAAGGTCATTGTACGAGCACTGCAGCGGTGAATCAGATTGATGAGGTAAATTTGTATTTATAGGGCATTCACAAGCTGTCTGTAGCTACTGTAAACAACTGGCAAGACATGCATGAGTGTGCAGGTTGGTTTCACAACTAGATAAAGAGGTGAACAGTTTCAGGTTTGTTAATTCGAGGTATTCTGCTGAACTGGGGGAGCTAAGAGGAGAAGAATGAACAGAAAAGATAGTCAGGTGCATTCACATAAGCATATATAATTTCTTTTCTTTTTTCGTATAACAACAATAACAAAACATCAACTGGGTTTATCTGTGACCTTAGCAAGAACTTTTCTTCACCACTCTGAACCAAATGTGAGTATTTTTTGCTCCTGCCTCACTTTGATATGAAATAGTTCTTTGGAGGAAGTTCAGTGAGAGGAAAACTAAATCACAAAATACCTTTAAAGAGTGACCAGGATGATTTACTTGAAAATTTTTACGTTAAAAGTTTAAAACATTTTTCACATTTTCCAAAATACTTTATGTGTATAAATACTTTAGCACACTGCCTTCATGTTGCATTTCAGTCTTTTGTATCTTTTTACTTATTACTAAACTTTTATTAAACAGATTTTGGAAACATTCATGCCCTCAGGTATGCCCACACTTTTGACTGGTACTGTATGCTTTGTGGTCGCTTTTTTACAAGTTGTCAGTTTTGTCCTTTTACTGTCACAAGTTTGTGTTTTGTGATAGTAATGTCAAGAAAAAAATGTAGCAGTGATTAAAGATTTTTGCACAAATAAAAGAAAGGAACCATCAATCTTCTGAATAATTATTTAGTAAAGTCTTAGTGTATCATTTGAATTTTTATTATAAATATAAGTAACAGTCTGTTTTTTTTAGCACAGAGTCACAGACAGAGACAGTTGGTGTTTAAAATCTTCAAACATGTCTTTTTGTGGCCTTTGTCTTCATTCTAACTGTTTTTCTTTGTCTGTCTTGAATTCAAAGTGACGTTAAGAGTTTTGATGATGGATGGAGAGAACATTTCTAAAGCCCTTTTGCTCAAGCACGGTGTCTGCTTCAAATCTATACCAAGCATCTATTTTTGTATCTGTTTTTATGAGGAAAAATGGTAGTCTTCAAGTTCATACTCAGGTTACATAAAGTGATCATCTCAGTCATCTCAAGTTATTTTTTTTTCATAGGGAACATTTTAAATGAACAAATGGGCTGCAAGAGAAAATCCATTTCAAAATGAATAATGCACTATATTTCTATCCTTATAAAACCCTGCATGCCCTTCCCAAAGACACATATTCTTCTTTCTCCAATCCATGCATACTGTGCTGGCACAGTGCAAGGTAGTGCAGATAGAGATCAGATACCTTTGTCAACTCACCTCAGCAGGTTGTAATGATATTGATGTCAGGAAGTCATCATGGAGGACATGTATCACAGCAGGAAATGTCTTAGGTGAAACATGTCCTCTCTGTACTCATCAATTCTTTAGCAACCTGCTGTCACCTCACTCTTCTGGATACAGCAACACATCTCCCACCTTTTGCTTTTTTTTCTTTCTTTTTTTTTGCATTTGTCCTCTGTTGCACTCTCTCAAACACAAGTACTCATTCATCCACACAGAGTGAGTTAGGGTGAGTTCTACACAACAACTAAACAATGCTTTATTCACACCTGTTTCTCTGACTTTACAGGATTTTCAAGGGAGAATCTCAGGCCATATGAGCTAACAAAATAAGAAAAAACCAAAAAAAACCAAAACATTGACACATTATTAAGGTTTTATGTGTTCTGATACCATAAAAGGCTAGATCAGTTTAGCAGGCTAAAGTAGATGATTCACTTCTGGTAATGTGATCTGTTTTGGAAAAAAAGGGGACATTAGAGCAAGGTGCACTATATAACAACATAATTCCGTGATTCGAATCATCTTTGCCTCTCATTTTGATTGGCTGCTCGCCAGATTGATGCTGGTGCAAATGCTAACAGTGTTGTTTGATCGCACGAGAGCACATATGTTACTTTGTTTCTGCACAGCTTAACTCGGGAATAAACTGCGACCTGCTGGTGCCTGCTTCCCCCCTATCTTTTATAGCTAACAGGTCTCTGTACAGCTGTAAAGGTCAGAAACAGTAAGAGGGTCTAAGAAACAGCTGACTTAAACATAAACACTGCACAGGAAGAGTCTGCACCTGCCATGTTTGTTTTTTATTGACTGTGCTACCTCCCTGCCTGCTCCACCGTTTTGCATAGTTCTCATAAAAAATGACATTTTTTATCATAAAACAGATGCTGAATGTGAAAGTCCTGCATAAATGCAAAGGATGTGATGGATTTTTTCTTCTTCTTTTTAACGTGGGTAGACTTTCTACTACTCTGATAATAATTTAAGATAAAATGACACATAATTCAGATGTCACAGCTCTTTGTTCTTTAACTTTTGCTTTAGCTTGTGAGAGTCCTGTCTGCTTTTGCTGACATTTAGGCATGCTAGCATGTTGCCATGTTGTTGCTGAATATGCAGGCTTTTTTTGTGTTGTGTAGCTCTCTGCGGCAGGTAACGCTGATCGGTGGTAAAATACGTCTTAGTAGTATAAACGCTTTTTTTTTTAAGCCTAATTTTTGTTTTATGACATCTATTACTATCTGACAGGTAAAAAAAAAAAAATCCATAAATTTTCTCGCTCCCCGTGTTGCTCTGTATGTGTCCACATCCCCTGCTGAGCTGAAGAGAGTCTAGCTGTTCAGCTGAATCTACTAGTGAATTAACAGTTCTACAGCCTGGCAGGTGCCTCATTAGAAATATTTTAGAGCTGTTATCAGTAACCCAACGCTCCCTGTTTAAAGACCCACAGCCTAGTGTGGTTGTTTTTTTGTGTTTGTGTGTGTTTGAGACAGAGAGACGAAAGGGAAGGCGTTTGTGTATGTGTGATACTGGTTTAATTGGAGTTGTGTTAATTCAGCACAGTAGTGATTTAGCACAGCAGCTGAATGTGTTCATTTTCCGACCTCAGATTTATTTTTGGTGAGAAGTGCTTCTTGAGCAGCTGTACTTATGTGAGGTGAGTCTCCTGAACATGCCGAAACGTCCCAGAATGAGCCAGTGACACGCTGTTTGTGTTAATTAGAAAAATAATTCAAGGTTTTGAACTGTGACAAGCTGTGAACGCAAACATCAACTCTGTGGCAAAACTATATTGACTTAATTTTTAAGCCGCTGAATGATGAATTAAATGGTGCAAATACGGTTTAGTTGCCTATTAATTTCGCATTTTGACCCTGTGTCCTTGAGTTTTTATATGCTGACGCTGTTGTGTACTGTTAAAGAAACTAAAGAGCTTAGAGAAGGTTCCTTTAGTTTGAAAAACTGGAGCCTTAATGATGATGCAGAATGGCTTTAATGTGCACAGCTTGAAAGAGTGCTGCTCATTCTTCGGTTTGTTTTAGCCAAATTTTAAGTCATCCGTTTGACATTTTGGTTTGCTTAAGATGAAATACTATGATTTATCTGTGTGTGATTTCCCGTTTTTCTCTGCACAGCACGCTCAGAAAGTAATGAGAAACATTTTCCCAGAGGCTGTGGAAATGCTATTTAAAACCTATACCGTCATCATAACATAAAGCAATAAATACATTTAGCCTGCATCAGAAAAGGAAATCTATTGCACTAGTAATATGTTTGCAATTGTTATTTTTCCCCTTTTACCAAATTTTTCATATCCTCTCCAATCTGATATAATAACCCAACTTTCAGAGTCACAAAAAAGAATGAAAAATAGAGTTAAAGATTTTTTTTGTCAAAGCTCCTTTGTATTTTTCTAAAGCTTAAAGTGATACATTTCAGTTACATGCTCTAGGTTGAAAGACACATTTTTTTTCCCATAGTCATAATTAGCAGAACATTTCATGAGGAACGTGGAGTGTAAAACATTTTCTTTGCGGTCCTATTTTTCTTTTGACTTCAAAAGCCTTTTTATTTTTATTTATTTCTTCTTTTTTTTCCAGTGTTTTTTGTGTCAGGGCAAAAAGGGATGAAGCTTTTGTGGTGAGAAGCAGAGAAACACTCGGTGAACTACAAAGTGTGGAAATTGACAGAGTTTAGTCTTTGGCTGCTGACAGTGTTGACTGGAGTAGAGCCGAGATTTTCAGGCTGCTTCCACAGACAGTAAGATCAAAATTAACCACGATTTTCAGAGTGCAACATATTGCCAGGCACTTTCTTGAGTATACTGTACATTCGCAGGGGTAAACATAGAGTTTGAGGTTCTTTCTGTGCATTTGTGGAATCACACACATTTGGAATCTAAACATTAGCTGGTTAAAATAACGGTTTCACAAAGCAGAATGTAAAGTGAACACTGGCATTTTGGCTCAAGATATGTTGAGATGTGTGTGTGTGTGTGGGGGGGGCTCAGTACGGTGTTCATGAGAGTGAAGATAATTTGTAATTATTTTCAGGAGCACAAAGACAAAGGCTTTTGACACTGAATGTTAATTGTTCAACTGGGTACACAACCACTTCATCATTTTGCTCACAAACAAGGGAATATGAGCGATGAGACGATGTGACATTTAACATAATAGGATACTGGGTGTCTCCGAGGGTAACAGGAGTCTTGGTTATGAGATTAGATATGTATGAAATATACCATATACTGACATTTTCTAATATGTGTGGAGGACTGTGAAAAAAGTCTTGAGTCATTTTTTAAATATTTTGTTTCCAAGGACCCAGACTTGGTGCAAACCTGGGGTGCAGTGGTTAGCATTAGTTTGCATGTTCTTCCCATGTCTGCATGGTGTGTCTCCAGGTACTCCGGCTTTATACAACTTCATACAATATAAACAATTTTAATATTTGCACTACACTTTTTTTTTTTAACTAAACCCTATCTATCTGTCTAACTGTCAATCTGTCTCTCTGTCTGTCTAACATTTAATTAGCCAACTTTTTACTTTATTAATGCAAACACTGATAAAGTGAGAAAGTAGCTAATGTTGAAATTCTTTGGCTATTGTGGTCTTCAGTGCTGCTTATGAAATACCACTCTAAACAACACGAGTCTTTGATTGTATTAATATAAAAATAGTGTGATATTAGGAAATGGGTTTAAATTGGTAAACCTTTGGTCTTCAGGACTGGAAAGAATGTTTTTAATTCAATAAATATGGATGGGTTCATGCTGAAGGAAATTTGGCTTTCATTTAGCTCTCAGTTTCACAAAGAGAAATGCAGTCCAAGTCAACAAAGTCTATTTTCACTTAGTCTGAAAAATATCCACAGAGAATCAGTTGAGCCTGGAAGAAGGAATGCTTTTGGCATGATGCTCCACTTCTCAAAAGTCTCTCAAAACCTTGTGAATAGGCATCCAGACTCATCCATTTCGCAGCCCGCTTTGCATGGCACCAGAACCAAGAAAAACTCATTGAGTGCCAGACCACAATACACAAAGTACAGTTTTCTCTTGGTTTTTTTTTTTTTTTTTGGAGTTTTGAGACAGCTGATGTTAGCTTAACAATAAGTCTCAAATGTGCTAGATAAAAAAAAATCCTGGAAAATCAGAGAAATAATTAAAGAATAGTGAACCCTGACAAACGTGCTTTTGCTTACTTTCAGTGGCGACTCAACTGCTTCTTTTGGGTTAGAGATGCAAAAGACCACATCCAACACTGTTAACAAGTGCAATCAGGGGTCAAACTTATTCCGCTTAACCGGAGATTAATGCTGTTTAAAGAATTAGATACGTGATTTATTCAGTGTTTTGTAAATCAGAAGGGCAGTTATCATTTAGAAAGTTGATACTTTAGATTACAGTTTATATATATATATATATATATATATATATATATATATATATATATATATATATATATATATATCTGCATATATATAATATTTATATAGATATATAGATAGATTTTTTCTTTTTTTGGGGCGGGGGGTATTGATTAGCTTGATATTGCAAAGCAGCAACCACATGAGCACAGTAAAAGAACCAAATTTTTTACGGTATATCACTTATTCATCTGCTTTTATACACATTGGAAGGAGGGGGTGAGAAAAACTAGACTAGCAGAACAGACTGTTTCAGTATTGTTGTCAGTTGTAAGGTGAATTTCTTGTATAGTGTATAATAGCAGATTGACAGTTCCTTACTTCTCTCAGACTCCATCATTAGCTTTTCATGTACTTGATTAAACAACTGTAGCAGTTTCTAAACTGTCATTTGTCATTACATCTTGTATTGTGGGCATTGAGGCCAAGACCGACTGGACTCCAGACCGTGCCTAATTACACTGTATATTATATCAAAGTGTAATCCACAGTCTAACACTTGCTCTTTGACCTGGAAATATAGCACTATATTTCCAGGCAGACATGAGCCTCCAGAAAGAAAAATAAATAAGCGAAGGCGTGCACATCACATCTGACAGCGAGTAGTCCTTGTGATATTTCGTGATCTCTTATAATAACAATAAAAAAAAAAGAAGAATTTGATAGGAGTCCTTTTTTCCCCTTCATCCCATTTATCACATACACAGACAAAGACGTTTTTCTTTCTTTCCTTGCTCGTATGCTTGACACCGTAATTATCTTGGGGATTTACAAGCAGTCACAAGGCAACTCTGAGGTTGCGCCCAGACAAAGACACTTAAAGGCATTTCGGTCATTGTGGAGTGGATGAGGCTTTGAATGTGTTTGACAACAATATTGTTCTTGTCTTAGTAGTTGCTTGTCTGGAGATTCATCAGATTTTAATGAAAAACAAAAACATTGCTAGTGCACAGCCAGCACTCAAGTCTACCACTGTTGTTTCAGAGGCAAAAGGTTTGAACCTGCCTGGATCCTGTGCAAGTGTTTTCTCAGGGAGATCCAGCAAGAAATTTTAAGTTCACTGGTGATTCTACATTGACTGTAAGTGGGGATTTGAGTCTAAGTTACCTCCCAATGCCAGCTGGCTCCAGCCCCCACACCCTCTCAACCTTTGCCCACTAATCCCCTTCCCCATGATCCTTGTTAGATAAGTTAATATATTTGTGTAGATTAAATATTACAGGAAAACAAAGGCCGTTGTGTGAGGTTGTGTAGTGAGTGATAATATTAGCCTTTTGTGCATAAGTATACACAGTAATAAAGTAAGGCAAATATAGATAAAGTTTGAGTTGTGTTTTGTGTGTCCACACACTATACCATTTTTAGCTTGGAAAAAAAATGAGTGCCATAAAATCTGTAGGGCAGCAATCCTACTTTCAGTATTTAATTATGGATCCTTTAGCTTATCTCCCTCTGGAAAGGACAGCATCATCTCCCATTTCATGCTACTCCACAAGCGGAGATTCACCCTGCCTGGCAGCTCTGCTTGCGCTACAGCATCACATAGAGCCGTTGCACACTTGAACCCACACATCCACTCCCACATGCACAGACACACACTCGCTTTCACCTTGTCAGCACTTGCTCCAGATGAATCTTGATGGATAAAGCTTCCATTAACACATTAGAGTGTCTATATCCATGTCAGTGCAGCTGCGCACCTCACGCATGTGCTCCCTCCGTACACACTGCTCATCTTTCCCCTGCAGGTGGAGCTGAGCTTGTTGCACAGCAGCAACAGCAGCAGGGTGAGCTGTGATTAGGCGTTTGCTCATGATGATGTAAAGTCAATTCAAAGAGGCATTAATGTGTTTACTGAAGAAAAGTAGCTATTTTCCACATCCTAAAGATCACTTTGTTCACTGAGGTGAGTTCAGCTGTCTAATGTTAGTTCTTAAGGTTCCTTCTTCATGCCTCATTAGCATTGCTATTGTGTGATTGGAGGAGATGAGCTTTTACTCTGCTTTTGACTTCAACCCAGGGCTCATTACTCCTGCACTCTCGCTCGCTGTCCATTTTGACTTTATTTTCTCACACACATGCAGTTTGGGGCAGATTATTATAGAAACCTGTAGTTCTCCCATCATGCTGTAGTTCTATTAAATAAATACAGGACATATGCTTAGAAACCTATTCACATAACCTAATTGTATGTGACTATTTACTACAGACATGTAATTTGGACAGCAAGTGGATTCCAGCATTTAAGAAATTTCATTAACAGATTTGTTGGACGTCATTTTACACATCGCGCAATCTGTCATCAATAGATGCAAATACAGTCAAACACAATAGAATTTTTAAAAAGCAGAAAACAAAGCGCCTTTCATAATTTGGAACTGCCAACGATGGCTGACACTGAACCACATCGCTCATCATTTCACAAGATGCCAGGATCTCATCCGCCCACTTGCACACATCCTTGGAAACACATATACACAATTACACAGACATGTATCTCTTTCTTCAAATAAACACACTCTCTACCCCCTCTATAATCTCCACCCGTCACTCAGCAGGGAAAGACATCCTGATTCTCCTCCAATGAGTTGCTCTCCAATATGGAAGGACGCAGTGTATCAAAGTGCAAGCATTTATCGATAGCTCTGTTTAAGCCTTAATAAATACGCCTACAGTGCAATTCGCAAATTTGATCTTTATATGTAGTATTAGAGTTAAACAATGACAAAATGTATATTGCTTCTAAAATAATTAGATAATTCCCAAAGATAAGCTCATGTACAAAAGTAGCTGCAATTTCATGAAAATTGTTTTAGGTTTTTTCCTCCCGTAGTTGCCTCATTCTCTGCATTTACATTTTCTCTTTCTCTGTGTCTCTTTAGGTGAGTCAGTAATGCAGTAGTGTGTGGTGAAACCTTCTTCTCTGAAGCACTGGGTTTGTAAGTGATGGGAAAGCATTCACAGTGTTTATTTTCAGTGATGACAGGTTCACACCTGGAAACTTTCTGAGTATGCCATCAAATCTCAACTTTTTCAGTTCCTCAAATTAATTCAAAAAGTCAGAAAAAAAATGTAAAGCCAGAAGCAATTCATCTCTCTTTCCAAATACATATAAAACTGCAAACCTGGTTTCCCCAACCACTGCCAGGAAGGTTTTATAAGGTCTAGTAGTTCTGGCAGGTCTTGTTGACAGGAACCTGCACTGCTTCATGTTTGGTAGAAATGTTCAGTTTGTCTCTTTCAACATGGGTTAACCAGGAAAGATCACCAAGCAATATCATGAAGCACACAGCTTGACATCTCAGCAGCAAATAAAACTTTATAAATCCTAGGAGATGCCACTTTTCTCTTACTGCCAACATTATATGCCCAAAAGCAAGGAATAAGGAGTTCACGTCTCCTTTTCTCTGTTTCTACTTGTATTTGGGAGCTCAACTACTGTAAAGACTCTTGGTGTGGTTGGTGTCATCTAAATAAAAATCATTTAGTTCAAGTTGAAGGTGGTGGAGATATCCATAGATTTTAGTGATTCCAACCTGAAACTGTGTTTTAATTTTGATGTGATGATAGGCTGCATAGCTTCAGGATAACAGCTCTTTGAGATAGTGCTACATGGCAGGTGGCATCTACTGTTTGAGCTCCTAGTGCTAGTTTTTCCAGTTCAGACATGGCACCCTAGTCAGCTCTTGGAACAAACAAAAATACAGTGATCATTTCTGCCAAAATACATTTGTTAACACTTTGCTTCAAAAGTTCTCGCATTGTGATTTTTATCACTAAAGAATGTCGTGTGCAGGCTGTGACATTTACTTTCCTGTTCTCTCGGGATTTGTTGGTACAAACATGAAGTGGACTGATATCAGCTTAAAAGCCTCATGTGATCACTTACTGCTATTTGTACAGAGAACTGCACATGTATTACAAGGTTTCTCTCATCCTATTTATAACTTTAGTAAATGCTATGCTCCATTAAAACGCTCATTTCTATTTTCCAATACCAGATCTTTCTTTCAGTATTTTTGTAAAAACACTAACACAGTTAGTTTTAATAGCTTGAAAGTCAGTAATTGGTATGACCACCTGTATTCTTCAACGTCACCTGACCTCTGTTAGGCAAGCTTTTTCGTCATTTCTTTAGTCCTCCGGAGAGATATTTAAAGCTTTTCTTTGGAAGGTTGCTGCTTTTCTTTCCCCTTCTCTGTAAAATGATCGCACATTGCCTCAGTAATGTTGAGGTGCAAGGCTACCAGTCACAGATTGTGCATTTTTTCCCTCCATGTATGCTTCTACTGCATTGGCAGTGTGTTTGAGATCATTGATATCATATTAGAATTTAAGCAGTTGCCATTTCTGTATTCATAGTTTTGTCATTTTAGACAACATCCCCAACACCACTTGCCGACATGTAAACCTTGACAGAGCCTCCACTTTGTTCTGCAGATGATTGTTGACACTTATTGTGTGCGCCTCTCTGCTGCCCTTGGCAAAAACCCCAAACTTTCAAATTTGGATTCATCACTGACTGATTTTCAGTCCAGTTCTAGTGTAATCTGGCATATCCCCGATTCCCTTCCTTAAGAATGGCTTCTTGACAACCTTTCTTCCATTAAGACCATCCCTGATGATGCTTTGGCAGCTTAAAGGCCAGAGGGATCTGTCAGGTCTTTGCTGCATTTGTTGCTTTGTGTTATGGACATGAAAAAAAAAACCATTCCTCTGAAAATGGGTGAAAAGGAGGCTAAGTGACAAGACTTTGGACATTAGTGTTCACCACTGGAGCCCAGGCCCTCAAGACTCAATCTCCTCCACCTCCTTTGAAAGTTTTTGAAGACCCTGATAACTCCACAGCCAAAGGAGTTTCTTTGCCACCACACAGCTATGTGATCACAGCCTGTCAACATGCCCCTCTTAGCTAGTATGCTGTGCAGGGGCATTGTCCATGATAGACAGCAGTTTGTAAAAGGGCCTCTCTGCAACTGATCCCAGCTCACTCAGAGTCTACTCTCATAACCACGGTATTTAAAAATAGTAGGCCACTCTCAGAATGCTCACAGTAGAGATAATACATAATTTCTAAACCATATTTCATAATTATTTTCATAAAGATGAAGAGTAGCCACAACCGGTCCCATGTGGTCTTTGATGGATTTTTCAGTGATGAATAAAGACATAACAGTCATTCTTCTCCCCGTTTCTGCTTATAAATTTGAGACTGCTGACAGCTGTTCCTTGGGTATTTGTCTTGATATCTGTAATACTAGATAGTACTGCTTATTTTAGATCCATACCACTCAAAATAAGGTCCTGCATTAATAAAAAACTTGACATGTTTCTCCAAAAAACTCCAAAAATCTTTCAACTCTGCTCTGTCCCTGGCATTTACCAGGTAGAGCCCATGCATCAGTATTTAGAAAATGTTTTTTTTTTTTTTACTTGAGGTTTTCTTTTTTTTAACATGCATATGATGTTTGGATGTAAGAAAACTCTTGTTTTGTTCCATGAGCCCTCTTCATTTCTCTCTGGTGATAGTAGCATTAACGTAGTTTGTATTCCCGAAGTTGCCACGTGCCTTTCTGCCTTACTAGATTAAAATGTGGAATCATGCTGTTTGAAGACTGTGGCCAATATTTATTTTTCCATGAATCTGTATTTCTTGTATGTCAAACACACACATCCACAGGGGCTTAAAAAGTACAAGTAGAAAAGCTGCTTTCGACTGCTCCCTTATTCACAAGGGGTTGCCACAGCGGGTAGCTCTGCATGTTTGATTTGGCAGAGTTTTACACGGGATGCCCTTCCTGACGCAACCCCAAAGGGATTTGTGTCTCCTCCCAGAATCAAACTGGGGATCTTTCACATGTTAGGCTCCACAGTGTACTTGCTGTGCTTAAAAAGTACAGGTAAAATAAAAATAAAAAGTCAGATATACAATAAACTGAACTGAATCTTCATCGCCATTAAACTCTTATAAAGTTTCAACAGAGAGAAGGGAAAAAATAAAATAACAATGACGTTTTTTTTTGCTCCCCCAAAGGGGAGCAGGTTCCCCAGAGTGATGTGCGCAGGTTTATGCCCCCAGCACATGGGTAATTAAATGACAGACACATACAAAAACAAAAGTTTAAGCAGGCCTCATATCTTTTATTTGTATCTGCTTTTCTTTTCATTATCCCCCCTTCTCTTCACCAAGCCCAGCTTAATGACACTGAAAGGCTGAGCTCAACCCTCTATAACCTCATTCTAGCCACCAGGACATTAGCAGCCCCTCCCAGTGCCTTCTGTCTTCTCTTCATACTCCTCGCTTCATCAGACGCTAAGGCACACAAGCACTTTCATAAATAAGCAACATTTCTCTTCCACATACACACACACACACAGGCCGTTGGGCAGACACATGTACAGACACCTTCCCAGCTGTCTCTAGTAAAACATTAAGCACCCAGACTTTTGATCATGCAGAGTGCGCCTGACTACTGAAATAGTAACGAATGAACCCTCAGCAAAAGTGAAACTGTTGTCCCATCTCGGTGTGCTTTGATTGGATCACATAGCAGGCAAATCCATCCATAAAAAGGCTGCTGTGCAGTGAACCCCAGCTGTAGCAAAACACACGCATCTGGTTTGCATTAGCACAGTATTACTCATCTGGGATACATGTCTGCTCTTGCAATGGAGACCACCCTTCTGTTTTCTCCTTTTTAAGTGGTTACTGGAGTCATTAACTACTGGTTTGGCTCATCATAAAATAGAAAGGAGAAAAAAAGAATGACTGACTGGAAAAGACCAACAAAAGTCATTTTAAATTAAACTTATTGGGAAGAGCTTGAAAGAGAGGGTGATGGGCTCAAGAAACTGGCTCACAGACTGTTTATGGAGTGTCACTTATAGCCTCGTGTTCTTTCATAAAGATGTATAGCATTAATATGTGCATGTGCCCTCTGTTATGCTATAGGGCTTCCTTTCCCCCAACTAGTTTCTGACCAAAAGAAACCTCTTGTTTTGACTCTGCCGTTTCCATTGCTAGATACTTTAGACTGCCCTGATTTGCACAGGCCAGTGAACAAATACTGCGCTCAAAAGTCAGTGAAAGACTTGAGCACAGAGTTGTGCATTTCTTTGTTGTTTTTTTTCTTCTTTTGCTTTTTTATGAACACACGATATAATCACAGAAACAAAGAACAGACTTTGAAAGCTGTCAGATCTCATCGCCCTCTCTGCCAGTTTCCCTTCCTCCCTCCCTTTCTTGTGTGATGTGTCACATTCTGGGGTGTAAACAACCTCTACACTGGCTCAGGACTAGCATAGCCTCCCTTTGCAAGAGCTGTCACATCATTTTAGATGGCACATTAGATTGTGAACACAAGTGCACGCGCGCACACACACCCACACGCACACACAAAGCAAACCCACACAACTCTCAGTTTATTGGAAAGACCTAACCCTATACAGCAGTTGGCGTGTCTAGACTCTACTAAAGCAGTGAAAAACCACATCAAACACACTCAAATCCATGAAATGCACTAAAAAATCAGTTGCCTTTAGTGTATCTGAAAATTAAAAAAAAAAAAAAAAAAGGAAAACCACTCAAAATTCAACTCGTATGTAGTTGAAATGAGAAGTGACTAACGTACTCAAATTTACTCTGTTTTAATGAAATGGAAATTATACTTAATACTTGAGTAAGCTCATATGTCAGTCTGCAAATTGAAATCAGCTCATTAAGTGTAGTGGGCTACTCTTAAATCAGTATGTAAATCAAGAAGCATCGCAATGGTTCCACATGGGCTTTATGAACACACACCCTCATTCTTCATTTCACTTCGATTACGCACGGCCTTTGACTCGGGGTATAGGTGTGTTGCTGAAATTAGACTGGACTTGGCGCACAGAGCAAAGTGTTCAGCAAGAAGTTAGCCGAGACAGCTAAAGAGAAGAAAGGACGACAAGCGCACAGAGCCAGAAAGTGTGTACAGTGTGTATGAACACAGCTGTGTCTCTGTGACTGTGTCTCAGAGGTTTACCTCAGTCTTTAAGAAGAAGCCAGCAATAACAGAGCTCAGAAACCCACAGTACATTGTCTGCAGCTCAATCCAGCAAATAACTGGGCGATATTGTTTTGTGGGTGCACTATAGGGCACACGTTTGAGACATGACACGGAGCGAGATGGTGGAGCAGTCAGAGCGACTGTCCTGTTTATGAAAGGTCACCGATTTGAACCTTGCACTAGTTAGCTACACACACACCCTGCCATTCCCCTGCCTACTCACCGAACCCTGCATGTGCTGTTTTTTTTTCCAGTTTTATTCGTTTTACAAAAGCATTATTGTAACGGTTTCAAAACCTAAACTGCAAAACCTAAATGTGTATGCGAGTGCACATGTGTGCACTGATCTACACATAAACACACACACACACACACACTTATTTTTATCAGGTTTGATTTTTATAGTTATGTACTTTTCATCTTCTACACTATATGAAATATTCTGCAGTCCACAGTTATTCCAAGAAATGTTCACGCCATGGAAGAAGTTAATACGCTGGTACCATTTTTATCTTGTTACAGACTTTAACAATATTATATAAAACATGTACCAGCTTTATAAAATAGAAAAGCAATCAGAACAAAGGTGGTCAGATTTTCTCCAACTAATTCTGTATTGCTATAATGAACTTTGGTATATCTTTTACTGAAGCACAAACCATGCTTTAAGGTATAGTTTCTATTTTTGTTTCTTGGTGGTTATGGAAGAAAAAAAATGTGGCTGCTTCCCTTTGGAAATACAGCCGTTGTTATTTTATATCTCTGGATATAAAACTGTACTGTAGGAGAGCACACGGGGGTGCACAGCCTATTTCTCAACGCGTTTATTTTCCAGAATGGTCCCCATATGTGTCACCGATGAATTGCTCAAGATAAAAGTAGAGCCTTTTGGTGGATGTAAAAAGAAGTTAGATTGAGTGGGTGGAAACTGTGGTCTGGACTCTTGGCTTTGTTGCTGTTAAATATGGGTTTGAGAAACACCACAAATTGAGAGTCCAGCCTTTATATTAGATCATTCTTGGGCTCACTGGCACAAAAGCATAGTAATGAAAAACACACCGTTCTATTCAGACACACGGATGCTGCACTTTGTTTTGCTCTGTCTCCTTCTTTCAGAAACAAATCTACATAATGCAGATGCTTCAGACTTCTTGTATGACACTGGAGGAGAGCGTTGACTGAGCCTAGCCGTTTTGAGGAATCGAATGTATTATTTGGCTTCAGATCTGAATTGATTTTTTTTTTTAAAGTAACATGTTATTAATTTGTTTATCCATGAGCCCATGTTGTTCTGAAATTCTCTAAATCTCCCCCAAATCTGCTCTTAATTACCTCTTATACAACAAATGTACAGGCTAGCTCCTACACAGAGACTGTAAAGATGTCAACAGCGTGCTGTGCTGGTTTCCCAATTTCATTGGTACAAAACTAAGATCAAACAAGGCACTGATAGGAATTTGACCTCAAGGGAGCACGGACTCCCTAGGGAGGATTTTACTGTGGTCCAAGTCAGAGCCAATAAACTCTCCGTTCAAACAGGGCGATGACACTGACAGATATTTGTGTATGTTCTCGTATGTGTGTGTAAGCTTCCCATGCATGTGCTCTTTCTCACTGGCTCCAAAAAGTATTCTGTGACACTTTAAGATCAAAGAACCCAGAAATTGGCACTTGTGAGCAAGCATTTACCAGGCTTTGATGTTAAAAAAAAAAGAAAAGAGCTAAAAAGCTAACAATCTGATGGGGTTAGAGATAGGTTGAGGAGAAAGCATTTAGTGTTTGAGGTTAAGGAAAGTGTTAAGGGTGGGAAAATGAACTAAAGTCAAACAATTGTCCTTAACGGAACAGAGGTGCGTGGGCTCGTACACGGTTTTTCTATTGATTTTTATCTTTGTGTAACAATCTCATGAATCCTTAGAGGGGGGTGTTACTGTCCTCTGCCCCACCAGGGCCCACATTGCCCTGCATGGAGAATGGAGGTTTGGGATTGAGGCCAAAAGGTTGATTGCATTAGTGACTTCTATCAGGATTCATTTGAAGACTGGTTTAGAAACAAAGTGATGGTTTTTGAACTTTGAGGGTGACCTTAACATTGGGGTGTCCATGCAATCTTATCCACTGGGACAAGTGTGTGTGTATGTATGTGTATGTGTGCACGCACCCGTTGTCCACAGAAGTTTCTCAAGATCACATATCGGGCAATGTAAAGTTTTTACTGTGTGGCTGTTTAGCTCTCTAACTAATTTCAAAATTAACTCATGAATTATTCGCAAAAGCAAGTTCAAATAGTGCAACACATTTGTTTAAGATGCGATCTGGCAAATAGATGATAAAAATATGCAAACTAAGGAGAAACAGATGACAGAGGGGGTTTTGAGGACACACAAGGAGGAGAACTGAATCAAGAAGAAGCCTCATAGCAGTCGAAGTGAAAAGAAGTGGATGAGGGAAAAATATAAAACACTGTAAATTCTCTGTCTTAACAGCGATCATAAAGAAGGCACTAAATTAAAGGACAGCAAAGTGGAACTAATGTGAGGAATGCTCTGTTCCTTTGTTTCATGGTTGTTACAATGTCACTAGGAATTAAACACTGCCCTGAATTTTGTTCTCATATTGTTACCGAAAGTCAAACACATGAAGTTCTCCTCGTTTGCAAATCAGCACATCATGCCTTCATATAACTCACAGTCTTGTAAAAGTCTGAAAAATCTGAAATCTGAAAAGTAAGTGATCAGCAAGCAGTGTTTCAGTTTCAGGTCGCTAAAATCAGGCATATTCTCCACACCTTTTCCACACAACTCCTCTTTGTTAACCCCAGTTATAAGTGTTACGTGACGGAAAAAAAGCAAGAGAGGAAAGCGTGTCTCGGGAATAGTGTCCTACTTTGAAATATGCACTAAAAGGCATTTCAGACTGCATCCATCAAAACTCGTTACATCCCTGGCTTGCCTGGATGTGATAGGAAGCTGCGCTGGATTGCAACCTTCAGGTTTGTCCTTCACAAAACAATAGCTCTAACAATCTTGCTTTCCACCGCTAGGTCAGCGGTAACAAACTCCCTCTGTCGCGCGCATGCTTGCTCAAGTGTTTGCAAACACGCCGAGACATTTCCCTGAGACCGCAGATCAAAGCACGTGTCACAAGCATAAAATCACAGTTTAGTCATTGTTGTTGTTGCTGTTTAGATACATTGTTCTCGACTTGATTTTTTTCTTCATCCCCCTCCTTCCTCTCATCTACTCTTCTACCATCTTTATTTTCTTGTATGTGTTTGATGGATGGGCTTCTGTATCATATGAATAATACTAATGTAGGCCCGTCTGCATGCACTGGTTCTATCCTTGAAAACTGAATGTGTCACTCTCACTTTTTTCCCTGTGTGTCTCTGGGTGTATGACTGCACTCTTTAGATGTTACACCCCCCAGCCCTCTGCCTTCTAGGTTTATGTATAGACTTTTTGAATCATTCGTTCTATATTCAAATGGCCGTTCATCACACTAGATGATGTCCGCTTTTGGAGTGAAACAAATAAATAACACATCTGAGCCCCTTTCTTATAGTGTTCAGTCTTTATTTTACTTTTTCAAGTCCTAGCTCTTTTCCTTGTTATTTTTCTAATTCTAGCTGTAGCTATCCCCCCCCCCCCCCCCCCCCCAAAAAAAAGGCTCTTATTCTTTGTCCCTGATCCCTTCCTGACTATGTCAGTGTGTGACTCCAATACTAAATGAGCCACTTTTCATTGCTAGGAGATAAAAGATGGACAGGGACAAGTCGTACCCTGCTTTCTTACTCCCTCCCTACTTATCTTGTCTCTCTTTCTGTTCGCTCGCTCTCTCTCTTTCCCGCTGTCCTCCCCACTGAGCAGTAATCTGGCTAATGTTGAGTACACAAATTTGTTAAGTTCGACTGCGTTTCTTCTCATCTGTGTGTGCGCACATACACAGGAACAGGGCGCGCTCGCAGATGCATGCATTTGGCCAGGATGTGATCACGCATACACCTGGTGCATTTACACGTTGTTTGTCTCTCCGTCAGCCGTCCATGTGCTGCTGAGGGCGAAAGCTGTGTGTCATGAACCCTCCATAGCTGGCCAGCTGATTGTTGCCCATCTGCATTTTTGGAAAGCAGCACATTAACACTCGGGGAAACAACACAGGCCCCCAACAGCTCTCACTTCTGCCTGCTATTAAAGTAGGAGTGAAGCTGAACATATTTTTATCCGACCTGTAAAAAGCTCAATTTTTACAGCCTTTGGATCTTTTTATGGGTCATTTGCACACACTGTGGGTGTTCTTGTTTCTTGGTATCTACAGTATCTCTTTATCACCTTCCCTCAATCACTCTGTCTGTTTCTATTTGTCTTTGCTACACCAATTACTGCACCTCTCAAATCCCTTTTGCCAGCCTTCCCTCTCTTAGCTGTCTATTCTCCTCCTTCACATTCACTTCAGTCCCATCAACACGTTTTTTTCCAGCCGTTCCTTCCCTCCAGTGTGTTTTCTCACCTATTCTTCACAACACCATCTTTCAGTTTTCTTTCTCTCTTCACTCATCTCTCTATCCGCGATGGTACAACTGTCCCCTTGGTCTTTTTGAGCCTATCATTAGGGTCCATTAAGGCTTCGGGTGTTCTGCGGAGAATCATGAAAACACTCTGTCACCTTCAGTGGAGAAATTTGGTGGAAGATATTAGGGAAGCGAGAAAATATCAGATGGAAATAAGAGAGAGCAATTGAATTGAAATGTGGAAAAAAAATCACTCTGCTCTGTTATGACCACTGTGAAGACTTAACAAGAAAGGTGCCTGTGAACTGGCTGATTAAGAAAAAGGATTACATCAGTGTGACAACAGGATGACAAAGCACATTTTGTGTTAAACGTGGCAACATAATGGTGAGGTGCAGATTATCATCTGGGAAAGCATGATATTGTGGTCTTTGTGTTTTGGTGTGGCCGTCACTTCCTACAGATTATGCAACTTAGCGACTGTAAAATGTAACTCGTGGATTTCAAACACATGACTGCTTAAGCATTACATTTGTTTCCAGCAGCGCTGAGTCAATGCACAAACAATGCTGTCGAGCTGCACTTGAGTTACAAGCACGCACATAAATAAATAAATAAATTGCATTTGTGCAGTGTACGATGTCTGTAGTATATGTCAGGTTACATGAATCAGTATGTGTGTCTGTGAAAGAGAGAAAGTGAGAGAGGGAGAAAGAGATCTATCAAAATGACACTTAAAAGCTTGTAGATCCGTGAACTGCTCAGCCAAAGTGGAGCAGAAGTCCCTTAGCTCATGCCTGGCACTCACACATCTATTTTAATTTCACTGCTCACTGTCAGTCTTGCCTGACTAACATGTGATCAATATAGGCAGACACCCATGTAATTATGATAGATTGGATTTCTCAGAGCATGAAACTTGTGACGTGGGGCAGGGGGATTGTGACATGTTCAGTGTGATGGTAGGTCTGTTCTCATTAGACAGCACATTCTTGTTTCCAGAATGTCTGCAGTTTAGCATGGTCTCCTCCTTCTGAACATCAGATCAGTCACACTAGTCGAGCTGGATAGTCTATGGTCCAATTACAAAATAAGGGCCCAAAAAAATGGACGCTCTCGGGAAAGATTTAAACGTTCCTGCTCACTTTCATATCATTCTGTCGTGTTTTCAGGTGCAGGTAAACGAGGTAGTGATTTGTGAGTTTATTCCATGCTCTAGAAAGAGAAATGAAGAACAAAGCAGAAGGATAAGACAACAACCCAAATTTAGGTACAGTACAGTGTTCACAACCATGTTGTTTAGGATTACCTTACATATTTATCACCTAATGTGAGCTCAGTTGTCTCAGGTCTTGGATGAGAGCATGAGTAAGTGAGTAAGGCTTTCAGACAGAACATGCTACAGTTGCAACTGAGTTCAGAGCACAATTCAGAGGAAGTCATAGGGGAGAGCAGTAAATTCAAATCTTTTTCATTACCCACAGTAAGATCCTTTAATAGATTTGTAGAGCTGTTGGGGAGGAACACATACAGGAGCTATGTTTACACATGACACCTACCTTTAACAAACTACCTGCCTCTTGAATACACACCTGACATGTCTGCTTGGTCCTGTGGGTATCCTTCATAGCGTGCAAGTTCAATTAATTTGAATTGCTTCAGTTGCTGCATGAGCTTGCTCAGCAGTAGTGACATTATAGCTGAAAGCCCCTTAAGTTATAAAGCCAACAAAAAGTTCTAAAGGCAAAAACTTCCATTTGTGGTTTGATAAAAAAGAAATCCCCAGGAAGCACTCCTGATATTTAGAGTCAGGTTGTTGCTCAACCTACGCTCAACCTCCAAATGCGTGATTCCCCCTTTGTGTATAAGTCTAGACACAAAACAGCAAACTGTTTTAGGTCAGATGACCCAATCGATACACAGGCGAGCAGTGGGGTTAAAACAACAGAGATGCTGTGACAGAGTCGTATCATTAAGCGCCATACAAAGAAACGGTAAGATGTTAAAATCAATTATTTTTTAAACTAGACAAATGTGAGACTACAAACTGCAGACAAGTTGCAGACATATAACAGAAGTGTAGATGAGAGGATGTATTTTACTTCAAAACTTTCTCCAGATCATAACCAAATTATTGATGAGAAAAAGAGTTCTAGCTCGTGTATCGCTTTACCACGTTGACGACATCGACGTGGCCTTATATTGAATTCATACAGCTTTATGCGAGTGTGATATGGAAAGAAAGCAGCTTGAGCTGTGTGGGGAATTTGACATTTTCTGTAGCAGCCCACCTCCACAAAGGCAGAATGTTTTTGTTGTGTAGAGTTTGATAATACAACAAAAAATGCAACATTTCCTATGCTGACAAGCAAACATCACTGAATAATTCAAGCAAAGCATTTGCCAATCAACACACAGTAGCGCCAGTAAAAACATGCAGATTATTTCCTCTGTTTGAGTGGACTCCAGCAGGCACTTTTGATGCTGGGTTGGCACTGAGTGCATTTATCCAGTGAATAACAAGCAAGTCACACTTGTTTAGTTTACAAGAAGTGCAAATCAAATTTCATATGTCAGTCACAAGCGCCCAGTTTAAACAATGTTCAGTACTCAAATTTTCAAACTATGTTAATTTGCGCTGCACGGCTAGTCACTGGTGGCCCAAATCAAGTGAGAACTTCACACAATTAATTTGCCCTGGCTGCTGTAGAAGTTACAGATTTTGGTAATTATAGTAATTGGAATAGTGTTAGAGGTTTTACGTTTACAATTATTATTTTAACCGGACCTAAAAATAATTAAAAAAATCTGGTTTGCCCGATGAAATACAGAACAACATTTTGGTAGTTTTAATAAAATAACACAGTGGAGAGGAATGAATGTTATTGTTAGATAAAATCTCAAATTACTGCCTTGCCAATGTTCACCAAGCTGTCATGTTTCAGATTCTGTCCATATTCATCTAATTTATGTAGTGAAAAATTTCTTGTAAGCTTACCTTCTTTTCCCAAGTTATGGAGTTCAGAACAATCCAGAAAGTAATTTTTCACAACATTTTACTGCTGCATACTGAGTTATAAACATGGCCTTAATATAATTTTCCTGACGTATTAATGTTTAAATAAATAGCGCATGACATCTATCCTTGTTAACAATTCATAGATAGGTAGATTTCACATTTAAAGTTATTTTATGTTTTTATTGTCATGCCTGTCACTGTTGTACTGTAATTGTTTTCTTCTGCTTTTGCTCTGGTAGTACTGAAGCGACAATCTACTGTAGAACTGGCCAACATGAAAGCAACCATATTTTTTAAAGATGCAAAGAAACATGAATTTCGTGCCGAGTGCCTGTGTAGCACTCATCTGTGAGGAGGCAAACGTATTCATGTATATGAAAAAACATGTCGCTGAGCTGTCTCTGTCTACATGATTTTGTTTTCTATCACTGATATGTAGTGGGAGGTAATTCTTTTCATACAAATGTTCCTGACAGGAGAAAGTATAAAGCAGTACAGTAAGGATAGTTTATCAGTTAACATAATATAATATATGTGTAATACCTTTGTGTAACACTGTTTATTTCTAAAGCACTTCTTCAATTTTCTTAAAGTGGACTGCGGTAAAAAATATGTAATATGTATCCATATTGCTTCAGGCTTTTTCTGTGGAAAATCGTGGATCTTTATCACATCATCCTTCAAATGTCACAGTTGATTTTGTTGCCGTGTGTGCTACATAAGTGCCCCCTTGCACAACCATACATTTCGCGAGTATATACTTTCCTTTGTCCTTATTAAGCAGTTGTTGATTTAGAAAAACTGCAAAGTTCACAAGAGTGGATACGGCAGGTTATGGGAAAGGGTGAAAAAGCGATTCAAATAGTCATCATGAGTACGAGAGGGCGAGGAGAGCTGAGCTGAGGTGATGCGCCAGCTATGCTGCCAGACAGTGAAGGTTCACCTCAGCACCCCACTAAGAGGGTGTTGGGCACAGGTAGAGAAGCTTGCTGTTCCCCTGTCTGACTCTGTCACAGCCTTCCTATGGGAATCTGCCATGTGTCAGCAACCTTAATTACTACACCTCATCTCCTCAAAGATTAATGATGCCTCTCTTCTCCCAATATTTATCATCTTATCCACTCATTTACATTCTGCTGCGCGCGTACTGTATGTTTGTGGGCCACTAGTTGTAAATGCGTGCCATTTCGCACAACAGTGATATGCGTAAACTCGATTTTGTTTTAATGTAGTTGTGATTGTCTGCTAAGATTATTTGTGTGTATACGCAGTAAAATTAAGTGAAATGTCTTGAAGATGGAGCATGCTGTTAAACTCATTTGTTTTCTTAATTACCTGCCGTGCCCCAAAGCTCCAGTTTGCTTCAGTGCTTAGGTCCTGCCCGGTGAGGCTTTGTTTCAGCTTTTGTTAGTATTATTCCTTGTTTTATTATTAGTCTTTCTGTTTCATGCTGCTTGACATTTGTGTTTGAGTGTCAAAACTGTCTCTCAAATGTGTGCCAGTACATACATGTTTAAAGATGCTGTTTTGTGTATTGTCGACTCTCGGGGATTGATGGCATGTGTGTTTGTGTGTCAGCTACAAATAATAATGCATGCTGTTAACGTCTAGATATTCCCAGTGCAACAGCTCAAACTGGAGCAAGCATTCACAAACCATTTTTAGAAAGACAGACCAACAAAAAAGAACAAGGCATAATGTCTAAAAGGTCAAAGGGGTGTCTCTGTCTCTATCCACTCCTGCTTGCTTTTTGTAATATTTATTTTGTGGCTTCCCTAGCCTCTCCCTGTCTAATCCACATACCATGGCCAACCAGCCAGATCCACCCATGTTGCTTAAATGCCAGTAAACTAGTCTGGGGACACTGCTCTGTTATGTAATTGTTCAGTTTAAAGGTGATCAAAAGCTGGCTATCCTTGTCTTGGTTACCTTTATACGGCTATCTGAATGTATAATGTCGGTCAATTGCCTAGTGGTGCATTTTCATTTAAATAATTGTTCAGATATCATTTACCGTGAAAATAAGCCCTGATTATCATGCATAACTGCATCATTGAATTCCCCCTTTCTCTTCAAGTCAGCAAGTGCTCATTTTTTTTCTGAATGATGTCACAAATATAAACAAAATGGGAAAATAGCTGGGCAAGCTGCTGCCAGCCAAATCACAGTTATTAATATCAATTTATTCCCAACCTCTCGTCTTTCCTACAGTTTCTGCATAATCAAGCAGTCATCAGGCAGAAATATTGAGATGGGGAGGAAGGGGGTGGAGGGTATAAAGGGAAAGGGAAAAAGGGAGATAAACATAGCTGAAACCTCAGGGAAAATGTATTTCTCTTTAAATTGCTCTGCAAAGTAACTGAGTGCAACACTGTATGGAGTCTGTTAGGAGTTTGGGAAGTATTTGTGCTGAGTTGGTGTATGTGAAGGCGCATTAACAATAATCTTAAGGTATCTGTATACATAATGATAACAGGCACATTGCTGGATTAAGGTGGTCAGTATGTTTGATAATATTGAGAAAAGCTTAAAATTTAGCTAAGGCAGAAAATGCAAATGTCCCTGCTGTCAAAGATGACAGTTGTGTATTGTGCTTTTTAATAAGTCTTATCTCTGATTATCTAAAGCACTAACTGAGAAGGATCAGTGTGTTAATTGATTGAAGAGTCGCTAATTTACATGATAATGTGGCGGAAAAAAATACAACCCCGTGTGACAGATGACGGATGATGATAGGCAACTTAATTGCTGGGTAATTAAAGGAAGCAGCAACATTTTGGGTGACGCCGTAGCTGGATTCGTATCTCTTCTCCCATGATTAAGCCCCAGATTATGTTTCTGGATGGTCATTTGAGCATTGTTTTCCAGCTTTTTGCACATTCTTTGGATGTCTTATGACAAAGGGTAGTGGCATATGTGTTAGCACAGCTCAAAGCTTGGTGATCTTATTTTGTTATTTATAATCACAAAGCTCGTAGAGTCTGAATGTGCAATATTCAAGATATACATACACATATTTACCAAGGCATAGATTAAACACATACATTAAAACAAATCACTGAAAATGGCAAGTCTTTAAAAAGTCACTAGGTGATGTAGAAAAATATTCAGCTGCCTTATTTTGGGCCCAAGGAGTATTTACTTTAGAGCAGCTATTCCCAAAGTCAGGAAGTGCTGTGGCCTACTTAAAAACCAGAAAATCCGATCTTCACCCTAATCATAGTACAAGAGAGAGTGATGTAATTAATTGAAAAATGTATTCAAAAAACATAAACAACACAGGCTGTTGGCTATAAATTGCTAATGCTAACCAGACATATGCAATGTGTGACCCACCTGCAGCTTCTGGGAGAAAAACTTCCACACAAAGCAGTGTATTTAGGTCGGAGTAATATCGCAATCTAACCACCTTCTTTACCAGCTTTACTTCACCTAAAAAAAATACACATTTATATAAATATATAGTGAGTAATTTCAAAATACATTTCAAAATACAGCCCACCAGGGCATCCCGTGTGGTCACTTTGCTCAACTGAAGAACACAAAGTCAACAATTATGCTTTATTTGAAGTGTCTTTAAAAGAATGTGCTGATAGTCTTTTCCACAGAATGATGTCTTATGAGTTTAGATTATAAGTTTCAGATAAACTTGATTGAACATTTCCAGCTTAACTAGAGACAACAGCACCTTAGACTGGTGCATCAGTCACTGGTGCAGTGCTACACAGCCATCACTGTCTTATATATTAAGTCCAAGATATGGTGTGAGATTCGTTTGGCTGTTCACCGAATTTTAACCAAGCAGACACATCCTATAGTTTGATATTCTAAACTTACAACATCGAATAGAAACAATCTTACTGGCTGAAATAGTCTTATTTGCCTGTGATTGTACTTAATGAATGAGTGTGTTCAGTGGCTATAATATGGTGCTTCCTAATGATGCAGGTGATGCTCTGATGTTGACTCAAAACATGTTGTTAGTTATTATACGATATAGTTCTGATGGAAACTATTATCTGTCATCAAAAAACCAAAAGGAGTACATGACACTCATTATTATTTTTGGATAATATTTCTTCGCTTTAATTGTTTGTTTTTTTTTGCCACTGCTTTGGATTTAGAAGTGTTACCTCTATAGCAATTAATTTTGAAGTGTTTCTACATGAAACAGCAAAATAAATGAAACTGGAACAAAGCTCAGTTGTGAATTACATCTATTGTAGTCTTAATTGCAGCTATTTAAAAATCATAATAATGTGGTTAATTGATTGTGGAAACATAATCCTTGTTTAGCCATTGGAATTCTTGTGTCAAGATATTATTTGCCAGTTTTTCTTCAAATTGACTGCCACCATATATCCTCGCAAGACACTTTAAATGAAGTGCGTGAGTACTTAAAAATACAATCTTGGGCTCATGTTTTTTTTAGTATGGTGCAGTGGTATATTATGGTTCCAATATTCTTATGGAAACACATAGCCATTTCCAACTAACCTTGGGCGGAGAAGGGTCTGAGGAGGGAAAGGCAGTAGCAAATAGGAGTATTAATCACTAGACAACCCCCCTCCCCACACACACACACACACCCACACACACCCAAGTATCTAACAGGAGGCAGGAGCCACATATATGGAACACCCAGCCAGAGAGAACCAATCATTCTCTGAAAGGCAATGAGATCCCTGATGAGCAGCATCAATAGTAATCATAGAATTTGCCATGATGGTGATGGATTTTTATGCCTTTTTGCCCTCATTACTGGCCAGTCTGATAGCTTAGCTAAGCTCATATTAACTTAGCTAAACTCAAAAATAGTAACACAAGTAAGCTAAAGCTTATTTAAAACAGAGTTTGGTAATAGAGTGAGTGGTAAATACGATGTTAAACAAGATTTCTTTCTTTTTTAGCTTGGAATAAAACACCATTATTATCACAACAGTATTGTTATCTGGTGTTATTTTACTGTAACTAATCGTTCCTCATATCTGTGGTTGGGAATGACTGGAAAGTACAAAACCTTGGCTTTGTGTCTGCAGTTTTTGTAGTGCATTGCACTTTACACCTCTCAAACTTGGTAAATTCCCCTTAGCTACAAACATAAAGTTGATTTAATTTGAACTGAGTGGGCTGTTTCACTGTCAACAGGCAACCTTTCTTCAGTCCAAATCTGCTCTGAAGGTACATTGACAAGAAATATCTAACTTCGACTCTCTTCTGAAGTTAATGTTGGACTCAAATTACAGTGCAGTAGCAGCTTGCCTGAAGGGAAAACTCAAAGTAGTTTAATTTGCCATTTATACTGTATAGGGAAAACTAAGAGAAGAAATCCAGCATGAAAAATGCTGAGGAGTTCTTGCCTGCTATTAGTCCATTAGATACCATTTGTCTGAACCTTTGAAATACAGGCCAATCGTTGATTTAATTTCTAATTGACAAAGTAAAATTAGATTTTTCCACCTTGATCACATGCCAGTAAATCATTCAGCCCTGCCTGTTGAGGAGGAGGAAAAAGGGGGCTGAAAGTACTGATTCTTTGTTCTTTTTTGGTAAATTGAAGTTTTTCAAGACCTCTATTGTTCTTGAAAAACTACCAATTTAATTTTGGATTTTTTAAATTTGGATTTTTTTTAAGTGTTAACATGTTAAATAGAATAATCAACGAATAAAAATTTTGTCATTTTCAGGCAAGTATCTATCTATTCTGTATCTATCTTCAGTTAATTGTTTCCTTATTTGAACAGCATTACAGAAATAGTAGTGACATGAAGTTGGTGAGGGTATGCGAGGATGATGGAAAGGAGCAACAGCAGTGCAAGACGACCTTTAGCAGGTCACAGAAGATTAGAAAGGATATTTGAAGGTTAAGCTGAACTGAACTCTGCACCAGTGTTTTTATGAGCACAGAGTTAAGTAACTGTTTTGTTATTTCTACAAAAATACAAAGATTTTGTTGCAGTATTAAACTGTTTGGTCATTTGGTTGCTTTTTTTTGCCACATTATGTGTACAGACTCAATTTTACACGCTGAATGTGAAGCACCTGAGACCATGCTTTGGCTCTACCCATGCTGAGGGGAAGTTTTCCTACACATATGGAGCTTATGGGCTACGTCTAAACAAGCATAGATGTTTTTAGTCTTCACAGTAGTTTATGTCAGTCTTCATTCTGAGGTCATGGGTGCG